>NW_006399888.1:5397324-5462417 GCF_000299155.1 Elephantulus edwardii | reverse complement strand
AGAGAGAGAAAGAGATCAGTTGGCCCAGTGGACAGAAAGTGATGCTATGAAGCCAAAGGTGAATGACTGTTAGTCCATGGCCCTTGGGCCTGTCTTTCATGATTTTTGTTCAAATATTCCTCTAGGCTTTATAGCCCTGGTGTGTCCACTTGCCATACAGTGGTAACTTGTGGTTGCTGTGAGGCTGAACACTGTGACACTGATGAGTGAAATGTGGAAATGGTTACCCATGGTAGACAGTGTTTGGTGGCACTCCCCATGTGAATGTGTGTATATATGTATGTGTATGTATATGTATGTGTATATGCTAGTTGTAAAACACATGCTGATTTACTAATCCAAGTTTAAGTACAATTTCTAATTAATTACTTGTATGCCTAATAAACATTTTTCTTCCAAATATTATTAAATATTGGTAACTGATGTACATATTCTTTTCCTACTAATATTTTTACTGAAAGTAGAGACAATCTCTCCCATTAGCAGCACAGCTCTCCTTTCCTGGTCCTGTGGTTCATGCAGGAACTCATATTACTGGTCCTTTCCAAACTGAGCATTTGACCAAGGCCTGACCAGTGAATGGGATAAAAAGGAGCTGGAAAAGGCATATGGTACTAGGCAACCATAGGTGCCAATAACTATGTCATCTTAACAATTCCATAGCCTGTCTATTTACTACATTAGAGAAGACACATTTGAAGAAGAAGAAAGGAAAACAAGTGAAAGAAAAATCAGGCCTGTGGATTGAATTTCTGATATAAATATGGAGCCCAAAATTCCCGTTGAGTAGATTCAGAATCATGGTAACTCCAAGGATGTCAGAATAAAGTGCTCCACAGGAATTTTTGTTCTAGAATCACCAAATGCTGAGTAGGAACATGCAAAAAGGTGTGCAGACCACTAAGGAGGGAATATATCAGTATTAAATCCTATCATATTTAAGTGGAGCAATTCCAATGACAGAAAAGGAGAATTTCACTAGTAGCAGGAAATAAGAAACAGAATACACTGTGTGTCCTTTGGAATCAGAGACTCCTGCAGGAAGTGGGACATTGAAACATTAGTGAAGAAAAGACATAGACGTGAAACAGAGCTGACGGAAGACTTCTGCTTCTTGCAGCCAGAGCTAGAACCACTGTCCAAAACTGAAGTACTCTGGAGGGCAGGGGTTATGCTGTACATTGTTGTTGTTGTTATGTTCCATCGAATCGCTTGCAACTCATAGCGATCCTATGTACAACAGCCCTAAATTCTGTTCTGTCCTGTGCCAATCTCATTGTCTCTGACACACTCATCCTGATTACCCCAGTCACCGAATCAATCTATCTCCTAGAGGGCCTTCCCCTCCTGTGCCTGCCCTCCACCCTCCCAAGGATGATGTCCTTCTCCAAGGACTGGTCTCTCCTTACAACATGACCAAAGTATGTCAGATGAAGCCTCAGAATATTTGCCTCCAAGGAGCAGCCCGATTTAACCCTCTCCAGGATGAATCTGTTTGTTTTCTTAGCAGTCCATGGTACCCTCAATATTCTTCTCCAACAGCAAAGCTCAAAGGCATCAATTCTCCTTCTATGTTTGTAATACTGATTTAAAGCTATGAGACTGAAGTTTGAAGGGCCTACAAGTTCACTTGGAAACTGTCCTGACTGAAATTTCCAACCTGAAGAAATTTACCCTGTTTAATTCCTTAATAAACTCTATATTTGAGAATATAATCTGGAGTTCTGTGTGGCCATTGCAACAAATTAATGAATTTGATAGCAGAGCTGTAAGAGCCTTAAAAAGGATAGTTAGTGTTAGAATTGATAGAAATGGGTGTGGAGAGTGTGGAGCAAGTCCGACTTCATGGGTCTCGGTTTTGTGTTCTGAATCCTGTTATTGAATAATTAAAATCGTCATATTGTGGTAATATTCTTCTCACTCTCTTTGTGTGTTTGATCCCATTCCTTCTTGTCTTGGGAACTTTCTTCCTGAGCAGATATTGCCCTTTTGATCTCGTAAAACTGAGTGTTTTAAGGAGTGAGTACTTCTCAGGTGTTACTGGTTACTTTATAAGGATGTCTATAGTAGACATGGGGAGTGTTTGATTGGGAATCATTGTGGAATGAAAGAGCTCATGGAGGGCTTAAAAGTCAGTTGGAGGCTGGGAAAGTGGCTTAACTCTGCCAGATGGGTGCTCTTGTTTTGGTGAGGGCGAATGGGAATGCTTGTGGAATGTAAGACCTCAAGGAGGGCCCTTCGATTTAAAAATTGGTTGGGCCCTCAGACCTATGACCCTCAGGCTTAGTGTTTTTACATTTTAAAGGAACATTCTTCTAAGTTATACAACATTCTTCTGTCGATTTGCTGTGCTGAGATAATCTGAGTTTACTGTGATGCTGAGCCTTCAGCTTTTGGGGTGTCAAATGCCATAAGGGCTTCGCATGGTGGACAGTGTTTGGTGGAGCTCTAAGTTTAAGACAGGTTTGGAAGCAAGAGTGGCATCCACTTGCTAAACCACATGCCTATCGAAACTCTATGAATTTGAAGATATGATTACAGTTCCGGAAAAATTTCAGGTCTTCCCTTTATAGTGTCACTATGAGTCATGATCAACTTGACAACAAACAACAACAACAGCAACAACATTGTAGACATGCTTAAAGCAAAACAACAGGGGCAAGCTTAGTTTTAGTCTTAAAAATTACTAAGCCTTGTGCTTAGTAATAAGCCTTGTGCTTATGCAAAAACTAGGACCAGGAGGCAGTCGTCAGAACAGCAAGGAAACACTGCATGGTTCAAATTTGGGAAGGATGTGCTTCAAGGATAAGTCCTATCTCCATATATTTTCAATCTATATGCAGAACAGATTATCTGGAAGACTGGGCTCTATGAAGAGAAACGTGGCATCAGGATTGGAGGAAGACTGATCAACAATCTGCATTATGCAGTTGACACAACCCTGCTTGCTGAAATTGAGGAAGACCTGAAGCGCTTGCTGCTGAATATCAAGGACTGCAGCCTTCAATATGGACTGAAGGTCAACATCAAAAAAGCAAAGACTCTCACCTCTAGGCTGACTGGTAGCACCATGATAGATGATGAAGAGATAGAGATTATTGACAGCTTCAATTTGCTTGGCTCTACAATCAACGCTCTTGATACCAACAGCCAGGAAATTAAAAGACAAATTGCATTGGGAAAGTCTACTGTTTGAGACCTCTCCAAAGTACTGAAGAGCAATGATGCCAGTCTGGAGACTAAGGTGCACCTGACAGAGGCCATGGTCTTTGCAATTACCTGCTATGCATCAGAGAGCTGGATAATGACTAGGGATGATAGAAGGAGAGTTGATGACTTTGAGATGTGGTGTTGGAGATGAGTATTGAATATTTCATGGACAGCCAGAAAAACAAACAAGTTCATCCTAAAGAGGGTGAAGCCAAGTTGCTCCTTGGAGGCAAGGATTCTGAAGCTTCATCTGACATACTTTGGACATGTCACAAGGTGGAATTAGTCCTTGGAGAGGGACAGCAAGCTTGGAAGTGTAAGTGTAGAGGTAGAGCGTAGAAGAGGAAGACCCTCGATGAGATGGATTGACTCAGTGACTGGGGTAATGGGGGTAGGTGTGTCAGAGAAATTAAGATTGGCACAGCATAGAGCAGGGTTTAGGGCTGTTGTACATGGGGTCACTATGAGTTGCAGGTAACTCGATGGCACATAACAACAACAACAACAACAACAGCAACGCCTTGGGAGTACCATCAATCCAGAGCAAGCCTGACCACTTTTTGGATATTGGAGTTTTATGCTACATTTTTAGGTCTAGAAAATTTTAGGTGTACAAATAAATACCATTTTCTAGGTATCATTTAAATTTTAGCCTATTCCACATTTATTAATGATTTTCAGTATAGAGCATCTTTCAATTTGCACTGTTGTAACATCAAAGGAGAATTACTCATCAGGTGACTAAATTAGAGAAAAATACAGAAAGAGCACATGCAGTGCCTTCTAGAATAAACAAACATTACAAACAAAAATACTCCATTCGGCGCTGGCTGAAAATTGCCTGTGACTTCATCCATAGCCACTGGTGAGAGTCAGCGCCCAGAGCCATCAGGGGCTTTAAGCTCGTTGCCCACTGCTGTGGTGTGGACAGCTGAAACCCAGGCCCCGACAGGCACCTGGTTGGGGGTGGGGGGGAACCCAGACTCTACTTCATGCTCTGCTGGAGAAGGAGGGGCAGTCTCCTGTACCAGTCAGATCCAATTTGACGGTACACACACACACACACACACACTTCTTCTTTTTTAAAAAAAGACTACTTCAGCTGTCGCGGCCCTCTGCCCGGGCTGGGCTGCCCTCAGACCCCTGCCCGGGGCGAGCTGCCCTCTGCCCTCTGCCTGGGGAGAGCCATCGTGGTCCTCTGCCCGGGGCGGGCTGCCCTCGGCCCCTGGCTTGGGGCAAGCCATCGTGGCCCTCTGCCTGGGGCAGGCTGCCCTCGGCCCCTGGCTTGGGGCAAGCCGTCACGGCCCTCTGCCTGGGGCGGGCTGCCCTTGGCCCCCGGCTTGGGGCGAGCTGCCCTCAGCCCTCTGCCTGGGGTGAGCCATCGCAGCCCTCTGCCCAGGGTGGGCTGCCCTCGGCCCTCTGCCCGGGGCAAGCCGTCACAGCCTTCTGCACGGGGCGGGCTGCCCTCGGCCCTCTGCCCGGGGCAAGCCGTCGTGGCCTTCTACCCGGAGCCGGCTGAGCTTGGCCCCTGGCTCGGGGTGAACTGTCGCGGCCCTCAGGAGCAAGAAGGCAAGTGGCTGTAACCCAAGACCACCAGTAAGGTGATAAAGCGTCCTCCTTTCCCCCCTTTATATCTACACCCCTGTTCAGCATGAAGAAGCCAGAGAGTTGGCATCCAATTCCCAAATCAATAAGACAGTTGGTTTAATTATTATTGGAAAATGCTTGTCATTCCTCTGTAGCATCTGGTCCCCACTGGACCCTCATCTTTTCCTTCACCTGCTCCCCACACCGACCAAACTGTGCAGCTCTGCAACTGCATCCTGGCCCATCCTCACCCTTCTGCCCCCAACCCTCACCTCCTTGTATCCCCAATTTGTTTTTCCCAATAAAAAAAAATATTTAAAAAAAAAAAACTAAACAAAAATACTCCAAACATGGTAAGAATCCATGGTTTCTTTTCGTATGGGTCTTTGCCATACGCTGTGGTTTAAGCCATTTGCATTGAACACTCAAGGAGTTCCATTTTCACTTAAATATATGTGGTAAAGTAGACCATCAAACCCAAACCAACATATTTTCTTTTCTTCAACTTACTGGTGCCCCTTAAGGTATGTGGTTTTGTGGTGGTGAGAGAAAAAGATGAGATAGTACTTAGGAGACAAGACAGATGATGCAAGATCTTTCCTAAAGGTTAGGGCAGTGCGTTCTTTAACTGCTAAAGGCCAACTGAAGTAATGAACTCTCATTTTCTCTAGGCCAAGGAAAATGGGCCAAATACATAAATTTGCTCTAATACCAACACGATATTTCAAATAACTTACTAGATTTTCATATGCTGGTGTACAGACATTGATGCAAATAGCAGCGATTCAATTTTAAATCCAGATTTCATATTCAGCGATTCATCCAGAATAATGCTTTTCTAGTAATGATTATTTTAAAGTTGGTCAGTAGAAATATTCATATAAAAAAATAAATATTCATATGAGACATGCAAAAAAATACTATTTTTTTCTAAGGCCACTAATGTGTCTTATTAGGGGGACTGAAATTCTGGGTAAAGAAGTTACATTCTCAATAACACTCTTGATTGGTAAATGTTTATTTACTGATAGCAGTCAAGACTATACTTGTATGATGACAGAAGTAATACAAAATTCAGATAAAGAGGACATAAATGTATTTGAAATATAGCTTTATTTTAGTTATTTATTATGAAAGCCAGTGTGATACTTTGACTGTAATGTTTTTTTTGTCTCATTTCTGGTATTGATAAAGTTTCATAAGATTTTATTTCCCAGATTTTCATTTTCTGCTTTTCATGTATTTCTATGCTTTAGATGTTTTTTGCTGGGGTGGGGTGGGGAAGGGGCACATTTGTGTTTTCATCTTAAGCAGTATAAAAATATTGACTTAATTACAGTATTTAGTTTTAAATATATAGTTTGACTTCTTACCCCATATGCTTACTGCTGATACTGTCTCTCCTTTTTCCAATTGTTGGTTATTTTAATTATTAAATTTCTACTATATTGGTTTAGTAATTACACTTTTATATACTATTTTTGAAATAATTATTTTATTGTATTTTATCTTATTGTTTGTATAATTCCATTTCTATCATATTTGTTTAGTAATTACACTTTTATATACTATTTTTGAAATAATTATTTTATTTTATTTTATCTTATTGTTTGTATAATTCCATTTCTATCATATTTGTTTAGTAATTACAAATTCATTTACTATATTTTAAATGATTATTTGGGTTGAAGAGCATTAATTACTACTTACTAGGTAATAATTCTTTCCATTTTATCTGAATAGAATTATCTATTCCACGTTCACTTTTGAAGGATATTTTAGTGAAGTATAGGCTTTATGGAATTACAGGCTGCTAGTTTTCTTATTCTGGAGTGGAGGGAGACTCCAGTCCCCAAGCCTCATGAGGGATTTTAAGTTGGCGCCTAGAGCAGGCTCCGCGGGATCGACCCCACCCTTCCTTACTTTAAGGGTCAGGTCCATCCAGCCACCACTGAAGGCCAAAAAGAAGAGTAACACATAACAAAAAAGACCCCAGACACTTCCCTTGCCTGACTGCCACCAAGAGGAGCTACCATGGAGGAGCCAGCCATCCTACCAGATTCGGTTTGTTTTTGGTGAAACATTCTTCTAGGTTTTGTAATCCTGGTATGTCCACTTTCTGTACAGAGGTAACGCATTGTTGCTGTGAAGCTGAACACTGTGACACTGATGAATCAAATGCGAGAATGGTTACCCATGGTGGACAGTATTGGGTGGAGCTCCTCAATTAAAACAGGCGTGGAAACAGGAGTGGCATCCACTTCCATAATTGCTTGCCTCTGGAAACACTACGAACCTGGAGAAAGGACAAAAGTTATACAGGTGTCCAGGACTTTCATTCATAGGGTCGCTATGAGTCGCCTACAACTCAACAGCAGTTAACAACAACAATAACAAGTTTTCTTCTTTCCATGTACTTACATCATTTAATTTTTGTCTACTTTTATTTTTCAATAGATAAATTAATTTTCCTTTAGTTGTTGCCATTGTGAAGGAATTTATTTTTTTTTCTCTGACAAGTTGAAATATTTTCTAATTGTTTTTATCCACAATTTTTCTATGAAGTTTCTTCATACTTTTGATTTTACTTAGACTGTTTGGAATTTATTAGGATTTTCACTTAATAATTGTATGTATTTCAACATTATTATAAAATTCTCAGCCATAACCTAACCTTTTATTGATCTTAGTCTCATATTTCTTTTGTTAATGATAGTACGTCATGTCTTCTTGTCTTTATAATTTTTTTCTCTGAATCAGACACCTATTTTAACTGAGGTCATTGCTCCTTGGTACTTTGGAGCAGTTCCTGACAGAATACTTTCACAATTCCTGACTGCTGTTTTATTTCAGTTATTGACTCCCTATTAGATGCATACCTATAAGATTGATAGTGAACTGTAGTGGCCTAGTGGATAAGGCTTACATTTTGAATGTACCATCTGCTCCATGAGAAAAAGATAAGAAATCTCCTCCCATGTGGTTTACAGTTCTAAAATTATGCTGGAGCTTCAGGTATGAGTTGATTCTGACTAAATAGCATATAACAGCATTAGACAGGTACTGTATTGAATGTGCTTATTTTCCACCCATACTAAACTTCTTTTCCTATTAGACATCTCTTCATTTTATGTTTACCCCCACCCCTTTGCTTTGTTAGGCTTAGTTGATCTGTTCTTTTAAATAACTATTTCTCATTATTGTTCATTATACTAGTCACCCTTTTCATCAACAATCAAAAATTTTTTTTAAACATTCTTTTTTTATACTCTTTAACAATACTGGATTAGATTTCCCTGTGATACCTAAGAACTACATCAGGAATATTTTACAAGTAAATATTACATTTTTAAAAGTATCCATTATTAAGGAATAAAGCCCTAAACCAAAAAGTACATAAAAGACAAACTGAGACCAAGCTTAAAAGGCCTGGTCTATGGTATAAAGAGACTGCCAAATACATCCAGAAATGCACAATCTGGAAAGGATAAAATTGATGAAAGAAACTTTTTAAAGATTAAATCTCTGTGTTCTTCATAACATTTTTCCAACAGGGTGAAAAGAAAATTTGCCAACTGGGGAAAAGAAAAATTTGACAATACCATCACAGACAAGGATCTCATAACAAAGGTTTATAGAATACTCTGTACCTCCAGAATAAACAAAATACTGACAACACAATTATAAAATGGGCAAAAGACATAGAAAGACTTTTCTTTTTGAATAGCTAACAGACATGTGAAGAAATGCTAAAAATCACTGGCAATAAGAGATGCAAACAAAAATACAATGAGATACCATCTTATTCCAGTAGCAGTGGCAAAGTTTAGCAGAGCAGTAAGCAATAAATATTAGAAAGGATGTAGAAGGTGAGAACTCTCATACACTGTTTGTGGGATTGTAAAATGACACAACCACTCTGGAAAACAGTCTGGAGTTTCCTCAAAAAGTTGAACACAGAAACTACGTATTACTTAGCTAGTCCACTACTAGCAATATATCCCCAAGAAATTAGACCTGAAACACAAACAAAGATCTATACACCAATGTTAACAGCAGCGTTATTCACCATCCCAAGATCATGGAAACAGTCCAAATGTCTAGCCACAACCGAATGGATTGATAAATTGTGATACAGTCACACAATGGAATACTATGGCGCACTCAGGAGCAACAATTAAAAAAAAATACTACATAGATTCGGAAAGACTGGAAAACATTATGCTTGGTGAACTAACTCAGTCTCATGAGGACAAATACTGCATAAAACTGTTCTTTTTTTAAAAATAGAAGGATAACTAGTAGAACATATATGAGGGCTTTAGGGGCCTAGGGGTGGGTGTGGAGGGGTGAGGATGGGTAGGGGTAAAGCCACAAGGTTGTACAGTTTGGTAGGTGGAGGGAGGGGGTGAAGTAAATAGAAAGGATCCAGCAAGAATCTGACAAGACAGGGTAATGATGGGCAAGGTCCAATGATGATTAATTTTATAAAACATATTGAATGGGAATGTTCATATTAAACACAATGTGAATGAAGAAAAATGTGAAACACAGTGGATATGAACATTGTAAGCAAACCAATATAAAATTAAAAAAAAAAAAATAAAAGCCCCACGATGTAAATGAAGGAATGTATAAAACACAATGTGTATGAATGAAACAC
The DNA here is from genome assembly GCF_000299155.1 of Elephantulus edwardii. NCBI lineage: Eukaryota > Metazoa > Chordata > Mammalia > Macroscelidea > Macroscelididae > Elephantulus > Elephantulus edwardii. The sequence goes on along the minus strand of NW_006399888.1, from coordinate 5,452,957 downwards.
AATGTATATGAATTTTGTATGAAAACCAATAAAAAATTTTAAAAAAGGATTCAGTTCAAGTCCTTTTTTGGAAGTAAATCCCAAAATCTTCAGCCTTTCCCTATCTTTGGTCTTTATTTTTTGAGTTTCCACAAAAATACCTTTATGAAAGTCCTTAGATGTATATAGTCTCCATTTATGTTTCTTATAAAAGATATTACAAGGATTAAAAAATATTATAAGTACCTACTACTGAGTTTTTAGTTAAGAGTGAGATATTAAAGGCAGTGGTTAGGAATAGGCAGTAAGTGAGAGGGAACAATAAATAATCAACAATTCCTGACATACACATGGATTCTTTTCCTGTTTTCCAGGATATTACTTTTCTACTATTTAAAAAATAATTCAATCTTGTACTAGGATTGGAGGAAGACTCATTAACAATCTGGATTATGCACATGACATAACTCTGCTTGCTGTAACTGGGGAGGACCTGAAGTGCTTGCTGCAGAAGATCAAGAACTGCTGCATTCAATATGGATTGAAGCTCAACATCAAGAAAACAAAGATTCTCACCACTGGGCTAATTGGAAGCATCATGAAAAATGGAGAAGAGATTGAGATTATTAACAGGTTTAGCTCCATTGGCTCCACAATCAACATTCTTGGTATCGGCAGCCAAGAAAGTAAAAGACAAAATGCCTTTGGAAAGTCTGTTGTCAGAGACTTCTTCAAATTACTGAAGAGCAACGATGTCAGTCTGGAAACTAAGATGTGCCTGATCCAAGTCATGGTCTTTTCAATTAGTTGCTATGTGTCAGAAAGTTGTACAATGACTAGGGATGGTAAAAATAAGAATTGATGCCTTTGAGCTGTGGTGTTGGAGAAGAGTATTGTATATACCATGGGCTGCTAGGAGAACAAACAGGGTCATCTTAGAGAGGGTGAGACTAGGGTGCTCTTTGGAGGCAAGGATTCTGAAGCTTCATCTGACCTACTTTGGACATGTTTCAATGAGGGACCAGTCCTTGGAGAGGGACAACATGTTTGGGAAGGTGAAAGGACAGTGCAGGAGAGGAAGACCTTCAATAAGATGGATTGATTCAGTGACTGAGGTAATGGGGGTACATGAGTCAGAAACAATAGGCTTGGTAAAATATAGAGCAGGTTTTAGGGCTGTTGTACAGTTGTTATGAGTCACAGATGACTCAAAGACACATAACAACAACAACAACTAGTGCTTATTTTAAAAAGAAGAAAATAAATGTTTTTGATTTCTGGTCTTGAACTCTAAATACATTGAGTTTTCTTGTAATGTTGTATGGTGTGGTTTTTCCTCTCTTTTAAGTTGTGTGTGTGTTAGAGAAAAAGAGAATTGAAGGAAGAAAGGAAAAAGGTAGAAGGAAGGAAGAAAAGTCGGGTTTAAAAGTAAGCTATACATCCAAGGCTGTGGTTTACATTCTCTCTCCTTCTTTGTTTAAACGTGGTCGGCAGAATTTGGCATTGACATTGGCCAACAAGGACAGCTTGACCTCTATGTCAATAACTCATTACAGACTATTGAGTGTAAAATAGATGTATTTTGCTAATAAAGAGGGAGAATAATGAGGGACAAAAAAGGAGGAAGGAATTAGGAAAATTAGTTCAAATTTAAAATTACTAAGGTTCTCAGTCTATGTTTTTGTTTAATCATTTTAGCAGACATGAGAGCATGTTCTGGCAAGCTTGAGGACTATCTGTGCACTTAGCAGGGGTACACTTCAGTTTATGATCCAAACGGAACTGCAGTGGCACGCCATAATTATCCAAGTGGTTTCATAACACGTCTACTGTTTTGGAATCAGCTGTACCTCACATCTGTGCTTTTCAGTCCAATTCTCAAAAGTTCCCTGGGTAGAAATCCTGTAAATGGATTTTTTAATTTTAAATTTTTACTTTACTCTAATAATTCAGTCAGGTTTTACTAGACCAGACAAGCAGGAGATGAGTTTTCCACAACTCTTTATTCATGCCAGGAAATCTTTGGGCTTGGTTACATTTCTGTCTTTTGGTGCTAATTCTGTAGCTTCTGTTTTTAATTTCAATTGGATGAATTCCTTCAAAGTCATGTCTGTGACCTCAGCTCATGGAGATCCTTCAAATATAACTAGGCTATAAGGTTTGTGACTTCCTTGGTGTACTGCTCCAACGTACTCATGCCCACATTTGTATGTTCTTTCACATAATCATCTGTGACACAACCTATCATCCATGTTTTCAGATGGTTTGATCACCTGTTTGAGCCCAAATGTACTTACTATTAAGTGAATCTACCAGGTAAATCTATATTAGATGCAAAAGTAACAGACTTTAGAGAAAGAGCTACTGGACTTAAATTCTGGCTACCATTTAGTAGGTGAAATATTCTTAGGAAAATTTTTATTCTATTTCATAAATTTAATGATTAAAAAATTTTTTACGTCTTCTCAACTCTTATGAAAAAGTTTAAATACCCTCGTCTGACTTTTAATGCCCATTAAAATACAACCTCATTGCATAATTCTTTGAAGAAAATTGACTTTCTCTCCATTTAAAATAAAAATCACTAATTATAACCTTCTTTCTTCTTACACATCAAAGATATAGCCAATAAAGTCTTACTTTTTTAAATGAAGTACTCCGAGAGAATTGGATCTCATATTGACATCTCGTTTTTCAAACTTCTGTTAAGTGTTCATGGTATGTACTTCATTGTGTCATCTCATACAGAATTTCTTATACATTATTTTTTTTTATTTTATTACACCTACATCGTCTAAACCAAATTCATTGCCATTGAATTCTGAATCACTGTTGTTATGTATCATGGAGTCAGTTTCGACTCAGACTCTATATACATGAAGATAAAATACTGCCCAGTCCTGTACCGGTCTCATAACTGTTGCTGTGTTTGACCTAATTGCTGTAACCACTTTGTCAAACCATCCTCTTGAGGGTCTTTATATTACTTGATAACCTTCTGTTTTACCAAATTGGATGTACTTCTTCAGGGACTAGTCCAGATACCTTGTTCAAAGTGTATGAGAGGAAATTTTTTCTCACTTCCTCGTAAGGAACATTTGGCTATATTTCATTTTAGCCTCCTGTCAGTCTATGGTATATTTTCTTTTCTTCAGCAACACCTTATTCCACTCTTCTTCAGCCTTCCTTAGTCATTATCTAGCTTTTTTACATACATATAATATAAAATATTACTTGAATCAGACACCTTAGTTTTCAAAGTGACATCTTTGCTCTTTGAAGGAGTCCGTTGATTTTCCCAAAGCAGTTCCCCTCCTCCTGCCAATTTCTTGATTCTTGTGTAGATTCAAACAAAATAAATCCTTTGCCAATCTCAATCATCTCTCCATGATGTTATTTGTTGGTATAGTTATGAAGGATTTTGTTTTCTAATGTTGCTATGTAATTAATATTAAAAGCTCTAGGTTTTTATTCTCATCAGTAAGTGCTTCAAGTTTTCTTTGCCTTTAAAGGTTATGTCGTTTGCATATCTCACGTTATTGAGTTGTTGATGAATCTTCCTCTAATGCTTACGTTATACTCTTTTTTATATAACCCGTATAATACATCTTCTCAAATTATCTATTCACATTATAAAAGTATTAAATGTTGTGAAAGGATTAAAACCTGACACACATTTTCTTGTTTTAAACTATTCCATACCCTCTTGTCCTGTTCCAATGATTGTCTTTGGTTTTGTATGGATAGGTTCCACAGAAGCACCACTTAGTGTTCTGAAATTACCGTTCTTTGTAACGTTAGTTGTAATTTATTATTATTCACACAATTTAATATATTTGAATGATCAATAAAACATAAGTAAACATATTTATAATATTCTTTTCAGCCAAGATCCAACTGACATCAGGAATATTGCTCTTTCTGAATTCAATTTGAATTTCTACAAGTACCTTGTTACTTTATTACTGTAACATTAAAAAAAATTATTTTCAGGAAGATGGTACTTGATTATCATAATATAACAATGATAATTGTTCTATAATTTCCACATACTGGCGGATCATTTTTCTTTGGAATAGACACAAATATGGATCTCTTCCAGTTGATATTGCCTCTTTGGCACTTCGAATCCACTAGCTGCTTCACTGGATAAATATGGACAATCTCTTCCTGTACAATTTATAGCCTCTAAAAACTCACTGGGTGGTCAGCTGTGAGTCACTTCAGACTCATGAAAATGTGGTTCAGTTTGAATCCAGTTAGTCAGTAGCTGTCCTCCAAATCTCTTGTCACAGACAGATGAGCATCTCCAGTGTGGCTCTTATTTATTGAAACATCTCAATTGGTAGTCTGTCAACTTTTACAGTCTTGCTTTTTCAACAATAGCTTTAACGCAGCTTTACTTTTTCCTCAAGTATCATTAGTTCATAATCAGATGGTTGTCATTGCTGTTAAGTGCCATTGAGTCATAGATAACTCTTAGCTACCCTATGAACGAAAGACTTGAACACTTGTATAACTTTCATCGTTTCTCCAGGTTCATAGGGTTTCTAGAGGCAAGCTGTTTTGAAAGTGTATGCCACTCCTACTTCCAAGCTTGTTTTAATCTGGGAGCTCCACCAAACACTGTCCAAAATGATTGAACATTGAACAATTCTTTTGATATCGTTACTTCATTCTCTTTTGTATGCTTTTAGCATAGTTGAATATTTTGTCTCTAAAATCTTTTAATAATTGCAACATGAGATTTTTCTTTTTCTTTTCTTTAAGTTTTAGAAATTTTGGGGTTTTTGTTTCCTAACTGCAAGTTTTAAAATATTTTATTACCAAATTTGCTTTGTCTTCTTCAGACACTCTTTGAATTGCTCTACTTGACTGTTACTTCATAATTTCTGCCCTTTCCTTTGATTTTTTTATGTTCTAGGGAAAGTTAAAATTCTATCCTGACATCTCTATCTTTTTTCTTTTAAAAATATCGTTTTTCTTTCTTTTTATTTGAAATCCTTGATGACATGCTACAACTAATCTTTGTTCAGTGCATCACACCATTTTTGGGAAGTTCTCTAAATTTAACTGAGATATGCTAAAGTTTATAATTTTACTCTCATGGACTAGTTTTAATTTTATTCATTTTCAACTTGAACTTGCATATGAGCAATTGATGTCTGTTCCATAGTCAGCTCGACCTTGTCATAATTGATTCTATCGTGTTTCTGTAATATTCAGTATTGTGTTTCCACATATTTGATTCCAGTGTGTTCCATCTAGTAAGATATGCCTTTAAAATCAATGTTTTTCAAAAGGTATTTGTAGTTAAGAAGTGATAGGTCATACTAAATTCTGTCATAGGCTCTCTAGTTTAATTTTGGTCACCAGATCCACACATTTTCTAATTGTAAATTTATGTGGTGTTAGAGAAGAATACTAAACACCTCATAGATTTCCAAGAGAACATACAGGTCTAGCCTGGAAAAAGTGATATCAGGATGCTTCTTGGAGGCAAGGATGATGAAACTATGTATGACATACCTTGGACATGTTGTTAGGAGGGTCCAGTTTTTGGAGAAGGACACTGTCCTTGGGAAGGTGAAGGGTCAGTGTAAGAAAGGAAGATCTATCTTCAACAAGAGGGACTTACACATTGATTGTAACAATGGACACAGTGTCAGAAGTGGTAAGAATGGCACAGGATGGAGTATGGTTCAGAGCCTTTGTTCATAGGGTTGCTAACAACTCAATGGCACATAACAACAACAGCAATCTTTTTTTCTAACTATTTTGTTCCAATTATCAGTAATTATCAACGCACATTTTTAGACTGAGGGGGTTGGTAGAAATTCTTAATTTCTTCATTTGGGGATTTGGTGTAAATTTGGCTAATCGTTCGATCTTTTTTTTAAAAAAAAAAAACCACAAACAACTTAGATAGTATCCACTCACTGGCAAGATTAGAAACTTCTGGATAGATCTTGGAACTTTTTGCAGATAAATATGATGTTCCTTGAAAAGCAAAAGAAAAACTCCCTCATTGGTACAAGGAGAGGAGCAAACGGGGGGGGGAGAGGGGAGGGGGTGTGCGGGGAGAAGGGTGCAACAATGAATGAATGGAATTCCAAAATCTCTGTAGCTGTTCATTGAAATGAAAAATAAACAAACTAAATTAAACAAAAAAATAACTTTGTAAATTAAAAAAAATATGATGTTCCTTTTTTATCATAACTGGCACAGTAAGCCATATGATAATCTGATTAAAAATAGCCCAAACCAATCAATTTTAGCTCATATTGATTTTTATGAGTCCTATTTAATTTTGAAAACTTACAATTTATCTAGACTCATTCTGTATTCCTACTTCTACCATATTTTTGCAGCCCAGACCAGCAATAAATCCACATCATTATGTTTTACTCAGCTTTGAGGAGATAACTGTTTTCCAGTTGCATTTTGAGTATTTCATAACCTGAGGGCCATTTTTCCTGGTACTATAGCAGAAAATGTTTTGCTGCTAATTATAATGCTTTCAGTGGCCAATTATTTCAGAAGTAGACTGGCAATCTTGTTTCTTAGTTCATCAATCTGAAATCTCCAATGAACTTTGTCCATTATGGATGATTCTGCTGATAATTGATATATTAGTGGCAAAACTTCCAGCATCACATCAACAATAATAAAAAGCCAAGTAGAAAAGTAGAAAGTTGTTATTAAATTATTAAGTTGTATCTTTATGACACCTTTTTAAGATGCTACTTTAGCTTTAATCTTGGGCTTTTTCTGAGTTGTAGTCTTCAATACTCACCTATGGTTGTAACTTTCCTAAGAGTCTTTGTTTTTAAATGATTCTTAGTAAAACAATCAATGGTTTTTGTTTTCTAGATATTAGATGTATTTGCAGTTTCTCCTCTTTCAGGTTCTTTATAGTATCTTAAAGTCTATCATCTCATGTAGTCATTTATATTGATATTTACTATGCAGAATTAGGTAACAGAAGAAGATTTTTATGAGTGATAATACAGAAATTTTTTTAAATAATTTGTTCTCATACAGTTATGTAATCCAGGAAATAATTCCAAGAACACTTTTCTGGTCTAAAGTTGCTGCTGTTCCTAGACTGTTATTGTTAGGTGTCACTGGATTGAGTCCAACTCATAGTAACCCTATGTACAAAAGAACAAAACCCTACATAATTCTGTGCAAACTTCATAGTCTCTTCTATGCTTAAATACATTTTGTTAGCCTCTGTGTTAATCTCAGTGAGAATTTTTTAATCTTCATTAACCTTCTACTTTTCCAAGCATGATATCCTTTTTTCAAGGACTAGCCTTGTCAGATGACACGGCCAAAGCATGTGAGTCTCTTACTTCACTTCTTCCAAGAGAGATTTCTTTTTTCTTTTATCAGCCCATAGTATAGTCAATGTTTTTTACAAATACTGCATTTCAAATTGTGGTATAAATTCTTATCTGAATTTCTTTCTTCAGTGTCCAACTTTCACATGCATAAAAGCAATAGAAAATATTATGGCTTAGGTCAGGAAGAACTTTAAGGTGACCTTTTAAAAGTGACATTCCTGCTCTTTGGAATTTTAAAGAGATCTTTAACCAACAGATTTGTCTAATGTAATACATTGTTGGTTTTCTGAGTGAGGATGTGGAGCCTCACAACTGCTGGAGGGAATGTAAAATGGTACAACCACCGTTGAAGGCAGTCTGGTGTTTCCTCAAAGAGTTGGAAATGAACTTAACATTTGATCCAGCTACTCTGCCATAAGAATATAGCATAATGAAACCAGAGCTGTGTATGTATGTATTTACATGTTCATTGTAGCGTTATTCACGATAGTGAAGACATAGGCAGCTCATGTGCCCATCAACAAACTAACAGGAAAAACTGGTATATTCACACAGTGGAATATTACATATTTATAGAAAGGCTTCAGGTCTTTTGTTCATAGGGTCATTACGAGGAGTGCTCAACTCGACAGCAATCAACAACAACAACATTATTGCTCACTGATTTTAGTACTCTTCCACAGTCAACAAAACAAAAATAAGCATCTTTCTACTATTTTATACTTTCTGTCACAATCCATCTAATATCATCAATGATATATGCCTTTTTCCTTAACCTTTTCTATATCAAGTTTGAACTTCTGGAACTTCTCTCTTTACTTATTGCTTCAGTTGTTCTGAGCAAATTTTGAGCAAAATTTGACTTGTGTATGAAATTAATGATGTAGTTGTTGAATGCTATCAAACACCACTCATAGCGACCCTATGAACAAAAAGACCTGAAGCCTTCCTATAACTATTGTCATTTCTCAAAGTTCATAGAGTTTCTAGAGGCATGTTGTTTAGGAAATAGATGCCACTCTTTCTTACTTTTTGATAATTTTTGCATTCTGTCAGATTACCTTTTTATGTTTGGAAGAGAAAATATGTGTCCCTTCTAGTTGGTTGGCCAAGTAGTTGTATTCTAAATTTCTCAACATGGATATGTATATCCAGAGCTACATCTATCTGTTGAAATACTTGAATTAATATGATGTCAACTCTATCCATCTGTCAATTTATCATACAATGGTAATCTATGATTTAGCTATGATGCTAAAAGCTGTCACCAATATTTCAAATAACAAAAGTGTCATTCATGCTGTGTATGTTTCAATGGAACTTGTAGACTAATACAAAGTAGGAAACCAAGATGACTATCCACACCTGAAAACCCCATGAATAGTAATGGTAGAGTGCCAGAAGAGGAACCACTCAGGTTGAAAGACAGTTAAAAATAACTAAAAAGGAGCTGCCTCCTCAAAGGAGACATGACATGAATGAAGAAAAGCTTTCAGTAAAAAAAAAAACAAACCTTTCATTTGCTTATGTGACATAACTCAGATTGATGACAAAAAGGTACAAACATTCGTTAATAATTGGAATATGAAATATATGAAGTATGAATCTAGAAAAATGGGATATTATAAAAAATGAAATGATTCTTGGGCACTGATGAGCTGAAATGGATTTATATATGCTACTATATATGTTGTTTTTGTTGTTGTTATGTGCCGTTGAGTCACCTGTGACTCATAGCGACCCTGTGTACAACAGACCTAAACAACAAAAAACTTATAATTTCATTGCTCCTGCATGCTGCATTGTATTCCATTGTGTGACCATACCAGAATTTCTCAATGCATTCCATTGTGGTTGGACATTTGGACTGCTTCCATGTTCTTGTGATGGTGAATAATGGTGCTCTAATATTGGTGTACATGTCTCTGTTTGTACCCCACTTCTCATTTTCTCAGGGTATATTCCAAACAGCAGAAATGCTCAAAATCACTGGCAATAAGAGAGATGCAAATCAAAATCAAAATGAGATACCATGTTACCCCAGTGGCAGAGGCAAAGTTTAGCAGGGCAGCAAGTAATAAATGCTGAAATTTACTCTTGAATGTAGAGAAACTAAAGCAGAAGGGAAAGAAATGATGAAACAAGAGCTTAACAGGAGATTTTACAGGACAGCTTGAGAAGACAAAAGAAGTCATTGAGAGAAAATGTACAAACCTCTGGAATTAGGAAACCAAAAAAGGAAGAGTATACTTGGCGTTTCTCAAGCTGATAGAACTGAAGGGAAAAATAATTCAAACCTTGGGTTGCAGTACTGAAAGGTTTTTTTTAAAAAAAAAAACAAACAGGGAATGAAACAGGATACATCAAAACAGAGTAAAGGAGTACACAGAGTACTGAACCAAGTAGAATTCGTTGGCATGAACCACTGTAGGAAGCTCTAGTGGCCTTGTGGTAAGAAGCTGTGCTGCAATCTCAAAGGTAGTAGCATTTGATAAAGAACTAAGAAATATAGAAGGGAAGAATCCAAGCTATACTGAGTGTCAGAGATAACAGGAGAGAAAAATAGGTTGGCCATCAAATATAGAAGGGTAGGAAAAAAACAGAACTAGTCAGGGCAACACAGAATCAAGAAAAGCATACTAGGACCCTTGAAGATAAGTAGGCTGTCTATTTCTATCAACACCTCTAAATTTTACAGTGAAGTTGACAGTATTTGTTAGAACTATACAGTGCTCTATGTTCTCGGTTTTGGAATTTCGAGATCAGAAGTATAAGATTTAAGGAAAATTGGATCTACTAATCCAAAAAACCTAGTTAATGCAGTGCATTGCAATTAGTTGCACAAGGGCTCAAGTCTCATGTAGATCTTTTAAGTCTCAGGTAAATTTATTTTGTGGCCAAAATTTATTAGAGTTTGTGAGGAACTCAAATTCAAAATATTTACATGGGAATATTCTGGGAGATGACCTTCTAATTTAATGAAATTGGCACAGGGACAAACATATAGGAACTGTAGAAGATGTTGTTGCTGTTGTTAGGTGCTGTCTAGGTGAGAATGACATAGTGACCCTATGAACAACCTATCTGAACACTGTTCTCTTATACTATTCTCACAATATCTGACACATCCAAGCCCATTGCATCAGTCACTATGTCAGCTCACCTACTTGAGGGTCTTTCTTTCTTTCCTCGCCCTGTATCTTCCCAACCTCTCTCCCCAGAATAAGCTTTCATAGCAATATGCCCAGAGTATTTGAGAAGAAACTTTATCATCTTTGCCTCCAATGGGCACTTTGGCTGTACCCTCTCCAAGATACATCTATTTGTTCTTTTGTCAGTTCATGGGATATTAAGGACTCTTCCTCCAACACCACAGTTGAAAGGCATCAATTTTTCTTCTACCATCCTTATTCATTGTTCAGCTCTCAGACACATATGAAGTGACTGAAAAGATCATGGACTGAATCAGGCAGATATTAGTCCACAATCTGACATCATTATTCCTCAATAATTTGAAGAGGTCCTTGACTACAGACTTTCTCTTTATCTCCTGACTGCTGGTACCAAATGTATTGATTGTGAATGCAAGTAAAATGCAGTAGTTTACAGCATCAATCCTTTTACTGTCCATCATGATGTTGCCTATTGGTCCAGTGGCAAGGATTTTTGTATTCTTGATGTTGAGATGCAATCAGTATTTAAGGATGCAGTGTTTAATCTTCTTCAATAAGTGTTTCAAGTCATCACTTTCAGCAAGCAAGGATGTGTCTGTCATTTGCACAATGAAGGTTATTAATGAGTCTTCCTCCAATTCTGATACTACATTTTTTCTTTGTAGAGCCCAGCTTCTCAAATAATTTATCAACATATAGATTAAATAAGTATGGGATAAGGACACAATCCTCATACACACATTTTCTGATTGTAAACCATTTAGTATTTCCTTGCTTTGCTTGCACAACAATCTCTTGTTCTAGGTCTAGGTTTTGAATGAGCACAATCAAATGTTCTGGAGTTCCCATTCTTCTCCATTTTAGCCATAATTTGTTATGATCCATAGAGTTAGATGCCTTTGCATAGTCAATAAAGCACACATAGACATTCTTCTAGTATTCTCTCCTGTCAGCAAGAATTCATCTCATTTCAGTAGTGATATCCATCCCTGAAGTCATGGCCTCTTTTAAATCCAGCTTGAACATCTAGTAGTTCTCTATGTACTGTTCTGGCAGTTTTTGAACTATCTTCAGCAGTATTTTGCATGCGTGTGCTATTGGTGATAATGTTTAGTAATTTTCATATTCTATTGGATCACCTTTCGTGGGAATGGGACCAAAAAGCTGTCCCTCCAGATTTCCTGTAGTCAACTAGTGAGCACATCCAGGGCTGCACCTGTCATTTGGGACATTTCAATGGGTATCCAATCTATTCTTGGGGCTGTAGTTTTTGTAATATCTTCAGTGCAGCTTCAATTTATTCCTCCATTATTCTTGGATTTTTATCGTGTTGTATTTCCTAAAATATTTTTGTGTTGGCCATTGTTTTGGGGTACATTGAGCCTGTGTTCCCTTTTATCTTCTTTATTTTTTTCCTTTCTCCATAGTTTTATTTGTAATTTTTTATTGGTTTAATTACAAAGTTAGAATACATTATGTTTCACATTATTCTTCATTCACATTGTGTTTCATAAAATTGCTTTCATGCACTGTGTTCTATAAAATTAATTGCTATTGGACCTTGCCCATCATTTTCCTTCCCATTTCCTTCTCCCACTCGCCCCACTCACTGAAATGTGCAACCCTCTCGTTTCACCTCTTCCCATCCTAACCCTCCCCTCCTTGAGTTCCCATACATGTTTTACTAGTTATCCTTCTATTTTTATAAGAATGGTCTTATGCACTATCTGTCCTTATGAGACTGCTTTAGGTCATCCTTCATCTTCTTTTGATGTTTCCAGGATCATTAAAGACTTTATATGTAGCATCCCTAAAATTTGAGAAATTCTTACAACATTGTACTTCAGAATGATTGAAATTGTCTTTTTTTACTACCAGTCTTACTCTATTTTTCATTCCCAGCATAGTTACCTTGTTATTGTATGATCCAAAGTGTCCAGTCAATCTCATCTCTCCAGTGCCTAGAATGTCAATGTTCATGCATTGCATTTGACTTTTCACAACTTCTAGTTTTCCAACATTCATACTCCATGAATTCAATGTTCCAACTATTATAAGATATTTGCAACTATTTCTCCTCCTTTTTATTGACTGCCAGTCTGGACTCTATCTCCAATGTTATATCTATTTGTGTTCCTCAGTTATTCATAAATTTTCAGAGACTTGTTATTTCATCAGTGGATGGTTCATCCTTCTCCCTAGTCTGTCTTAATCTTGGAGTTTCACTAAAATATGTCCACTAGGTATGACCTCTCTGAAATTTGAAACATTGGTAGCACAGCTTTAAGCATAACAGCAATCTGCAAGTACAACAAATTGACAGACAAGCACTGCACGAATTAGAACACTGATAAACAAGCCAGACTACAAATATCCAAGCTACAAAGTAATTAGCAACATGAAGAAAAATTCCTCAATAAAACAAACTGATAGATAAGATTTATAGTTTAGGACCCTCCATCTTTAACTAAAGCTAATTATTATAATCTTCCCAGTTTATGTTGTTGTTGATTGCCTATGAGTGGAGCATGACTCACAATGACCTTATGAACAAAAGGTCTGAAGCCCCTCTACAACTATCAACATGTATCAAAGTTCACAGAGTTGCCAGAGAGATGTTTAAGAAGTGGATGCCATTCCTGTGTCCAAATCTATAAAAGAGAAAAAGAGAACTCAGAAAAATGGTATTTTCTTTAAGGATTCCATTTAGCTAGAGTCAGATAGAAACTGCTAATCCAAAGTTCTGATTTCCAGTTCTTTGTTTTCTTCTCTTTGCTTTTGGTTTTCTAATAACAATAATTGAAGATGGATTGCATGAACAGTAAGTTCCCAAATCCCATATTTTCTGTGGACTTGATCTAGAAAGACATACATTAGATGAAAATATACTTTTAAATCCTCTCCTCTATTAGTTTTATTATCCTTTTTGGTATACACATGAATACTTACAAATAAATAACCATGTTCTTTCTCATGACAAGATTTAACAAGAGACATGAAGTCATCTTTGGCAAGAAAACTTCTGTAGCCTTACAGATTATTCTTCCTTGCAATGTAATACATCTCAAGAATCTCTTTCTCTCTGATATTAGTGTTTTATCTCCTAGGAAGGTGGATTCTAATTTCAGAATTGACACCAGTTTAATGAGGATTTTATTTTTCCAGCGATCTGATTTATTTTGTGCTAAGTGAGCATGCAGAACATAGAGATCCTGTACAGGTTGTGGGAGGGTGCACCGGGGATGAGGGACCATCTGGTTAACGGCATCCTTGGACTATATCCACTAGATACCTGACACATTTTAGTTGTTACAACTAAACATGTTCTCAGATATCTCTAAATATCTTGGAGTATTAAAGAGAGGCAAATTGTCTTTTATTAAGTGTGACTGCTGTAGCACATGCTTTCTTTTTCATTTAGGGCAATCAAATAAACATTAGTTTTTACATTTTAAAGTACTAGCTCGATAGTGTCATTGTTATGTACCGTCAAGTCAGAATTGGCTCGTATCTGACTGACCTTCCAGCAGATACTGATATCCGATAGGGGAGAGTGTTCATATTTCAGATCAGCCAGTAGATTAGAACCTTACAGTGAAATTCCTTACCACTAAGTCACCAGAAGTCTCTTAGCTGGATAATAGATGTTTATATTTGTTTGTTTGTTGTAGCAATGTCCAATGCATTGTGTCAATTCTCCAACTACAAAAAGATTTTATTCTCTGAGTTCCGCAATGTTGTTGTTGTTATGTGCCATTGAGTTGGCTGCAATTCATAGTGATCCTATGCTTTATAGGTTTGAATCCTTCCCTATCTTGAGCCAGTCTCACTGTATCTGACAAACATATCCCCCATTACTCTAGTTACTGTATCAATCCATCTCATTCCGAGTCTTCCTCTCCTATGCTGTCCCTCCATCATCCACGTTTTCTCCAAAGAATAGTCCTTCCTAGAAACATACCCAAAGTTTGTCAGAGGGAGTTTCAGAATCCTTGCTTCCAGGGAGCAATTTGGTTCACCTTCCTCAGGACAAATCTGTTTGTTCTCTTGGCAGTCCATATGTTTTCAGTATTCTTCTCCAGTAAAACTGAAAGTCTTCAATTCTTCTGTCATTCTTAGTCATTGTCCAGGTCTCCAATACATAGCAACTAATCACAAAAACAAAGGCCAAAGCCTAGATCAGATGCACGTTAGTCTCTAGACTGACAGTGCTGCTGTTAAGCACTCTGGAGAGGTCCCTGATAGATTTTCCTAACACAGCTTGTCTTTTGATTTCCTTACTACTGTTATCAAGGATCTTGATTGTGGAAGCTAGCAAGCTGAAATTGTTAAAAATCTAAATTTCTTCTCCATCTATCATAATTCTGCAAACTAGCCCAGTGGTGAGAATCTTTGGTATTTTTTTTTTATCTTCTTTATCACTAAAGGTATTCTGGTTTCAAATGAGAACTTAATCCAGATAAAGAAATGAAGATAACTATAAAATTATTTTGTGAATTGTCTGTGATATGATTAGTATAATATCAGTAAAAATAAATAATGGAATGGAGAAACAGGTGAGTAAGAATGTGTCTTGATGGCTTTTTCAAAATCTATACAACATCCCATACATAAAGCCACAACTCTAGGAGGACATCCCATGCTCTCTATACTCCAGAGCTCTTTTGATGTAGAATTAATTACTTGCCAAACCGGGGTCAAAGTATATAATATGCCAGGCTACTACCTGAAAGGGCAAAGGTTTGAATTTACCAGATGCTCCAAGATAGACAGATGAGGAGTACCCTCTCGTAAAAATTTACAGCTTTAGAAATTGATGAAGTGTTGTTATGAGTTAAAATTTATTTGATGGCTATATGTTAGCTTGCTTGGATCCGCAATCAGCATTCTTAACACCCGCAGTGAGGAAATCAAAAGAGTAATTGCATTGGGAAAATCTGCTGTCATGGACCTCTCCAGAGTACTGAAGAGCAATGATGTCAGTCTGGATACAAAGATGCACCTAATCTAGGCCATGGTCTTCTCAGTTACGTGTTATCTTTTGGAGAGTTGGACAATGACTAAGGATGACACTGTAAGAACAGACGTCTTCAAGTTGTAGTCCTGGAGAAGAACATACCATGGACTGCCAAGAAAACAAATAGGTCTGTCTTGGAGAGGGTGAAGGCAAGTCTTTCCTTGGATGCTAGAATTTTGAAGCTCTGCCTTATTGACTTTGGGCCCATGACCAGGAGAGATTGGTCCTTGGAGAAGGACATCATACTTGGAAGGTCGGACGGACAGTGCAGGAGATGAAGACTCAGGATGAGATGGGTTGATACGGTAACTGGGGCAATGGTGTTGTCCAGCTCTGATCTTTACAAAATAGAACGCTAGCTCTTTCTCACTCACTGGATGAGTTTGATTTATAAGAGCTTAATGATTGTATCAACTAGGCTCCTTAAGAGAGTCTCTTTTAGATAACCCTCTGGTATCTTTGTTTTATGTTTAAAATCAGCCAATTATATCCCATAATTTTGGGGGAAATAACACACACAAAACAAACCCAAAAGCTCATCCCATGATTGAGTAGATCCTTTCTGATTTCGATACTGCTTCCCTCTTCACCTCATCTCTCATTCTGCGATTTGTTGACTGTTCTGGACAAAATAACTTCCTTTCTTTTTCTCAAAAGTTTCTAGGGCTGTATTTGCTGTTCAACTCTGCCTGGAATGATTTGAACACCATCTTCAAGTCAGTGTCCTAGCCTCACATCAGTTGCAAATTAGGATTTCTAGACACTCCTATGAGATACTCTGCTTCATTGGTCTAAAGCAAAGCTTGGAAGTTATTGTAATAAAAATATGAGAAAGTCACACTGCAGATGATTGACCTACATAAAAGGAGTGTTTGAATCTCAAATTCTCAAATAGTGTATGTGCAATCTATGAGAAGAGAAGAGGAGAAAGCTTGGACTTGCCTATTCTAGAGATTTTATACAAAGAGGATGACAAAATATTTGACCTTGTGTGAATGCCTTCTTTTTGTTTGGCACAATATTTTTAATGTGCATGCATATTGTGGCTTGTATAAGTATTTCAATCTTGCTTCAGCAGGGCTATATTTCATTTGTTGGCAACACTGTAAATTATCAAACATTGATCAACCATGATACAGTCCTGGATGTGCTCACTAGGTCAATACCAGAAAATTTGAAGGACAGCTGCCTCTTGCACTAACTGGAAGAGATCAATATTTGTTTCTATATCTAAGAAAGGTGACTCAACAAAATGTGAAAATTCTAAAACAGTATTGTTAAAATGACATGCAAGAAAGATATTGCTGAAGATCATTCAAAAACAGGTATAATATTACATTGACAAGAAATTCAAATGGAGTTTGGATGAGGCTGTGGCATCTGGCATATCCTTGTGGATGTCAGATGGATCCTTGTGGGAAACAGAGAATATCAGAAGAATGTTTCATTGACAATGCAAAGGCATTTAAATGTGTGGATCATAACAAACATGGCTAATATTGAGAAAAATAGGAATTCTTATTTTTTTGAATGCTTAATTGTGCTCATGTGAAATTTACATCCAGATCAAGGAGCTGTTGTTGTCTGAAAAAAGCAAGGAAACACTTCATGATTTAAATTCAGGAAAGGTGTGTGTCAGGGATGTGTTTTTTCTCCGTATCTATTCAGTGTATAGGCTGAGCAAATAATTTATAGAGCTAGACTCTATGAAGAGGAATGCAGCATTAGGGTCAAAGGAAGACTCGTCAGTAACCTACAGTATGCAGGTGACACAACAGTACTTACTGAAATTGAGGACAACTTGAAATACTTTTTACAGAAGATTAAGAACTATGGCCTTCAGTATAGATTATATCTCAACATCAAGAAAGCAAAAATCCTGATCACACAGTAAATAGACAGCGTCATGATAGAGAAAGAACTGAAGTTCTCAATGATTTCATCTTACCTGGATCAACAACCAACAATGCAAGGACCAACAGTCAGGATACCTGGAGATGTATTATATTGGACAAGTCCACTGTCAGGGACTTCTTCAAAATTTTAAAGAGCAATGATGTCAGCATGAAGACTTAGGTGCATTGATTCAGGTCATGGACTTTATAATCACCAGCCACACACCTGAAGGATGGACAGTGAATAAAACTGACAAAAGAATTGATGCCTTTGAGTTATGGTGCTGGAAAAGAGCACAGTGTATCATATGGACTGCCAAAAGAATAACAGATATGTCTTGGAAAAGGTGCAGCAAGAGAGCTCCTTTGGAGGCAAAGATGACAAAATTTCATCTCTCATAACTTTGACATGTTGCGAGGAGAGGCTGTTCCTTGGAAAGGGACATTATGCTTGGAAAGGTGGGTGATCAGGCAAAGAGAGGAAGATCCTTAGTTGGATAGACACAGTGATTGCAGCAATGGGCTCAAGTGTGTCAGAGATGGTGAGAATGACACAGGATAGGACCAAATTCCGATTTCTTGTTCATAGGGTCTCTATGAATCATACTCAACTTGAGCACCTAACAACAAAAATGACCAATAATGAATGCTCTGATGGTTTAATTAATAGGTTGTTTTGCTGTCAACCCAAAAGTGGGAAGTTCAATGCCACCCATTTATCACTGGGAGAAAGATGGGATATCTTCTCCCATAAGATGTACAGCCTGTGAAAATTGTTGGAAGTCATCTGTGAGTTGGAAGGTCATCTGTGAGTTGGTTCCAACTTGATGACAGAGAGTGAGTGAGTAAACCAAACCCCCAAAATACAGCTTTTAAAGTTTGCACTGTGAAACTATAACATTTAAATTCACTGAAATAATGGTTTCACAAACAAGAGTAGTATTCTATGTTCTATTCTTCTTCTGTCTTTGTTATTCCCAATACAGGACAACTCAATTTGTGAATCTGGGTGAGCTAGAAAACAGGAGAAAATGAGAAAAGGGTTTTCTGTTTTTCAGAGTATACAACCCAGTATCTTCATAACTATGAAAGCTTGGATATCAATTGTTTGTTTGATATCGTTAGACACTTGTGTTGTTATGATTTATGTGGATAAGCGCGGAAAGAATGTCATAACATCAGACCTACTTCCTTTACTAGAAACTTACATCAGACTTTTAATTTGTATTTTTTTTTAAACCCAAGAGTGTCTGATTGCTCCGTCTTCTTTTCATCTTCTCTTCAAAATGGCCTTGTACATTGTCTACAAGTGAATTCTGTCTTGAAGAAGAGAAGCACTTCCAAGAATCATGTCTCAGTTCCCAACCATTCCCACTAAGTAAATTTCTCAATTGGTAAATTAAGATTGTCAAAGCTGTGAAAAGAAATTTGAGATTTATCGCTGCCCATTTTGGTGCATGTGAAATAATTTTTTACTGTTGCTGTCATCAAAAGCAGATTTTGGAGAGTGTCTGGGATGGAAACTATTCTCACTCTGGGGAGGAAGTACAGCTTGTACTTTATGTAAAGTCTGTTGCTTCAGTTCTTATGCTTTGCTTTCTGCCAGAAATGAGGTATTTTGCCACTGAGAACATTTCTTATGTTGCAAATGAAC
Organism: Elephantulus edwardii; assembly: GCF_000299155.1. Taxonomy (NCBI): domain Eukaryota; kingdom Metazoa; phylum Chordata; class Mammalia; order Macroscelidea; family Macroscelididae; genus Elephantulus; species Elephantulus edwardii. The sequence goes on along the minus strand of NW_006399888.1, from coordinate 5,433,890 downwards.
TGGGTTCAATAAGACAGTGTATCTTCTAAGCTTGTAATAAAAACACAGAACATATGTCATAGAAAAAAGAACTCTAGTGATGTGTTACAAGTTCAAAGTTGTTTTCACTCAATTCTGAAATTCTTATTATCATCTTTCCTTGCATTTCAATTCCCTTAACAACGTAACTGCAATTTGTGTTACATCTCTACAGAGAAATAATGAATCTATGCTACGCCCTCCAACAATATTCTGTGCTAATATATGTTGGTGTTAAGCGCTGTTGAGTCGAGTATGACTCATCATGAGAATATGAACATTAGATCTGAACTCCATCCTATCCTGATCCTGTGTCATCGTCTCATCTCTGATACCCTGGAGCCCCTGGATGCAGTCACTGTGTCTGTGAGATGCAGTCTCTGTGAGACGGTTTGCCTTCTCACTATGGATCTTCTTTTCTTTTCCTGACACATAGATACACACACAGAGTCCAGACCTCTTTACATACACATATTTGTTGTTGTTGTTGTTTTGTACCATCAAGTCAACCTACCCATAGCCGATCTGACCCTTCAACAGGTTTTAAGAGGCAGAAAATCACATAGCATAGCATAGCATAGCATAGCATAGCATAGCATAGCAGCTGGTGGATTTAAACCCGGTGCCTTTGGGATTACAGTCCAGCTTCTTGCCACTAGGTTACCAGTGCTCCACATATCTAGATCTATGCATATCTATACACAGATATAAATATAACCATATATCCTTAATGGGAGAAATGGAATCATTACGTGAGAAAACTCTGGTAGCTTAGTGACAAGAAGTTGTGCTGCAATCCGAAACACTGCAGTCTAGGAGCTCTGGTGGCCTAGTACCAAGAAGCTGTGCTGCAAACCCAAAGATCCTTGGTTCAAGGCTACCAGTGGTTCCATGGGAGGAGGATAGGCAATCTCCTCCCATGCAATTAACTGCCTCTGAAAATCTGCCAGAGGGTCAGCTATGGATCGCTTCCAACTCTCTGATACACAACAACAATAAGAAAACTAGAAATTTAGTTGTTGCAAATTTTGCTCGCTTTGTTTTCTGAAATAGTAAAGCAGTTTAATGAAGCGCACCAATGAAGAATTCTCAGAACTCCATAGAAGCTCATCTACCTAGTTTATGTATGAAGAATAATTGTTGAATAACCTTTAAACAATAGTAAAGACATACAGTGAGATTTTTGACTGGAAATCATATCCACACACTGACAAATTCTCTTTTTCATACACCTCATAGTTCAAATGTTCCTTTTAATAACTCCTGTCTACAGGATTTCTAAATCCAGAGATTCAACAAGGAGACATTCCTAGCTAACAAATAGCTCAATAAATCCCAATTTCTACACTAGGCAAAGGAAAAGATTTTTCAGATTTGCTTAAATGGGTGAACGAATCAATACTGAATGTTTTTCACATACTTTAATAATGAAACAAACTTTGGTACTCTGTCTGACAATTTCTTATTAATTGACTTATTTCCATTAAATTACCACTCTTGCTGGACCTGTAGGTGAGTCCATCTTGTTCTACAATAATCCAACATTTTAACTGGCTCTTTAGGCCTCTATTATTTGCTTGTGAGAAGATTCTTCTGTGAAATAAAAACAGTGCTCTAAATCAAGGAAAACACCCTTTCTGGTATATTGTGGTCACCACTCCTCTGTTATGCTAAAGATCAATGGAATCTGACACACTCTTTCTCAATCTCATGAGAGTTGCATTGCCAAACAGTTGAAAGGTGTAAGGAACAGCTGTGTAGGGGGGAAAAGAATGGAGTCGCTGTTTCGCTGAACAGCGAGTCTTAGGTGACAATTCCTCTTGGACTCCTAAAAGCTGTTTCTCTCTGGTCTTGTGATTGAATGTGAACGTGGATCATGGAATCAATTCCATCTTCGATCCACACAGCTCAAAGTCAAGGTCCAGGTCCTTGTTTGTCTTCCATATAAACAGGACACATGCTTTCTCTGCGTGGTATAATTACATCGAAACATTATATTCTGTTAGGTAAAGCTGTACTATTTTTCCTTCCTATTCATTCAACAAGCACTTCACTTTAGGCACCATCTGGTAACAGATAGTATATGGGGGAAATGAATCAAGTAATAAAAGTGGCTTCCATTTATTTAATGCTTATTAAAGTGCCAGGAACTTTTAAGTCTCATTACACACATTAATTTGTTTAATATGTTTTTGAGGCAGGTATATAATTATTTCTAGCTTTCAAAGGATAAATATCAGGCCCTGATGGACTAGCTTGGCAAATGGCAGAGATAAGAGCTCTGAAAGACTAGCTGTAGAGGCTGCATTTTAAACCATAGAATGCCTGGGTTTTGTGATCTCAGAGATTCTGTTTTCTCAGAGCAGCAGAAAATAGCAATTAAAATATCAAGAATATTTCTAAGTTGGGTGTTATTTACATAACAGTGTTCAGTTTCTAAGCATTCAATAAACTGTCTACTTGGAAGAGAATCCTTGCTGGTGCAGTGCTTAAACATTAGAAGATCAGTGGTGTAAATACATCAGCTACACCATAGGAGAAAGATATGGTCATCTGTTTTCAAAAAGATTGAAACATGGAAACTTTATGGGGCAGTTCTGTGCTGTTATAGTGGTTGACAAGAATATAGGATTGATTTTTCTGCTTTTGGTTTGATACAACTGTTGTTATTGTTGTTAAGTGCTGTCGAGTCATAGACGACTCACAGCAACCCTATGAACGAAAGACCTGAACACTTGTGTAACTTTCATTGTTTCTCAAGTTCATACAGTTTCTGGAGGCTATTTTGGAGGCAAGCTGTTTCAGAAGTAGATGCGACCCCTGCTTTCAAGCTTATTTTAATCAAGGGGGTCCACCAAACACTGTCCACCATGGGTAACCATTAAAGCATTTGACACATCAATATCACAGTGTTTAGCACCACAGAAACCGGGAGGTACCTCTGTAAAGCAAATGAACAGACCAGGGCTATACAACTTAGAAGAATGTTTGACAAAAAAACAATTAAAACCAGGTCTGACATACTTTGGTCATGTTGTAAGGAGAGACCGGTCCTTGGAGAAGAACATCATGCTTGGGAGGGTGGAGGGCAGGCGCAGGAGGGGAAGGCTCTCTGGGAGGTGGATTGATTCGATGACTGGGGCAATCGGCATGAGTGTGTTGGAGACAACGAGATTGGCGCAGGACAGAGCAGAGTTTAGAGGTGTTATACATAGGGTCGCTATGAGTTGCAAGTGACTTGATGGCACATAACAACAACCAACAACAACAGCTACAGTGAGATGGGAGGAAACCAAAGACCGACACGAGACACAGCTGAACTGGAACTACTGTCCCTTGAAGCCAGAGTCAGAGCCCACAGCCTTCACCCAAGCTTACTGGAGAGCTAGAGGGAGATGTCACAATCCGATAGATTAAATAACTTGTAACATTGGCCCAAAGCCACTAGGCTGAAGGTCAGAGAACGCACAAACATTCCTCAGAAGCTGTTTTGACTACATAATTGTGTCCTATTTTCAAACGAAATTGTAACCTGTTAACTGTGACTTAGTGGTAAGAAGCTGTGCTACAATATTGAAAGTACATTATTCAGATTCATGAGTTGCTCTGCAGGAGAAGGATGGGCAATCTCTTCCCATGCTGTTTATTACCTCTGAAAACTCGCTGGAGGGCTATTCTGACACAACAAAAACTCCCCTAATAAATTCCATCATTATGACAATGGTCTGTGTGATCATTGAAATGGGCTAGTGGGCCCAGTAATAGAGTGTCAAGAACCCTCTGAGGTGTGGCTGATCTTAGAATAGAGAGAAAAAGGTGCAGGAGCATGGGAGCATGCCTGAGTTCACAGGGATCGGTTCTATGTTGTTGATTTTGATGGGCACTCTTGCCCCTTGTGGAGCTAATGGAAATCAGACACTGGACACTGCCACCCTCAACCACTCTACTGGCTGCATTCTTTCTGTATCTTTCTATGGTCGTATTTTCTATCTGAAAAGTTGAACCAGACAAATACATGATCTGGAAGCAGGAGCAAAATGAAACTTCCATTTTTTCATGACATCAGTTTTTTAATAATAACCCTATCTTTGAAGTCTAACTACATCAGTAAGTGAAGAATGAACGTATTTTCTAATTTTATTTTTGTGTGCGTGTACCATCAAATCAGATCTGACTGGTACAGGAGGAGATTGTCCCTCCTTTTCCCGGCAGAGCATCTGGTGGATTCGAACCGTGTGCCTCTGGGATTGTAGTTGCAGCTCCTTGCCACTAGGCCACCAGAGCTCCCCCAAATGAATGTATTCTATCTAGTTAGATTTAGTTTCAAGTATGGTTTCTTTTTGATGGGAGGAATGCAAAATAATTTGTGAGCATGTTTTTAGGATATCATGCCTCATGGAGATGACCAATATATAGACTTAGAGATGAAATCATGATTTAAATATCTGCCTCATCACTTACTATTTACATTACTTCGGACATATTATTTAAACTCCAGGCAAGTAACCTTACCACAGATAGGAAGAAAGAAAGGGTGTGTGTGTGAAGTAATATTTATTATGCAGCTGAAGAAAATGCATATGCAAGTTTTCCTTTCTAGTGTCTGGTGCTTAATTAATATTACAATGATGACTTCACATATCTCTCAGCCTACTCAGCCATTTGTATTAGTTATTTAAGCACAATTTAAACACATATCAGAAGTTCATTTACAGGTCAATGCTTTAAAAGATAGTGGTTTCCCACAAGTCATATGAATTATGGCAAAAAGGAATGTTAACAATAGCCCAAAGAATAATCATTACTATATCATGATAACATTATCTTCCCCCCCCTTTCTCCTCATTTATTTTTGCTGCCTAGTGTCTGGCAGATGTGTTATTTAAACAACTGTAGACACAAATCTTAGGGGCTTTGGTGGCTTAGCAGTAAGAAACTGTGCTGTAATTCTAAAGGCATGCAGTTCAAATCCACCAGCTGCTCCACAGGAGGACGGGCAATCTACTCCATGTGATTAACTGCCTCTGAAAACCTGCTGGAGGGCCAGGTACAGGTTGGTTCTGACTGGATGGTACATAATATCAGTCACAGAACTACTCAGATCAAATATGAATGCCTGGATACTTTCTTCTGACTCAACTTACTTTTTTCCCTCTCTTTCTGAATTAGAAAATTTACTCAAAGATTTCATCACATTAGAGCCAAGATGAATGTGATATTTAGGATTCACAGAGTTTGATGTCGTCATTGTTGTTGTTGTTATGTGCCGTCAAGTCGTTTGTGACTCATAGCGACCCTATGTACAACAGCTCTAAACCCTGCTCTATCCTGTGCCAATCGCATTGCCTCTGACACACCCATCCCGATTACCCCAGTCACTGAATCAATCCACCTCATAGAGGGTCTTCCCCTTCTGCGCTGTCCCTCTACTCTGCCCAGCATGATGTCCCTCTCCAAAGACCTGTCTTTCCTTGCAACATGTCCAGAGTATGTCAGACGAAGCCCCAGAATCTTTGCCTCCAAGGAGTAGCCTGGTTTAATGAAGTAAAAAAAAAATATATATCTAATTTAGTAGCAAGGGCAAAAAGACACAAGTCAACATCTCACGCAGACAAAATCCCCCATGTGAAAGTCATTAAACTTAATTTTTCATTTAACATCGGAGGGATGGAAACAGTCTTCTGCAGTGATGCTTCATAAAGCACATCAGGCTTATTTGTGCTCTGGCCTTGCACACATATGTCAATTGAAAAAGCTAACCTCCTTACTATTATTACCAGATTGACACTCTGGTAATTTTATCTACAGGAGAGCTAGCTGCTTTTTTTTTGTCATCTCTTCCTCCACCCTGGTGTGAAACCATGCCTGATTCAAAACAGATGTATTTCTTTTGGCATCCATGGAAGCATACCATTGAGTGGGAGAGTCTGGGGTTTACAGGTACCCCCAAGCGCTGAGCCAGTACTCAGAAGCAGTATTTCTGTGGGAGGTCAAAAGTGGACAGATACCTCATGTATCAATTTTAACCTCTTCAGATTGTGCATTTCTAGTTCTACCTGGTAGTCTCTTTACACCTTGGACTAGCGCTTCTAAACTTAGTCCCAGTTTGTCTCTTATGCACATTATGATTTAAGGCTTTACTCCCAGGTCTCTGTCCCATCTTGAGTTGATTTTTATGTATGGTGTGAGATGTGGATCCTGTTTCAGCTTTCTGCAGATGGAAGTCCAGTTTTGCCAGCATCATTTGTTGAAGAGGCTATCATTTCCCCATTTGATAGCTTTGACAGCTGGGTCTATTTCTGGGTTCTCAATTCTGTTCCATTGGTACATGTGCCTGTCATTGAACCAGTACCATGCTGTTTTGGTTACTACTGCTGTGTAGTAGGTTTTGAGGTCAGAGAAGGCTATGTCTCCAACCTCATTTTTGTTTCTCAGAAGTGTTTTGCTTATTTGGGGTCTCTTGCCTCTCCAAATAAATTTGATCATTTCCCTTTCAATCTCCTTGAAAAATGAAATTGGTATCTGGATTGAGATTGCATTGAACATGTTGATTGCTTTTGGTAGGATTGTCATTTTCACAATATTGTGTCATCCCATTCATGAACAGGGCACATTTTCCCATTCCTTTAAGTCTTTTATTGTGTATTGTAGAAATACTCTCTAGTTTTCAAATGGAGATTTTTACACCAATGTTAATAGCAACATTATTCACCATTGGAAGAACATGGAAACAACCCAAATGTCCAACCACAAACGAATGGATTGAGAAATTATGGTACATTCACACAATGGAATACTACATATCATAGAGAAGCAATAATTTTAATAATTATTATTTAACTTGGGAGGGACTGGAGAGCATTATGCTGAGTGAACTCAGTAACAGAAGGATAAATATTGTATAAAACCATTATTGTAGAATGAGTGTAAGGATCCAAGAGAGGTGGGAGAGGTTGGAAGCAGAGGAATAAGGATGTGCAGGGGGAGGAGGGGATTAATCATGGGGCTGTCCAATTTGTTGGGGGGAGGGAAATTGAAAGAATTTGTTCTTGAAAACAATGTATCCGAATTTTGTGAGTAAACTAGTAGAATTTTTTTAAAGTGGACAGACATCTCATGATTTTCAAGCGACTCACACCAGGGTGTCTAGCTGAAGTGAATAATGACAGTTTGTCCTCCCAGAATTTGAGCGTCCTCTGCTTGATGGTGGTTGTTGTGTATCGTAGAGTCTGAAACTGCCTATGGCTGACCCTCCATCAGGTTTTCAGAGGCAGTTAATCGCATAGAAGGATGTTGCCCACAGAGCAGCTGGTGGCCTCAAGCTGTGTGCCTTTGGGATTGCAGTGCTGCTTCTTGCACTATACCACATGGTAGGGTTAAGACACACACACACACACACACACATGTATATGTGTGTGTGTATATATTTATGTATATATGTATGTGGAGAGAGAGAGAGAGGGAGGGAGAGAAGTTAATTCTTTTTTTCTTACTCTCTTCCCCTTAGAAGGGCAAGTTGAAGGCACAGTTATCTTTGCACTAAATTTACAACTTCCAATTAACTGCTCTTTAGTTGAATGACCAATAGATGTTTACTTTGCAAACTTTCTCAAAGTGAATGGGCCTCGGTGTATTTTCTGATTGGCTGGATTTTTGCCTTGAGAATTGGAAAGCAGTTTTCTTGTTCACATGTGGGATGGGAAGAAGAGAAGTTGTCAGCAGTGAGTTTTTAGAATAACTTAAAAGTTATTTTGTTTCCGTTAGGAATATCTAATTATAAATAATTATCTTAAAGTAATTTTATTCCATCCTCTTGAGCGTTACTGGAGCAACAAACTTAACCACATGCCTTTTGTTAACTAGACCCCTGCACTGTGAAGATGAAAAATGCTTAATGAGATTGATATGACTTGCATGGGAAAGGAGGTGATTAAAAATAATTGAGTATTTTCAGCAGCATCCTCTCCCATTCCATTAGTGCTGAAATATAAGTAGGTGCTTAAAAATAAGCTCACTATAAAGAATTTAGGGTGATTAGTTCTGTTTTAATGGCTACCGTTTGTGTTACTTAAGAGTTAATGACAGAAGTAGGCAAGCAGTTTTAGTATAAAGCAAAATTAAAAATGTAAAAATTAAATTACTGAAACCAAATGCTGACAACTGATAAAATTGCAATGAATTTGCGATTTTCTTTCACAGTATCTGAAGAAGAATGGCATTCTCAAAAGATGAAAGAAAAATTATATAAAGGGGCTTAAAACTATATGTTCTTAAAACTATATGTACCCCTTTTCCTTATGAATCAGGGTGAAGTCTCTCTCAAGGAGGGGTGATAGGGAATGGCAAAGGACACACTGACAAAGGAGATTAATCAGAAATGACTTTGGCAAGCACTGTGGCAATTGGACAATTAAAACAGACTTTCAAGGTGGGGGGAGAACGGACTGGGGAGGAGGGTAGAGAAAATAGTGCAACAATGAATGAATGAAAACCCCAAATCTCTGTAAATGTTCATTAAAATTAAGAAAATTTAATATTTAAAAAACCTATATGTAATATTTTTTCTGGTCAACTCCTAAATACAGTCTATTAAAATGGTAAAAAAAGCTTTTATTACCAACAGAAAAATGCATGCATAGGAGACAAAAAATTAAAAACTATTGAACAATCCAGACTTCAAATTGGGTAAAACTAGAGGTGTTGTTCTTGTTATGTGGCATCAAGTCATTTGTGACTCATAGTGACCCTTTGTCCAGCTCTGAACCCTGCTCTATCTTGAGCCAATTTCATCATCTCTGACACACCTGCCCTCGTTATCCCAGTCATTGAGTCAATCTATCTCATCAAGGGTCTTCCTCTCCTGTGCTCTCCCTCCACCCTTCTTCCAAGCATGATGTCCCTCTCCAAAGACTGGTCTCTCCTTGTAACATGCCCAAAGTACATCAGATGGAGCTCCTTCAAGGAGCAGCCTGGTTTCACCTTCTCCAGAACAGACTGTTCTCTTAGCAGTCCATGGTATAGGGCAGGACATTTTAGATCCTTTCTCCCTTCTGTGTCTCATATACATTCTGAAGAGTGCTAAGAAGTATATTGCTAAGTTTGCTTTCACAAAATTTATAAGAGCTTCTGTAGGCTGAAGCTAGATAACACAGAATTATATAAAAATGGAAGATAGTAAAGAACTTGATTTTTAATTTTTTTATTGATTTTAATAAAGTTATTTATAAACATCATGTTTTGCACATGTATTCTGGGTTTTCTATAACCATTCATATGTATTATATTTTATATAATAATCATTACTCTGTGCCTATTACTACCCCACTATTTCAAGCCCTCATACAACCTTTCCCATTACTTTACCCCTTCTCCACCTACTGTCAGCTGTCACAGTGATTTTTTTTGTCCTTTTCCCCCTTCAGCTCAAATACCCATTGATGAATGAATGGAATGAGAAATTGTGTTACATTCAGACAATGGGCTACAATGCAGCACTAAGGAACAATGAATTTGTAAAACCCTATATACCTTGGGAGAGACTGAAGAACATTCTGATGAGTGAAATATCTGTTATATAAGGATACACATTATATAAGACTACTATTATAAAAATTGGGATATATCTGAGTAAGATGTATATAAATGTTCAAAAAGGAAAGAACTTTATTTTTCATATAAAAGTAACAGAATTGCAATATATAAATCCAGCAGTGGACAAAAGATATATAGAAAATACAGAAATTTTAGAAGTCTCTGAAGAAGGAGGATGGCTTCCTCAGAAAATGAAAGCTACTTATGGAATCTTAAGCATGTTCTTGTTTTTCCTATTTATTGTGATTTTAATGGAGATATTGGTCTTTCACGCATTGATGCAGATGTATCTACCCTTCCCCCTCCTTCAATCCATAATCTTGCCCTGTTCTGGATTGTTAATTGCATTAGACATAATATCTAATTGTCTATTCACTTCAGATTCACTCTCCTTTCACCTACTCCAACCCAGTTTTCATTATCTAACCATTTTTTCCCTCCTCTCCTCGTCACGCCCACATAACTTTCCTATTTTTAAAATGGTGGCCTTACATAATGTTTGTCCTTTTGTAGCGGAGTTATTTCACTCGGTATCATGACCTGAACCATTTGTTATAGAAACTCAAGGACTGCAGCCTTCACTATGAATTGAAGCTCAACATCAAGAAAGCAAAGATTTTCACCACTGAGCCTATTAGCAACATCGTGATAAATGGTGAAGAGATTGAGATAGTTAACATCTTCAGTTTCCTTGGATCCACAATCAACACTCTTGGTAATGGCAGTCAGGAAATCAAAATATGAATTGGACCGAGAAAATGTGATGTCAGGGATCTCGCCAGAGTATTGAAGAACAACTATGTCAGTCTGGAGACTAAGGTGTGCCTGATCTAGGCCATGGTCTTTGCAATTACCTCCTATGCATCAGAGAGCTGGACAATGACTACGGATGACAGAAGGAGAATTGATGCCTTTATGTTGTGGTGCTGGAGCAGAGTATCAAGTATACCATTGACTGCTAAGAGAACAAACAGATTCATCCTTGAGAGGGTGAAACCAGGCTGCTCCTTAGAGGCAAGGATTCTGAAGCTCCATCTGACATACTTTGGACATGTTCTAAAAAGGGACCAATCATTGGAAAAGGACATCATTCTTGGGAGGGTAGAAGGACAGTGCAAGAAAGGAAATCACTCAATGAGATGGATTGACTCAATGACTGGGGTAATGAACTGCCCAAACAACAAACATGTCTTGGAAAAGATCCAGTCAGGGTGCTCCTTGGAGGCCAGGATAGTGAGACTTTTTCTCACATACTTTGGGCATGTTGTTAAAAGGGGTCAGTCTTTGGAGAAGGACATCATACTTGGAAAGTTGGAGGGTCAGCAAAGGGGTATTAGAAATAACCTTTAATATGCTAGAAATACAACTCATTTTAACTCAACTATCATCTTCTTCCTCATCCTTCATGATTGAGAATAAACTATTCTGTCGAAAAATTACACGTCAGGCAAATGACACAATCTTGCTTGCTCAAAATGAGGAGGACTCAAAAGACTTGCTGCAGAAGATCAAGAACTATACCCTTCCATACGGATTATATCTCAGTGTCAAGAAAACAAAGGCTCTCACAAGAAGGCAAACAGACAACATTATAATAGATGGAGAAAGGCTTGAAGTTTTCAATATATTCATCTTGCTTGGATCAACAATCAACACCCTGATACCAACAGTAAGGAGATCAAGAGATGTATTACATTAGGAAAGTTCACTGTCAAGGACCTTTCCAAACTACTTTAAAGCAATGATGTCACCTTAAAGACTAAGGTACACACGATTCAGGCCATAGTATTTTCAGTTACCTGCTATGCATCTGAGAGCTGATCAATAAATAAAGGGTGATGGACTGTCCAGATTTCTGATGCATAGCAAGTGATTGTGAAGACCATATCCTGGATCAGGTGTAACTTAGTCTCCAGACTGACATTGTTGCTCTTAAGTACTCTGGAGAGGTCCTTGACAGCAGATTTTTCTCTCTTTTACTTGTTACATTCTAGTACATGACAGCGGCAACTTACCAAAAGTTTTATGATTGGAATCCACTGGCTGGACCTTGGAGGGGAAAAAAAAAAGAAGTCTCCACTTTAAAGATTTATAGCCTTAAACACTTGATGGAAGGTCACTAAAAGTCATACCTAATCTGATAGCAGTGGGGTTTATTCTCAAGTAATTTCCTAAGTTGTTGTTGTTGTTATGTGCTGTCAAGTCACTTGCAACTCATAGCGACCCTATGTACAACAGCCTTAAACTCTGCTCTGTCCTGTGCCAATCACACTGTCTCTGACACTCCCATCCCTATACCCCAGTCACTGAATCAATCCACCTCATAGAGGGCCTTCCCCTCCTGCACTGTCCCTCCACCCTACCAAGCATGATATCCCTCTCCAAGGACTGGTCTCTCCTTACAACATGTCCAAAGTATGTTAGATGGAGCCTCAGTATCCTTGCCTCAAAGAAGCCTTCCGGTTTAACCCTTTCTAGAATGAATCTGTTTTCCTAGCAGTCCATCGTACCCTCAATATTCTTCTCCAGCACCACATCTCAAAGGCATCAATTCTCCTTCTATTCTCCTTAGTCATTGTCCAACTCTTTGATGCATAACAAATGATAGCAAAGACCATGGCCTGTATCAGAGGCACCTTAGTCTCCAGAGAGACACCATTGCTCTTCAGTACTTTGGAGAGGTCCCTAACAGCAGACTTTTTCCCATGGCAATACGTCTTTTAATTTCCTGGCTACTGGTCCCAAGAGTGTTGACTGTGGAGCCAAGCAAACTAAAGCTGTGAACAATCTCAATCTCTTCACCATCCATCCTGATGCTGCTAATTGGTCCAATGGGTAAAGACACGTGTGCCAAAGGCAGGGACAACACTGATACTAATGGTTAACTCCACAATAATGGATGTATCTTTCACTTTTTCTGTAAAATGCTGGTCTGTCTGATACTTCTCTAAATCTGAACATTCAGATTAAGACAGACTAGGAAGAAGGATTGGCCATCCACTTCTGAAATAGCAGGCCTCTATGTAAAATTTCCTAAGAGAGAACACAATATTTTTACAAATCAAGGCTGTGTTCAGCTTTGCCTTGACAGTGAAAAATGTCTAGAAATAAACATCTGTGAATTAATTACCATGTGCAAGTGTATACAATTGGTCAGGCAAATTTTGGCCTCTCTATGTGTCTCTACTCTTTAAAGCATTACAATCAGCACACTTGTATGTTTTTAATTTAGTAGGGAAATTTAAAAGTATCTGATTTTTGACAGTATTTTTAAATACCAAGGTATAAGTAAATGAAGGATATGTAATCTGTATTAGGTATAGCTCAGCATTTCTCTCAAACTGGAATGCTAGATGGAAAATCAATTAAATAAAGAATCTGAACTAAATTTGTAAAATATGAAGCTTCAAAGGCATCACTGTTTTTATTGTAACTTTAGTTCATTCTTGGTGAAGTTCCTATACTTATCTTCCTGATTCTAATTTAGCTAACCCTTGTCTCATAAAGGACATTATAAATAACCCAAAATAAAGTCATCAAATGCTTGATTCTGAGAACTTTCAAGCAGGAACACATATGTAAGCTCACTTTTTCAGTACTGTTTTCGCAGAAGTGAACTTTCTTTTCACTCTTGTTACGGAAGAAGACATTTTTCTTGAGAGATTCAGAGTTTTGTGTTTTATTGGAACTTCATGAAGATGAATCATTTAATCAAATGAAGGCCATTGTGGTTTACAACAAACAGATTGGAAAGGAGGTATACGGAGTTCCTTGGTTTGGAAAGACAGAAGCTAATCATCAGTAGTGTTGAAGATGTCTGGTTATCCATTGCTGTGAAACAGAACATCACAAATGTTAGTGATGTAAAAAATACTATAATACTATATTAATTAATATTATATTCTTTTCATTCAAAGATCTCTAGTCAGTGTGCATTTCTATAAGAGAGTTCTTGTGGCCTAGTGTGTAAAGAGTTGCACTGACAACCAAAAGATAGAGGATTCAAATCCACCTGCTGCTTCACAGGAAATTGATAGATAATATCCTCCCACTTGATGTATAGTCTCTGAAAAACTGCTGGAGGGTCAGTTATGCATTGGTTCAGATACAATGGCACGTAATGTATTTGTATGGTATACAACATGCATTTGTATGCTATACATGTATTTGTATGGTATACAAATTATATCTCAGTGAAAATTGTCAATACCATTTTAGATGGAGAAGAGATTGCGATTGTTAACAATTTAAGCTTGCTAGTTTCCATGATCAGCACTCTTAACAGCACCAGATCAAGAAATAAAAAAAATTGCATTAGGAAAAACCTACCATCAGAAACCTCTCCAGAATGATGAAGAGTAAGCATGTCAGTCTAGAGACTAATATGCACCTGATCCAGGCTATGGTCTTCACAATCATTTGCTATTTATTCATCAGAGAGTTGGACAATGACTAGGGATGACAGAAGGAGAACTGATGCATTTGAGTTGTGGTATTGGAGGAAAGTATTGAACACCATGGATTTCCAAGAGAGCTAACAGAAATGTCTTGGTGCTGGCGAAATCAAGCTGCTCTTTGGAGACAAAGATTTAGAAGCTCTATCTCACATACTTTGGATATGATACCAGGAGGGACCAGTCCTCGAAGAAGGATATCATGCTTGGAAGAGTGGAGGACATCACACTTGGGCAGACAGCATAGGAAAGGAAGATTACAGATAGATTGACATGGTAACTGGGGTGATGAGGTAAGGTGTGTCAGAGACAAGTGAGATTGACTCAGAATAGAGCAGGGTTCAGAGCTTTTGTGCATAATCATAGTTGACTGAATAGCACATAACAGCAACAAAAACTGTTCAAATATACTTCCCAACATAGTAACAATTCTAAATTGGTTAATCTAATGTTAACAATTTTTTTATTTAAAATAAGGACAAAAACTTTATTTTAGGAAGCTAGAAAAAGCGACCCTTTCCAGCAGGAAGTAGCTAAGAGAATACACCGTCCCCTTTTCCTTATGAATCAGGGTGAAGTCTCTCTCAAGGAGGAGTGATAGGGAATAGCAAAGGACACACCGACAAAGGAGATTAATCAGAACTGGCTTTGACAAGCACTGTGGCAATTGGACAATTAAAACAGACTTTCAAGGGGGGGAATAAAAGAAAAACGAAGTGGGGTGGAGGGTTAGAGAAAACAGTGCAACAATGAATGAATGAAAACCCCAAATCTCTGTAAATGTTCATTAAAATTAATAAAATGTAATAAAAAAACCAAACTCAAATTATCATGTGCAGCCTCATCTTCCTATTTTCTCCTTCATTTTGATCCTTTCTCTTACAGCTCCTCCACCTACCTCTCTATCTTTCAAATCTACTGTTAGATCTGTATTACAAGATCTGAAGGAATGTACAAGTAGACTATATTCCTGGATAGAAAACAGACAATAATTTAAAAATAATTACATACTTAAAAAAAGAGCTTCTAATTTGATTTTTTTCTGTTATCTAAGAACTTGAACATGATTCCAAAATAATAGGAAAGTGCACATAAATAACAACATATAAAATAAAGAATATTAATAGGTGAACTTTCCCACCAGTTATTAAAACATATTCTTTATTAATATCAATAAATGTTGCAGTAGTTTTGTAATAATGAGCAAACAGAACAACAAAATCAAATATATTCTTGAAAATTAAGACTTGAAATGCTGTAAAAATGGAATGTAAAAAAAATAGTACTTAAAAAATAGAGGGATGACTCTACTAAAAGAATAGACTCTTAATATCTTGAAATTGTATAACAAGATAAATTCTAGATATAAGAATAAGTTCTTTGAAAAATAAGCAATGAAAAGGGAAAAGAATTAAAAATGCAATGAAATGGTTTACACTTTAACTAAAGCAATGATTCTAACAATTCAGGATTAGTACGTAAACAGAAACGTAAACCATTTTGTAAGAATTGTTTATTTTAGAAACATGATCAAAAATAGATAATTGGTAATACCTTGAGTTTTTTGTGCTATGTTATTGGTGTTGTTGTGTTGGGTTTTCAGAGACGGTTAATCAAATGGGAGGGGACTACCCATCCTTCTCCCTGTGTAGCACCTGGTGGATTTGACCTGCATGCCTTTGGGATTGCAGTGCATCTTCTCTCCACTAGGCCAGAGTGCAAATAAATGTTGACACACCTGTAGGATGAAAATATATTCACAAGTCTAGCAGGAAATAACCTAACTAGCTGATTTGATTCTTAGTATAGATAATGGATGATTTTATGAGCGTCTTTTCTGTTTTCCAAGTGTAGAAATTCTCAAAATCTCCCTGTAAGAACTCCTAACTGATGCTCTATTGGGTTTCTGAGGCTATAAAACACATAGGAAGAAAATGGCCAATTTTCTCCTACAGAGCTAGGCCTGTGGGTCAGCAGTGCAAATTCATTCAAATTACAGCAACAGAATATAATTGTAAAATTTATAGGCATTATTTTATAATCTAAGTTCAAATATACATGATAATTTGATTTTTAGAAAATAATAAATATCTAAACAATAAATTAGCAGATGAAATAAATAAAATGAAATTACTATATAGTAGCTTTCAGAAAAACAAATTATAAGACTATAAGGCTCACTAGACAAAGCGACAAAGAAAGAATGAAATAAATAGAACCCTGATATTCTCAACCTTGGTCAGAGAAAGGATGTTATTTTAAATAAATAGACATATACTTATACAGTTATTTTTGCTGGTGGTGACTTCACTTCATCACAACCCACATGACAGAGCAGAACTACCCATACATTTCCTAAGAGACAAATTTTACAGGAGTTCATTGAATGGATTTTAACTACCAACTTCTGTGCTATCAGATAAACTCTTAGTAATTGTACCATCTGGACACCTGCAATTATTTTCAGAGATAATGAGTAATGTTTGAAGTTAGAACAATTCATCTTATCAAGAGGGTTTGAGGCGCAAGTAACAGTGATTTCTATAAGTTCTATATAATTCTATCAAAATTCCATTGCTATTCATAAATCAGATATAAACAAAACAAAACCCAATGCTTTCAAGTCAGTTCAAATGCATGCAATCCAATTTGTTGCAGAATAGAATTGTTGCAAAGCGTTTTCTAACCTAGAGTCTTTATGGAAGCAGATTTTCAGGACTTTGTTTCATGGTACTGCTGAGTAGCTTTAAATCACCAATTCTTAGGTTAATATTCAAGCACAAATCATTTACACTACCTGGTTGTTGTTATGTTACACTACCTGGGGACCTTCAGATATCAGACATTTAAGATAATTATTATTTAACATGATTTCTACAGATTTTTTTAAATAGGACCATTACATATTTTCCTTACCAACATTATCGTTTAATATCATGTAAATTTACTTCATTCCGGTGAAAAGATACTTCAACTTTTCAAATAGTTATGGGAAGACTCTCCCTTGAAATCCCACAGAGAACAAACTATGAAATCCATCCCCCTGACCCTTTTTAACATTTCAGGTGTGCCCCTCAGCAGTTCAAGCTTTAAATTATCTTTCATAGCATTCAAAATACTAAAGTAATATGCAGAAATGTGTTTCAAATTAAAATAGAAATTTGAAGACTCATGTCAAGTGGAAGAGAGTGACTATTGGACTTCATATTGCACTCAGAAGGAAAAAAA
Organism: Elephantulus edwardii; assembly: GCF_000299155.1. Lineage (NCBI taxonomy): Eukaryota > Metazoa > Chordata > Mammalia > Macroscelidea > Macroscelididae > Elephantulus > Elephantulus edwardii. Next base: position 5,416,599 of record NW_006399888.1, on the reverse strand, counting down.
AAAAACCCAACAAAAAACCAAACCCGTTTCAGCTATTATCAACATAGGATACGTGGTTAAATTGGAGGAGTTTATTTTTCCCAGTGGAGTAGAGGAACACATCTTTGATAACTAAAACCCTGTCTCTGGGAACTCATCCAAAATGGTAGCCATCATGCAGCAAATCCTAAGAGAGTCAGAAATGCCTGAGAAATCTCCGAGCAGCTGCTACTTCTGAAGAAATTGCCTCAGAGATCTCAACATAGTCCAGGAATGCCAATCAGAGATTTACCCCAAATGAATACAGCTCATTGTTCCATGTAAAGGGAGGGGACTTTTATTATTATTCTGACAAAAGACTGTGAATAATTTTATGACTTAGGGTTTTTGAGAGATCTAGGGCTACAGGGAATATTGCTGCAACTCCAGGAAAGGTCTTTGTCTGAAGTAGCATCTGAGCAGAATAAATTTAAACAAGGAGAATTGTTGTTGTTGTTGTTAGGTGCCGTTGAGTCGAGAACTCACAGTGACCGTCTTAAAAACAGATTTGAACCCTGTGCTATCCTGTACCATCCGGAAACTTCCTGACACATTAGAGCCCATTGCTGGCAGTCACTGTGTCAATTCATCAGGTTGAGGACGTTCTTCTCCTTTGTTGACTCTCCACCCTTCCAAGCATTATGTCCTTTTCCAAGGATAGCACCTGCCCCACCACCACCCGCAGCAACATGCCCAAAGTATATGAGGAGAAGCTTCATCCTCTTTGCTTCCAAAGAGCATTCTGGCTGCATCCTCTCCAAGACATATCTTTTCTTTTGGCCATCCATGGGATGCTCAGTGCTCTTCTCCAACACCACAGATCATAGGCAATCAATTTTTGTAACATGAGTAATAGAAGAAGTAAATTCTTGACTCTTAAGTTGGCAATCGATTCCCATTTTTTAACCAAAGGGGAAAAGCAAACGTTTCTCAAGCTAAAATACCTGATCAAAGAAATGTCAAATTTTGGATTATAGTACTATTGGATTCTATGATGAAAATAAAACATAGCTAGGACAAGCAACAGATGACTGAAGGAGCAAACAGAGTAGTTAACTGTGTAAAGAGGGAAAACTAGATAGGAAATAGAAAAAACCCAAAGATTACAAAGATGAGTAAATAGAAAATATTTGGCACTTTTATATCAAACTATGAGCTAAAAAGTATGCATGGCTAGTTGATCAATCACAACCAGATCAGGTTAAATAAGCACAACATCTTGACCGGTCTAGTCATAGGTGAAGTTTGCTCAAATTTTAACCTTCTTACTTTACTCCTATATCCAATAAAAATCTTCACTATGCATGCTTGGATGCTTTGTTTTTGCTAGGTGCCATCAACTTGATTCCAGCTCAGAGCAAATCTATGTACGACAGAATGAAATCCTGCCCATCTTCACAATCATTGATATTCTTGAGGGAATTGCTACAGCTACCAAGTCAGTTCTAACTGCAGAGCCCTGGTGGTCTAGTATATAGTGCATTGTGCTACTTACTACACAGAAGGTTGGTGGTTTGAATTCTTCAGCAGCAGAAAAAAGAACAATTTTCTCCTGTTAAGATTTATAGCCTTGGAAAACTGATGGAGAATCATTATGAGTCAGAATCAACTCAATGATAGTGGTTTTTTGAGTTTTCAAGTCTGATGTCCTTGCCTGGGAATTGGCACCTCTTGATAACATCCCAAAAGGATGTGGGACAAAGTTCCACAAATAACAGTCTTTTCTTGTTTTGTTCAGACAACTGCTTCTTGGTTTATGTATAGGTTTACAAGAGCACAATTAAGAGTTCTGGCATTCCCACTTTCCTTAAAGTTATCCATGATTTATTATGATCCACACAGTTGAATGTCAGCATTGTCAATAAAATGCAAATAAACATCTTTCTAATAGTATTTATTTTCTTATTTATAGAGAAAAGTCCTCTTATTGCAGAGATAATAGGAGGGCAAAGAAAAAAAAAGAGGTTAGTTTTAAAATTCTATGTTTTATTAAAATCTTATTTTCAACAGCAACAGCTTATATCAAATGAGTTCCTTAGTGTTACTTTAGAAAAACAAGACTGGAAAGAGTTTTTCTCTTCTATGTCTCCTGTTTTTGCCATGTGTTCTATGTTTACAAGTACTAAGGTATGCCTGCTCCAAGCCGTGGTCTTCACAATAACTTGCTATGCATCAGAGAGCTTGACAATGACTAGAGTTGACAGAAGAAGATCTGATATCTTTGTGTTGTGGTGTTGGAGAGGAGTATTGAATACCGGAGACCTCTAGGAGAACAAACAGGTTTATCCTGGAGAGGGTGAAACCAGACTGTTTCTTAGAGACAAGGATTTTGAAGATCTATCTGACATACTTTGTACATATTGCAAGGAAGAACCAATCCTTGGAGAGGGACATCATGCTTGGAAGGGTGGACGGGCAGCGCAGGGGAAGAAGACTCTAGATGAGATGGACTGATATAATAACTGGGGTGATGGGGGTAGGTGTGTCAGAGACAATGAGATTGGCTTAGGATAGAGCAGGGTTTCGGGCTGCTGTCTCTATGAGTCCCAAACGACTGAACGGCTCATAGGTACAATAACTATGTTCATGCGGGGAGAAGGATGAGGAACCTACTCCCCAGGAACTGCTTCTGAAAACCCACCAGAGGATCAGCTCTGGGTCGGATACAACATGTTTGTTTAACGTCTACCACCAACTTGTTCATTTATCTTGTTAATTGTTGCACTTCAACATTTTCCACATGGTTTGACACTCACCAAACACTTAATAAATCTGTTTAAAGGAAAAGCAGAAGCAACACAAAGTGTGTTTTAAAGCCGTATTTTGAGGATGTAGATAGCATTCAATAGTAATATGATAATCATTCTACTGAATCTTCAATTGATCCTCATTTTCTCTGGATTGAGATCATAATTCTTATGCAAAATTCACATAATTTGGCTTCTATCTAATTCTTTAGTCACTTAGTAAACTACTTTTACTTTTCTACCCTCTTTTAGGCTATTTAAAAACTCTGGCCTTTTGTCTAAAATGCTGCCTTTCTCCTTCCACATACTATTACATCTCTCTTTGTGATATCATGGTGAAAATGGTTAAGCACTAAACTCTAGTGGATTTTCAGAGGCAGGAAATTACATGAGAGGAAGATTGTTATCCCTCTTCCACTGTGTAGCTGGTGGACTCAGGCCATGTGCTTTGGAAGGAGGACTTGAAACACTTATTGCAGGAGATCAAGGTCTACAGCTTTTTGGTATGGATTACATTTCAATATGAAGAAAAGAAAGGTCCTTGTCATAAGGTCAAAAGAATGCAACATGATGGTGAAAGGATTGAGGTTGTCAGTGATTTCATTTTGCTTGAACCAACAATCAATACCCTTGGTACCAGCAGTGGGGAGGTCAGGAAACATGCATTGCATTGAGAAAGTCCGTTGTCAGTGACCTCTCAAAAAATTAAAAAGCAATGGGGTCATTTTGAATATTAAGGTGCATCTGTTCAGGCCATAGTATTTTCTATCATAAGTTGTACATTTGAGAGCTGGATGATAGAAGAAGTAATGTTTTTGAGTTATTACAATGGACTGACAAAAAAAAAAAAAAAGATATATCTTGGAAAAAGTGCAGCCAGAGTGCTCTTTGGAGGCAAGGAATGTGAGGCTTTGTCTTTTGTACTTTGGACATGTTAGTAAGAGAAGCTATATCTTGGAAAGGGACATCATGCTTGAAAAATACGAAGGTCAGCCAAATAGAGGAAGAACCTCAACCAAATGTATTGACACAGTGATTACAGCAATGAGATCAAATGTGTCAGATATGATGAGGATGGAACATGTCAGGAGAGGGTCCATGTCTGTTTTTCATATGTTCACTCTAAGTCATACTCAAACTTTGAAGCTCTGGTGGTCTATACATTTCTTTCTCCTTCATTATTTTATTAGTCCCCTTTTGTTGAAATTATCACAGCATCTTAATAACTGCAGTTCTTAGTTCATAAACTTTTCTCCCAATCTTTAGGTCACCTCTTCATAAAATCCTAACAACCTGTAAAATTAATAAACTTCTTTGATAAAGAGAGCCTCTTGAGGTTTCCATATTATCTCATTATATATTTGTCTTTTGCTGTTTGTGTTTTTAATGTCCTATCAGACAATTCATTATTAAAGAGTGTCAGCTTAATTCATTTATACCTGACACTGCAATAGAGTTAAGAAAGATTTATTCGATAGTGCTAAGTCAACAGTATATACATATAGAAAATAAGAAATCTTGGTTTATACTTAAATCATAAACAAAATTAATTATAGGGTTATTATATCCATTATTAAAGTCTATGAACTCTGGTCCTGCAAACCACAGAGAGTTTCACTGCTAAACCAAAGGTGACGACTTTTTGGTGGTTCAAATTCAATCAGTGACTCTGTAGAAGGAAGACCGAAGACAGAAAATCTCTGCTGCACTCTACAGCCTTTGGAAAACCTACTACAGGGTTAGTTAGGAGTTGGTTCCAATTCCATGACAATTAAAGGCATAAGTATTTGATAATTCAATATTGAAGACTGGGTCCTATAGTCATATCTCTATGCTTTAGTCTAGAAATACTAAAATGTTTGGTTTTTCACTTTTAGATTCTTTACTCATTTTAATTTGATGTGATGAAAATGTATATCTTAAATGGTAAACAACTTTTCTCAGCATATTCACTTTACTCTTTTTTATTATATTAGTTTAAGTAACTTATGTTAGAACTTTTCATTTGAATTATTAAATTATTTGACAGAAAATTGTCTCTAAAACTTGTGTCTACAAAGATGTTGTCATTTTAATATTTTATATTAGTAATTTTGTTTTACTGTCTCCATTATTTTCCATTATTTTATAATCAGCTTTTCTAGTGGTTGAGCAATCTTTCTAAAATTATTACGGCTTATGGTTCTTTCATTTATTCCTTCGTAATACATATATAGATAGATAGATAGATAAAGATATAGATATAGATATAGATATAGATATAGATATAGATAGATATATAGATATATATAGTTGTTGTTGTTATATGCCGTTGAGTTGCCTGTGACTCATAGTGACCCTATGTACAACAGCCCTAAACCTTGCACTATCCTGTGCCAATCTCATTGTCTCCTACACACCTGCCTGCATTACCCCAGTCACTGAATCCTTCTCCTTTCTGTTCCATACTTGAGGGCTGCACCTCAGTTACTAGGATATACAGTCTAAATGGTCAAATTTATCTACTGGTTGCCTAGACATAGCCATATAGCTGAAACTTTAAGCTAATTTAAAAATATAATCTAAGAGTGGCATCTACTTCCTAAATAACATGCCTCTAGAAACTCTATGAACTTTGATAAATGTCTATAATTGTAGAGGAGCATCAGGCCTTTTGTTCATAGGGTCACTATGAGTAGTCCTTGACATGATGGCAATCAACAATAAAAACAACAAGAGCTAGTTGTTAGTTATAGATATATAACTATATATATAACTGTATGACTATATAAAACTATATCTATCTATCTATCTATCTATCTATCTATCTATCGAGAGCTCTGTAGTTCAGAGCTCTGGTGGACTAGTGGTAGCAGTTGCACTGCCAGCCTGAAGGTACATGGTTTGAATCCATAATCGACTCTACAGGAGAAAATTGGGCAATCTTCTCCTGTGGGATTTGCTGCCTCTGAAAGCCCCTTAAAGTGTCAAGTAAGGATTGATTCTGACTATACTATAAATAGCAACAACTCCTGGCTTAGGGGTAAGGAGTTGCACTGCTGACCTAAAGGCATGCAGTTAGAATCCACCAGCTCACGCACAGAGGAAAGATGGGTGATCTCCTTCCATGTGGTTTGCTGCCTCTGAAAGCCTGCTGAAAGGCAAGTTTTGAGTTGGCTCTGACTTGATGTTGTTTTTAAATGCCACCAGTCTTATTATGATTCATAGCGACCCTGTGAACAACAGTTCTGAACCTTGTTCTCTCTTGTACCTTGTTTAGCAGAATAGTGATACTGCCTTAAAATAGTCTCTTCTGCTTTTAAATACCATGAAGATGAATTTGTTAGTCAGAAGCCAGTCACATGTCGGGATAGCACTATCATGGGAGAATGGTCCAGAATTCAATCTCTGAGAAGAAGGATTGACAAAGAACAGCTGTAATTGAAGGGCAGGGGTTTTCAAAAAGTTTAGGGCCTTAAAAAAAAGTGGTGCATATTATAGAGCTGAAATCTGGCGGGAGATAACTTGTAAATGTTATTCTAAATAAGGTTGAAGTCATGGATAAGAACACACAGAGAGAGCTCTCAGGAGAGAATTCACCAAGGAAAGTCAAAGCTGTATCTCTTTTTATATTTATTTTCCATCTGCCAACTAGGGCTTACCCCTGGGATATTTCATCAACCTTTCACTCTCAACATGTTCAAAATTATGCTTGTTATCTCTTGTCTTCCCTCCTCCTGAACTATCTGTTCCCCAAACAACTATTCAAATCATTATCCAAGTTGAAAATCTGGAAATCATACTCCTTTTCCCTCCCTCACTCCCTGCCTCCAATCAGTCAACAGAGACTTAAAGTTTTACGTCAGATCTGGCACAGCCCCTCAATTCTTGTGTGAGAATCCTGGGCCCTTTCCTCATTCATTCTGTCAAAAATCACTGAAGAATCTTCCTAGCAATTCTTTTCTGGTCATTCTTTCAACACAGATGAGAATGTGTCCCTCAAATATAATCGTTAGATTCCAAACCCTTATTGTGCTGGATGTGATCACATTTGGAAATATTAATATTATGTTAACAGAGATGAGTCTTAAGAATTGAGAATTCCAGAGTTGTGAAAACAACAGATTAGACACAGAAATAAGCAAAATCAGGATAAAATAGATGTCACACAATTATTGCCGAGGAATCAACGAACACTGGTTCTACGGAAACTGGTAGAAACTGATACTTTCAGATATCTAACAGAGAGAACTTTAACCTAGAACCAATGTTTTGAATCTTGAGTTTGGACTGAGCTATGTGAAAACAAATATCTCTTCTTTAAAGCCATTCATTTGTGGTGTTACTGTTACAGAGGTACTAAGAAAACTAAGATATGAACAAATCTCTCCTTACTCTACTCTCCCTTACTCTAGTACAGGGTATACAAGTGCCTAGGAAAAAGGTCTACCTATCTCTCTCTCTCTCTCTCCCCATATATATTTCTGTCATAGCCATTGAGTTAAAATCAACACATAATTGATTCTCCAGTCAGTTTTCAAAGGCTGTAAATTGCATGAAAGGAGATAGCTTATTTTTCTTCCTTGGAACAGCTAGTGGAATTGAACTGCCTGCCTTTGAATTAGCAGTACAACTCCTATCTCACCACCCCCACCCCCCAGGCCACCAGAGTCACACACACATATAACCAGTCAAAAGAATATGTAAACAAACCAGTATGTTGTATTTCGTGTTTTAAGAAAACTTTATTTTTTAAAACAAGCAGGGGACAAATTAGCTGATCCTTGCTCAAACTGTAGCAAGAGCAACAGAATGGTCATTATGAAACAAATCACCTGAAGAGTCTTTGCTGTTTGCTATTTCCTATTAAGGAATGTCAACATACCATTGCTCTCTGAACAGACTTAATTTGACTTGTTCCTCAGTTACTACTTTGGTTCTTATTGCATACTTCTGCATTCTATCTGGTTGTGCTGGTCACTTTTTATTTTGTGCCATTTACGTATGATGTATTGTTTTGTTTTGGTTTGTGTCTTTCATATGATGTTTTCTCATCTCTCTATTATTTTCTGGTAAAATCTTACCAATTTGTCCAGACCACGGGCAAATACATGTGTTTTCAGCTTCAGCAACACTACACACTATTTTTTTCTGGGATTTGACACAACACCTTTTATCACATGTGACTTCAATCATATACATACAGTTCCTAATGTTACACATCTCAAGCATCTACTGTAATATAAATTATAAACAAATTTTGTTTATCACAAAATTTATTACAAAACCTATATTTATAACACTGTTAAAATCAGAGAGTGAGAAGTTAAGTGTATAGAAAAAAACTGTTGACAATTCTTTCAAAAACTTGGGCATTAAGAAACAAAGGAAAAGTCTTGTTCTTATAACCTTGTAAGACTCATAGTCTTATAAGACTAGAAACCAGTCCAAGTTCAAACAGAAAACATATATAAAAAGTTATGAAAATCTCTCCATACTAGAAAGTGAGAATTGTGCCTAATTCCTTTGAATCCAATAGTTTTTTCCTTAACTCTACCCACTTTTGTTTGCAATTATCATTCTGCCCCTGACATTCCCTTTTAAAAGAATACTGTTGAAGCAGCGAAGCCTTAAATCATAGGAAGAAAACAGGGGTGCTGAAAATTCTAGCACAGTCGACAAGACAACTTGGAAAATAATACTCATTCTATATGTCCCTTGAAATTATATTAGGTATGTCTTTCTCTCTGAACCACCCCAGTGCTGTCTTTTTGTGAAGGACTGTGAAAGCCCATCATTTCATACCCTCCCTCTCAGGATAAACAACAGACTTTAATCTGGTTTTCAACAAAAAATCGCTGCCAATTTAAGAGAATGCATGCTACATGCCAGAAAAATTCAATGTCCAATAATAGTTCAAAGGTTTATTTCTATCAGGCCCTCTTATACTCCATCAGACAGATCCTAAACCTTAAAGCCACTCCATCCATGTCTCCTGAGTCTACCCAGGTTGTCAATACAGGGAAATTTTCGAAAGAAGATGGAGACAAGTAGCTGAGATGACAAAGTTTATTATTTTAGGGAATGGTAAGTGTCCAACTATTAAGTGAAAGGTTTGCGGTTCAAACCCACCCAGAAATATCTTGAAGGCAAGCTAGATAATCTGTTTCCTAATGGGCACATTGTTGAATCCCTCTGAACCTATGGCAGTTTTAGATATAATGAAGCATCTTATAATAAACCCGGAATAGTAGCGATCAAGAAAAGAACATAAGACACAAGAAAACCTTTAAGAAAGCAGAATTAGCCTGTTAAGAAATAAAATAATTTATGCCTCTAAAACCCATTTATCACTATTAAATGCTATTGTGTAATATTGGACTGTAAAATTAAACATCTACTTTCTAAAATGAAAACAATTATTTAAAAAAAGAAGTACACATTCCTATGCACGCTTAAACAAGGGAATAATGAAGATTTAAGATGTTATGGAATTTATCTTTGCATTTTTCTTTCTTAAACAATTCCAGCAGGCGGAACACTGGTGGATTCATGTACGAACTAAGTGACTAACAAAAAAAGGCAAAATTCTCCTCAGCCTAATTTCACTCTTCAAAAAATTCCAAACCCTCAACTCTCTACTTTCTTATGACTTCTAAAATGTTGTAGTCATGAAATAAGCATCACAGACATGTGTCCATTTTCACGTACTGAAAGGGTGTTAAGTAGAGAGAATCCACTCCTGCCCAAATATTGAATCTACAGTGAAGCTTACGGAGCTTCTTTGTTCTGTAGAACCTTTTGCCCTCAGTCCAGCTGTGAAAGTTGAACACCACACACAAGTCTTTCAAAGCAACTCTGAAAAGCCATATGCTGAAATGCAAAATGTCTTAAGCTTTTATACATTAGATCAGAGCTTTGCCTCTTAATAGCCATACAACTCTATAAAGAATTATCCCTGATTTCTTTGCTAGATCATCCCTACAGAAAAGACTTTAAAAAAAAAAAAGGAACCATGAAAGCATTCCACCTGTATTGCTGGCAGATGACTTATAAATGTCGCACAGACTCGGGCTGACTACTGGCTCATAGGCGAAGCCTTAACTAAATGGTCGAACATCTGCTGGTAAATACACAGCAAACAAAAAATGCAACCTGGAGCCAAACATGTGTGCAGTGTGGACCCCATCTCTGCTCATAAACCGAGCAATGTGTTCTGCTAATCATTAGCAGAGTTATTGATTTTAGATGTGTATCACACAGCTATAATTTTGTCAGAGAGTAGACCACATAAGTTGTTCTTTTTCTGCTTATTTCATTTTGTCTTATTCCAAGAGTTCGTAAATTGACGACCGGGACAAAAATTATAATTGACATCATCTGTGGGAAATATTTCATAAAACAACAGGTCCAGATGTAGGATTAAAGCCATGTGGTAGTAAAATACCCCATTGAAAAGAAGCCAGGTTCCATGATTTCTTATGAAAACAGATGTGCTCTTACCCTGCTCTGCTTGTTTTTCAAAAAACCGAAACTCTGAATAATTCCTCCCCTCATTTTTTTTTCCCTCTCGCTCTCTCATCACGATTGCAGCGGAGAGAGTTCATAAATGGATCACAGATGCAGGCTTGTACTTAAAAATCCAAACTGTCACAGTCTCTGAATAAAAAGAAACGAAACATGGGGAAATGACATCGAACTATTGAAAAGGCAAGGAAAGGTATACGAAATGTCTGCTTGTCAGTTCTTTTGCACCTTCGGGCATAATCACACAATCAGCTAGACCATGGAGACAGTGGGCCAGAGAACCAAAATCAACACCGAAGAGATTGTCCTCAAGTTGACTGAGATTCATGGCAGCCACGCGTGTTACAGAGAAGAACTAGTCCCATAAGGCTTTTTCTAGGATGTAATAATTGTAGAAGCAGAATACCAGGCCTTTCATGTTGGTGGCTGGACTCAAACTGCCAACCTTCAGCTTATTAGCAGATCACAAACTACTTTCACCACCCAAGAACTTCATGTCCCAGAGAGTCAGTGGTATTTCAGTAAGTATCCAAGAAGCAAGCACCAGGTTAAACTGTTCTTAAAGTCTCTTCTAATAGTGTGGCTGGGATGGCATGCATGAAAGCTATGCCTTCTCTGTTCTCAGAAGTAAGATTTCAAGATAAAGACAAAGAACAGAAAAATAAATCCCTACTGGTCTGGGGAACAGGAAAAATAAATCACAACTGGTTATTTCTCCACAATTTCTCCCCTTGAATTGTCAGCAACCACAAGAAACAAACTCTGTGGCAGGAACACTGTTTAATAATGAAACTGTAAATTCTGTGCACACAACGGAATTTCTATCAAAGATTTCAATGTCATATGGAATCCATTGCAGTATCACTTATTGGAATTAATTAATTTAGCATTTATGCTGCATTTCAACCTCGACCTCCAATCATGTGCCAAAATGGCTTAGTGTTAGAAAGCAATAATAAAGTGTAAAAGAAAAGAAATTTCCATCATATGTTGCTACTAAGATTTCAACAGATTATCTAAGTCTTTCCAGCTTTTCCTGTTTTATCTTGCAGAATACTAAAACAAATAGTGCATCAATGTTGAGAAAAAAGGGAGGGCTCTAACCCCAAGTTATCTACATTTTTCCATAGGTCAGTCTTCCTGGGACCACAGAGGAATAGAATTCAAAGTACAGCTGAGCATCAATAGGCCAGAGGTTAATAAAACCCCCAAAAGACTCACTTAAATATTCTCTTACATTATTTTCCCTCCTACGTATACACCAGGTCTAGTTTGTTGTTGTTGCTGTTGGGTGGTGTTGTGTTGACTACAACTTATAGTGAACAACGATGAAAACCTTGCCCTGTCTTATTTCATTGTCATGATCTCCTCCACTTTCAAGGCCTTTGTTGTGCGCACCTGTTTTCTTCTCTCTTACTGGTCCTCTGAGTTTCCCAACATGACATCTTTCCTCTCCTGACAACACGCCCAAAGTATCTGCGATGAAGTTTTCACCATTCTTGCCTCAGGAACACCCTGGTTACAATTCCTCAAGATAGACTTGCTTGTTCTTTTGCCAGTGTACGATAGATCCAGTTATACATTTTTATTATATAGTCTCAACACAATTACACTAAAGAGGAAATAAAAAAGAGTTAGATATATGAGATGAAACGAAGTAAAAAACAACACAAGTACAGTATGTCTGTTTCCTCGGGCTGCTGTGACCAATTAACACATATTGGGCAGCTTTATTAAACAAAGTTTATTTCTCAGTGTTCTCAAGACTAGTTGTTCTGCAAACAGGATATCAACTAGGTCGTGCTCCATCTGTCTGTTGCAGAACACTTTCTTATCTCTTCCTGGGTCCTGGTGGCCCCTTGCAATCTGTGTTATTTCTTGGCCTGCAAAAGCATTGCTACAATCTCTGTCTCTGTCTTCGAGTAGCATTGTCTCAGTGTGTCTGTGTCCTCACCTGACCTTCTTAAAAAACTAGTAATTGGTTATGTGACCCTTTCTAATGCAGTATGATTTCATCATAACTTATTACATCTGCAAAGGCTTATTTTCAATTGAGGGCACAGTGTGAGGTCAGAGGTGAACATGAATTTCATGTCTGACACTATTCAAGCCAGTATAGGCTACACAGACAAATCAGAGGTTTTCTTTTTCTTTCTTTTCTTTTTCTCCTGGATCTTTATAATTTGTTTCCTTTATTTTTCCAGAGAAGAATTTAAATAGAAACAATATAAGAAAACTGCAAAAAGAAATTACAAAAGAATCTCTCTAAGCTATAGAGGCAGCTTTAATAAATCTTTGTTTACAAATGAATTTGTCAAACTTGGGCTTGCCTTGGCCTAGTAAATAGCTGATATATAAGTAGGACAAGATATCTGTTATTTTTAAAATACTTGTTTATTTTAAAAAGTTCTTATACATTGTTTTCACGCAGGATCTTTCCCATTTCATTCACACACCCCCTCTTCTCTACCCATCAAATGATGTGAGCCTATGATTGACCACCCTTCACCCCCCTGCCCATCCTCACTGCTCTCCTTCCCCCTCTACCCTCCCTTGAATTTTCAGATTCATTCTACATTAATGGTTTTATACATTATTTGACCTCATGGGACTTAATTAATTCACTCAGCATCATGTTCTCCAGTCCCTCCCAAGTTAGGTAGTGATTTATAAAATCATTGTCAATAAGAGAGATGCAAATCAAAACCACAATGAGATACCATCTCACTCTAGTAGCAGTGGCAAAGTTTAACAGGATAAGAAGTAATATATGTTGGAAAGGTTGTGGCGAGATAGGAACTCTTATACCCTGCTGGTGAGATCGTAAAATGGGGCAACCACTCTGGAAGGCAGTTTGATGTTTTTCTCAGAAATTTGAACACAGAAATTCCAAATGGCCCAGCTACTCTACTGCTTGGAATAGACCCAGAGAGAATGAGAACTGAGGCACAAATGGAGACTTGTACACCAATGTACATAGCAGCATTATTCACAAGCATTATCGCAAGAACATGGAAACAGCCCATATGTCCAACAACAATAGAATATGGTATATTCACACAATGGAAGACTATGCAACACACAGGAAAAGATATCTGTGATTTTTAACTACTGTAGAGTTGGCTTGCTACACATGGACAACAAAGATAAATCTTCTGTTGGTTCAAATCCTGTTTGTGAGCCGTAGGGTTTTCACTGGTTTATTAAAAAACATATGTTCTTTGTAATCTTTATTCGTCTTTAAACTTCACAGAAACTTGTTTAGCATCACAGCAATACAAAAAATACTGACAGACAAATGTTGGCTGTGCATGAGGAACACTGTCTGGGACTTGATCCTGGGACTTCTATACAAAAAGAAAAGAGTCTACCACTCAACCATCAGTGCCCCTTAGTTCCTGATACTCAATCCATTAATGAGTGAAATTATACCTTGAGTGGAGGAAGGAGGAAGATAGAAGCCATATCTTCATGAAGTCATTTACGCTTTAGTGCACAAAGTTTTGCACTTCCACTGCAGAACTGAAGAATCAAATAAAAAACAGAAGGCAGGGATTTTGCACAGAGATTGGGAAAGCGGTTCCCGCAGACATAAGCAAGAGATCTACAAGATAATGTCTCATCAATCTGTACGTGGTAGTAGGAATTGACCTTCTTTGAGGTTGTTTCAAAGTCTTGGACCCTAAAAGGTGAAGGCAAGAAATACAAAGACTTTGAAAATATGGCAAAAGACTTTTATGACAAGAATGATTAGGCTAATGTCTATAGGTAAGACCTTATTTTTTCAGTTCTTATATTTACTTAGATTGGAATCTTCTTGAAATTTCTTCAGGTTTTCATCAAGTTCTTACAATATTTGAGCAACTGGAGTTGCTGAGGAAATAGAATGAAATGTGCAGATGTTTCACCCACTACCACTGGAACAAATTGTCTTAAACACCCTCTGCAAGTCAGTGAGATACTGTTCTACTAAGAGATACTGACTTGCAATTAAAAATCAAGTACAAAGAAAAGAAATATGTAAATAGTTTCAGACTACTTTGATTTCCTTTCTTTCAAAATGTGACCCAAAAGTTAACACAAAGGAAGTATATTGATATTCTCTTTGTGTGTGGATGGATAGATAGCTAGATAGCTAGATGATGGATAGATAGATAGATAGATAGATAGATAGATAGATAGATATAGATAGATAGATAGATGACAGATAGATAGATATTTGAAAGGATTGTTGAGTTTTGAGTTAGTGCTCCTTGCCTTTCCTTGTTCATACACTCAGTACAGTGAGTAACGCAAGACTTATTTTCTTGAAGTGTTGTTTTATCTCAATAATGTCCAGTTAAAACTCCTTAATTAGTAACTCGTGGTTGCTGTGATGTTAAACACTGTTACACTGAGGTGTCAAGTGTGATAATGGTTACCCATGGTGGACAGTGTTTGGTGGAGCTCCCAAGATTAAAATAGGCTTGGAAGTAGGAGTGGCATCCACTTCTGTGAATAGCTTGCCTCTAGAAACTCTATAAACGTAGAGAAATGATGAAAGTTATACAAGTGTTCAGATCTTATGTTCATAGGGTCGCTATCAGTCATGTATGACTAGACGATATTTAACAACAATGAGTTCTCTATGAGACACTGGAGATTACCATTGAATGGTGTGCTCTGAAGCTTAAAAGAAATTCTGAAATATTTAGTCCAAAGACTCTTCCTTTTAACTGAAATAGCAAATTGAGACCTAAAGAAACCAAAAGAATTACTGCAGTTACAATTAGTACCTGGTTCCACTATCTTTCTTGGGGTATTTTTGGATCTAGATTAACACTGTCCATGTAATGCCTCCGACATATTCCTCCATGTCCCTTACAACTTCTGGGTCAATGTGTGTTATTTCTAAGCTACCAGGCTTGCAATTTCTCAAACTTCAAGGGGTTTAAAATATTCTAGAGCCAAATATTTTTCTAATATTCTTTCTCTATTCAGATTCTTGACTTGATAAAGACAAGGCTATGTTTCCAGAAATTCCTTATGAGGAATTCCTTATGTCCCATGTATGATTATTAGTTATGCTTGTTTATCATGCTTCCCAAATTTATTAATATTGAAACATAATACTATCCAAAGTGCTGAAGAGCAGTGGTGTCTCTCTGGAGGCTAAGGTGCGTCTGATACAGGCCATGGTCTTCGCAATCACCTGTTATGCATCAGAGAGTTGGACAATGACCAAGGAGGATAGAAGGAGAACTGATGCCTTTGAGCTGTGGTGCTGGAGAAGAGTACTGAGAATACCATGGACTGCTAGGAAAACAAATAGATTTGTCCTGGAGAGGGTTAAACCGGGTGGCTCCTTGGAGGCAAGGATTCTGAGGCTCCATCTAACTTACTTTGGACATGTAGTGAGGAGAGACCTGTCCTTGGAGAGGGACATCATGCTTGGGAGGGTGGAGGGACGGCGCAGGAGAGGAAGGACCTCTATGAGGTGGATTGATTCAGTGACTGGGATAATTGGGATGGGAGTGTCAGAGACAGTGCGACTGGCACAGGACAGAGCGGAGTTTAGGGCTGTTGTACATAGGGTCGCTATGAGTCGCAGGCGACTTGACGGCACATAACAACAACAACAACAAGACTAATATTTTTGATGTAATAA
This sequence comes from Elephantulus edwardii, assembly GCF_000299155.1. NCBI lineage: Eukaryota > Metazoa > Chordata > Mammalia > Macroscelidea > Macroscelididae > Elephantulus > Elephantulus edwardii. Next base: position 5,400,681 of record NW_006399888.1, on the reverse strand, counting down.
CTTTCTCACACTTTTCTATACTCACTCATCACTATATCGACACTGTTTAAAAATGTACTGTAACCACAGAACACTCTGACTCTTGCCAAATAACACAAATGATTGGATAAATAGCAAGTTGTGAATTCTTACTACTGTATGCAAAAACAGAGTTTCTGAATTTCATAAAGTACAAAGATGAAATGTTAAAAGAATACCCCACACACACTTTGGAGAACAAAATTTAATAGATTATGCATTTTCAAAAAACCTATTTTCTATACTAAAAAGTTGAGATTGGTGTAAGTGAAGAGTGACATTAAGGGAAAGAATCTGATATAAAAAGATAAGATACTCACATAAAGTCAAAATCAGTGGGAAGCAGTTGAAATAAAAAATCCAAGAATCTTGAGTCTTACTGCTATGTTCTCCATCAGCCTTCCAAATGAATGTATAAAATGTCCTTCTTTCTCCTTCAAATAGATCATTGTATCCTCTTTAAAAGCTAATTGCTGCATGACAATTGACTTACCATCATTATATGTTTTACTGATAGACTATACATGTCCTTTTCTTGAATTGTGGTCTTTCATTCAGTGATTTCAAATAAATGGGAATATCATCAATTTAACTGCTTTGGCTAAAGCATGAGTCTTGCACTTCCATTATAATTTCTATAGCTAAGCAAAGATAATATTCCATGATAATCTAAAATAAAAATAATCTGGGTACATAGTCTACATATTAAGTAGACTATTTAGAAGAGCTAGAGCCAAAAGGTACATTATAATATCCTTACAAAACATGACAACTTCTCCATAAATTTTACAGCTTTAGAAACACTATTGGGAAATTCTTCTGTGTTCTACTGGATATCTATGAATTGGAATCAACACAGTACTAATGAGGTTACAAGTCACTCATCGCCTTAATAAGCAAGGTAGTTTCATCTTAAAGAAAAAAGGAAAATTACTGTTGAAGAATAGAACAAATAAGTGATCAAATGCATTCTACAAAAGGGATATCGAGAGAGCAAAAGTACGCAACACTTATTACATAAATCTCATGAAAGATGGAAAGATTGAAATTTCTTTCTTCATTTGGCGTGTTGTTATTTTTGTCATTATGTACCATTGAGTTGCCTTCTCTATCTGGAGCCAATTTCATTGTCTCTTACACACTTACCCCCATTACCCCAGTCACTGAATCAGTCCATCTCATCCAGGGTCTTTCTCCCTTACACTGTCCCTCCACCCTTCCAAGCACACTTTAGTGTCTAGACTGATACCATTGGCCTTCAGTACTCTGATAGAGGTCCCTGACGGAGATTTCCCCACTGCAATTCATCTTTTGATTCCCTGGCTGCTTGTACCAAGAGTGTTTGTTGCTTGTGAAGTCAGCAAGCTGAAGCTGTTTGGTGGTGCCATTGGTCCAGTGATAAGAATCTTTGTTTTCTTGATGTTGAATTTTAATCCGTAGTGAAGGCTACAGTCCTTAATCTTCTGGAGCAAATGTCATAGGTCCTCCACAGTTTTGGTAAGCAAGATTGTATCATCTGCATAATGCAGTTTGTTGATGAGTCTTCCTCTAATCCTGATGCTACATTTCTCTTCTCAGAGCCCCACCTCCTGGATGATCTGCTCTGCATAGAAATTGAAAAGGTATGGAGATAGGATGTATTCCTGGTATATATCTCTCCTGATTTTGATGAGTTCAGATAAAGGTAAAAAAAAAAAACAAACCCAATTTTCTTAATGTTTTTGTTGTTATGTACTGTCGAGTCACCTGAGACTTATAGCAACCCTATGTACAACAGCTCTGAATCCTGCCCTATCCTAAACAAGTCTCACAGCCTCCGCACACTTACCCATATTAAACTAGTTAAATAGAAGAGAGCTTAGAAAAATGAAAGTGAACACTATAAATAAGCAATTTCTAGAAAAAATATAGATAGACCATAAACATATTACAGAGTGTCCATTAACACTGTAATTTATTGCATATTGCTGACAATTGTCTATGGAAATAGGAAGCATCATACAATGATAATAATTTCTCTAATAATTTAATAATAATAATTACTTTAATAATTATAATAATTTAATATTAATTCAATTTAATAATTTAATAATAATTCAGATCAAGTGCATTTTAAAGAATACATAATGGTACTATATTAAAAAGTTGAAAAGTATATTTTCAGTAATAATCTTTAATACCACTGGGAACATTTTGCTAGGCTGGACAGCCAAATGGCAAATTGGTTCAATCAGTGATTACATGTTTTAAAGGCGTATATGCAAAGAGAGAAAAATGCTAATATTAATAGTGATACCTCTCCAACAAATCTGTGGGGACAATTACAAAAATATCCATTATTTGTGGCACGTGGTTGGAACCTTATTGGGCTAGTCTCCTTGTTAGTAACGATTTCCCCTGAGATTACTGTATCTCGTTATCTTGCATATCACTCATGTTTTTATCAAATGTCACCTCTTCACAGAAGCCTCTGCTGACACCTTTTCCAAATAAGCCTCCGACCCAGCAAAATCCCTATAACCCAGGCCAACTTTATTAGCTTCATGACAATCGTAACTATCAGAAATTGGATTGAGTGTTTCCTTATGATCTGTCCCCTGTTCTTATTGTTGTGTACTGTTGAGTTAGAACCGACCAATAGCTGACCTTCAGTGGGTTTTTAGAGGCAGTTAATAATACAAGAGGAGCAGCTTCTGGGGAGCAGCTGGTGGATGCAAACCACATGCCTTCAGTGGGGCAGCACAGTTTCTTACCACTAGGCCACTAGAGCTTCTCCCAAAATAAGCTCCTGCAAACAGCACTACTTAAAAAAAAAAAAAAAAAAAAAAAAAAAACCAAACCAATAACACAACAACCACTTTTAGTAATGTCGAACAGTGAGTGTCTTACTCAAAACAGATACTTAACAAATTGTCTTTAAATGAGTGCATAAACAAATGAAATAATGATTGATTTACTAAATACATTTTTTTTACTAAACACATCTAATTACTAAATACTGGTGGCTTCGTGGCAAGAAGCTGCACTGTGATCCCAAAGGTACAAGGTTCTAATCCACCATCTGCTCCTTAAGAGAAGGATGGGCCATCTCCTCCCATGTGATTAACTGCCTCTGAAAACCTAGCAGAGGGTCAATGTCAAATCCATGGCACACAACAACAACAACAGCCACTATTAATGGTTAATGAGAATAAGGTAGATATATATGTTGTGGTAATCACTTGTTATGCATCAGAGAGTTGGACAATGACTAGGGAGAATAGAAGGAGAATTGACGCCTTTAAGCTGTGGTGCTGGAGAAGAGTACTGAATGTGCCATGGACTGCCAAGAAAACAAAT
>NW_006399888.1:5353923-5397094 GCF_000299155.1 Elephantulus edwardii | reverse complement strand
GACTCGAAGGCACATAACAACAACAACATATGTTGTGGTATGCAAATATCTCTAAGCCGTATTTTGAGTACCTCAAAGAGTAAATTTCAGAAGAGCACGATTTTATGATTCTGTTTATACAGAACAATCTGATGCATGAAATGGAGAACAATCGTTCTCTTAGAAGAGAGGAGTAGAATCACATAGAGGAAAAATAAGTATATAACATGGCTATTGCACAAGAACAGTACCATTGAGGAACATCATTCAATGTGTATGCCAAAGACTTCAAGATGGTTTCTGAAGTGGAAATGCAACTAATTCTACAATAGGCTCATTGTATTTAAATATGCTTCAACAATTTACAACTTAACTGTAACTTACATTGCTCCTAACCCTGACTTTTGTAGATGTTTCTTTCCAACTGATGTTACTTCTTCTCGAGAAGATATTGTTAATAGTACAAACACTGGTATGTGCTGTTTCATCTAAATAATTCCATAACATTATTTATAAAAACTGATATTTTAGGGGATTTATTTTATCTATTTCATCCTTTTCTCTTCTTGTAGAGGGACTCTATCAGAATGCTAGGAATACCCTTTCTTGTAGCTAGAGTGCACATGTTAGTCATGTGTTTGTTTATTTAGTCTTAAGAGTTCCTAATCTAAGTCTTTTATAAATAAACTTTTCTCTTTTCCTTCTGGCCGTTGTTTATCATATCAATGTCTAGATAGTACTTTAAAATGTCAGTCAGCAGTAAATGGGAGACTTTTCCTCGGTTTTGCACTTGTTGTTGTTAAGTGCCTTCAAGTTGTAGACAACTCATAGCGATACTGTGAACAAAAGACCTGAACACTTGTATAATTTTCATTGCTTCTCACGTTCATAGAGTTTCTAGAGATAAGCTATTTCAGATGTGGATGTCACTCCTGCTACCAAGCTTGTTTTAACTAGGAAGCTCCACAAAACAATGTCCACCATGGGTGACCATTATCGCATTTGACACATCAGTGTCACAGTATTTAATATCACAGCAAACACAAGTTACCTCTGTGTAACAAATGGACAGACCAGGGCTATACCACTTAGAAGATTGTTTGACCAAAACCAATTAAAAGCATGCCTGAGGACTGCAGATTAAAACCACCCACATGACCAAAATTTCAAGACTGTGAAACAATGATCTAGAACTTGAATTCCAGGCTCCTAAGTAAGTTTTATTTATTTCGTTTACTCGCTCACTATAAAATAATGGGGAGCTACTCAATTTTTGACTCATCATCTCATATCTTAGTAAGAACAAATCACTGACAATATAGGCTGTGATGTCTACAACCAGAGGTTCCATGTTCAAGTTATCTACTCACTGAGAAAGGAAGCACATCAAGTGAGTAGTTGATCCTCATAACAGTCTACCTTGTTCTTTCAAGTACACTCTCAAAAGGGATCAGATTAACTTTAATGCAACAGTTGACAGGGGTGGGAAATAAAAAGTGTAACCTGGGTCTCTTGTACGACCACGTTAATAGCGAGGGGAAGTGTTGATAAGAAGAGACCGTTTCTTTGTTCTGCCACGTTCCAAGCATTGCATCACCACCTTCAAAAGCCACTGCCCTGTTGGTGCCAGATGATAATTTGGGCACAGGCACAAATCAATGCCAGGAATGGGTGCGCTGGGAGCATGCACTGTAAGTACTGTGAGTATAAATAGAGCTGGAAGAATAACCTTTTTGTGAACTACTGTGTGGTAATCCTCTGGAAGCCAGGAAGCTGGTATGGTTTCAATGGGCCTTTTATAACATTAAAAGCTACCCCTCAACTGCCCTCCTGCACACACAGGGACCGCTTGCTTAAGTTACCATTTTTAATGCAAATCATCATAATGGCTTGATAATTATTTCAATTGGCATTTATTAAGCCATTCAGTATGAGAACAGCCAGGGCAAAACCCTTGCTAATCTTCCCATCTTTCATATCCTCTGGGTTTGAGGTGGAATAACATAAGAAAGCCCCAAAGCCAGAGAGTTTTTGAAGTTTATTCTTAATGGACTCAACCATCCCTCCCTGTTACTCTATGAAATGAACTTGGACCAAGTTAAACAAAACAGCAAGAGCATAATATTTGTGGTGGCTTGAAAGGAGAGGAGGCAATGACAAGCGTCCCCTTCCTCCTCAGCTTAACTTTCAGATCAGTTGGACAGCATTTGAACAAGTTGTTGTTATTATTGAGAAAAAAATAATAATAAACATTTATGGAGTGTTGTGATACGGTGAGTAACTGTTCTAAATATGTTTTATCTAAGAGGATCTTATTCATAAAATATCTATTTACCTTTTCCCCACAACCCAACCCCCTTGCCACAGAGTTTCTAACATTTTCCTGGACTCTTAAGTGAACAATTTCTTTGTATGGGGCATGGGCAAAATAGAAAGTCATATTTTCCTCCCATTCACTTCCTCAATATTTTAGACTCTTTCGTGTGGGCACTATCAAACCAGCAGGAATTCAGACCTACGAAAACTAAGACATATTGCTGAATGGGAGATAGAGAACAATTGGTTATAATTCCTGGTTGGAAGTACTTTTATCTTAGTAAACAAAAGAATACTAGCACATAACAACAGTACTATATCTATACTGAAGGAAAAGCTTGACCATGTAGGCCTACTTATTAGCCTGATTGAGCCACGTTCTACCATCTTTTGAACTGTATTTATTACAAAAGTCCATCAGTTCCATTTAGAGAGGTAATGGTACTATTTAAAGTACAATGGTAGAAGGATTGATCAGCCACTTTTATTGTTGTTGCTATGTGCCACCGGTTTGCCTGCGACTCATAGAGACCCTGCGTATAATAGCTCTGAACTCTATCCTGAGTCAATCTCATTGTCTCTGACACACCTACTCCCATTACACCAATCTATCTCATTTGGGTCTTCCTCTCCGTGTGCTGTCCCTCCACACTTCCAAGCATGATGCCCTTCTCCAGGGGATAGTATCTCCTGGCCACATTAATATGTCATACGGAGCTTCAAAATTTTTTCCCCCAAGGAGCAGCCTGGTTTCACCCTGTCCAGGATAAACCTGTTTGTTCTTTTAACAGTCCATAGTATGTTCCATACTCTAATCCAGCAGCACAACTCAAATGCAGTTTTGGTCATTGTCCAGCTCTCTGATGCATGGCAAGTGAAAAAAGACCATGGCTTGAATTAGGTGTACCTTAGTCTCCAGACTGACATTGATGTTATTCAGTACGTTTCAGAGGTCCCAAATAGCAGTTTCCCTCAGAGAAATTAATCTATTAATTGTTGTTGTTGTTGTTGTTAGATACTGACAAGTCAAATGGGACTCATAGAGACCCTATGAACAACAGATAGATCTGAACCCTATCCTATCCTGTGCCATCTTCACACTTCGTGACACACTATAGCCCATTGCAGCAGTCATCGTGTCAATACACCTGGTTGAGAGTCTTCCTCTTCTTCGCCAACCCTCCACCCTTCCAAGAATAATGTCCCTCTCCAAGGAATAGCCTGAAGTACGTGAGGCAAAGCCTCATCATCTTTGCCTCCAAAGAGCACTCTGGCTACACCCTCTCTAAGATATATTGGTTTATTCTCTTGGCTCTCCATGAAATGTTCAGTGCTCTTCTCCAATATCACAGCTCAAAAGCATCAATTCTTCTTCTATCATCCCTATTCATTGTCCATTAATTGGAGGGGGGGGTATTTTTTCACTATGTCTAAATATATAAGCAGTTTTTGTTTTAAATTTTTATTAATATATGTTTTTATCTCCTATATACTTCATTACACTGAGAATTTTTCAGAATGACCTACACTAGTTTCCTGTCTACACTAAAGTGGACTGATGCAGCAAAGGTAGTCTATTTTTATAGCACTGGTATAGATGATAGTTTGGAAGCAGGAGTGGCATCCACTTCCTAAACAACATGCCTCAGGAAACTCTATGAACTTTGATAAATAATGACAGTTATAGAAAGGCTTTAGGCCTTTTGTTCATAGGGTCACTATGAGTCATGCTTGACTCAAAGGCAATCAACAACAACAACATAATATATGCTAGTATTCTTATTCTCACTTTCATGGGCCAGCTTCTATAGGTTGAATAATAGAATTTAAAGTATTACAAGTCTGGATTCAGTGGCCACAAAGATAGAGCTAGGCATACCAAAGACCATGGCTCAGGTGCAGATAATGTTTTTCCATTGTCCGTAGGGTCACTATGCATTGGAGCTGACTCAATTATTAACAACATAGCTTGAGTAGGGAAAAAAGCATGAAACTTTACTTCATGTAGTCCATAGCAGAAGTCAAGCATTCCTGTTAACTATTATTAAGCAGTAAACCAGGTAGAAATTGGATCTGTGGCTGTCATATATGAGATAAGTGTTAAATATGTCTCCGAATCTTATAAATGTGCACCTCAACTTTGTAATTATTAATTCATTTGAATGGAAATTTCAGATTATGACAGAATATATTTAAAATGCTTGTATTCATAAACAGGGAGTTCTGGTGGCCTAGTAAGAATTTGTGTTGTCAATCCAAAGTGGTTCGCATCCAACAGCTGCTGCGTGGGGAACAAATAGGCAATCTCTTCCCATGTGACTTACAGCATCTGAAAACCTGCTGGATGGTCAAATCAGAATCAATTCCTACTTGAAAGAAAAGAACACATACATACTCATATTGATAAATAGACATACATAGTCAGCCTAGAGACTAAGGTGCACCTGATGCAGACCATGGTCTTCACAATCACTTGCTATGTATCATAAAACTGGACAATGACTAGGGATAATAGAAGGAGAATTGATGCCTTTGGGCTGTGGTGCTGGAAAAGAGTATTCAATATACTATGGATTGTTAGGAGAACAAACAGGTTCATCCTGGAGAGGGTGAAACTAGGTTGCTCCATGAGACAAGGACTCTGAAACTCTGTCTGACATACTTCGAGCATGTTCCAAAGAAGGATGGGTCCTTGGAGAGGGACATCATGCTTGGGAAGGTGGAGGCACAGAACAGGAGAGGAAGACCCTGGATAAGATGGATTGACTCAGTGACTGGGTGATGGGGTAGGTGTGTCAGAGATGATGAGACTGGCTTAGGAGAGAGCAGGGTTCAGGGCTGGTGTCATGTATCACTATGAGTCACAAGTGAATCAATAGCACATAACAACAACAGTGTTACTACTTTCAGCATCTTGTTAACCATATTTCAGCATAATTGGGTTTTTTGGGAGGGCGGTCCATCTCATGTATTTTATTTAAGACATTTAAAAACATTATTCTGTCCAATTGCTAGACTTCACCTAAATTTCTTGGCCTATGGCATTAGAAATGATTACCCGTACAGCATTTCATGTGCTTACTGAAATAGAAACAAAACTTATTTCATAAAGCAAGGTCACTCTTTTGGTCCATGCAAAATGTCTAGTCAAAGCAATGAGAGACTTAAGGACATGGCAAACCCCCACAAATAGTTACAATAGATCAGGAGACATATGAATTTTCCGATTAAGTAGTAGTTCTTAATTTGTTTTGTGCCACTGTAACACTAGTTGTGACTTCAGGTTGACAGGATCACCCAGGCACAATAGGGCAGTTGATTCTGAATCACAAATGATGGCCAAATCACTATTTAATGCTTAATTGATTAGCAACCATTTGGGAACAGAAAATAATACTTAGTAACACTATCTACACAGTGAAAATGGGCCCACCTCTCACACAAGGTCATCTGTCTTTGAATCTTCCATTGATTTTAGAGGAAATTTCATGCAGAAAATGGCTTCAGCAGCATGTAGGACCAAATACAAATGTTTGTGAAAAAGTAAATGGTTACTTGGATCACTCTGTATTTCTCTCCCCGGATAAGCTATCTAGATTTTTAGCAGAGTTGTGATTTGCTTGTTATTGTTTGTTGGTAGATTATTAGAAGAGTTGTGATTTGCTTACCATGTTTTTAGAGAGACTTCTGTTCTCCATGTGGATTCCAAAGGAGTCAATGTGTGTCCACATAGTAAAGTACAAATAACTGACTGCCAATTTATAACATATTTGAGTTTATATGTTAACCACACTGGTATATTATATGACATATTGAGGTTATAAGTGAACCACATTTACGACCTCCCCCAATTTTTTTTTTTACATTTTGTATTGTAATATGTACTGCATACTTACTGTACCATGTAATTTTTTGTTATCATTTTCAGATGTTCACTCACAGATGCTCAAAGACAAATTGTTTTCATAAATATAATTAAAAGCAATAATAAAAATTGAGGGGGAAAGAACTATTTGACTTGTGTCCGAACCAACTTAAAATAGACTTTTCTGAACAAAGCTCCATCATAAAGTTGTGCCTGCTTATAATTACGGCACGTCAAATATGATCTTATAATGTGCTGAACTATTGTTGATAAGCTAAAATCCCAGCCGTGATAAGACAAGTACTGTCTGAACCCAAATATGGGAAGATGGTTAATAGATAGTTGGGCTAAAGAGTGGATTACCTTTCAATCTCAAGAAAACAAAAATCAGAGACTTCCTTGTTATCCACTTTGAGGCCAAGGAAACTCGCCCAGGAGCTCCCTTAATAAATTTACTTTAAGCTTTAAAAACAAACAAACAAACAAACAAACAAACAAACATACAAAAAAACCCACAAAGACTCTCACTACAGGGCCAATTGGTGGTATCATTATAGAAGAAGGAAAGACCGAGTTTGTTAATAATTTCATCATGCTTGGATCCATAATCAACATCCTTAGAAAAGAGACACATTGGAAAAATCTCTTGTGAAGGACCTTTCCAGAGTGCTAAAGAGCAACGATGTCAGTCTACAGACTAAAGTGTGCCTGATCCAGGCCGTGGTCTACTCAGTTACTTGCCACACATCTGAGAGCTTGACAATAACTAAGGATGGCAGAAGAATCGATACCTTTGAGATGTGGTGCTGGAGAAGAGTACTGAACATACCATGAACCGCCAAGAACAGTTTTGTCCTTGAGAGGATGGAAACTCCTTGGAGCCAAGCAGTTTTGAAACTCTGTCTCACACACTTTGGGCATGTTTTCAGGAGGGATCCATCCTTGTAGAAGGATAACATGCTTAAAAGGGCAGACATTCAGTGCAGGACAGGAAGACCCTGGATAAGATAGACAGACACAGTGACTGTGGCATTGAGGTCAGGTGTGTCAGAGACAGGTTGGATCAGAATAGGGTAAGGTGCAGAGCCATTGTTCATAGGTTTGTGATGAGTCACAGTCAATTTGATGGCACATAACAACAATAAAGAAGAGAATACACTTCTCTTCTAAAGATCATCAAATCAATACCAGTTGCCTTCAGGTTGACTTTGCTTTATGGAGACCCAATGTCCATGAGTTTATTCATACACTGTAATGGCTATATGTATACCGACAGCATTTGCTATAGCTATTTGTAGGAAATAGATTACAAGATCTTTCTTCCAAGGAAGCTGTTCAGCATCTTGGTCATTGTGTAACTACAAGCTGAAAGTCTCTTGACAGCAGCTAAAGACAGCAAACTGAATTCCCAAGCACATCTGATGAGAACGTTGTTTTATGTTGGAAAGAGGTTAGAAAAAGGTTACGTTTTAAGGAAAAGGCCTACTTAAGGATAACGCTCTAGCTTGACCAGGATATTGGGCTTACTTCAAATATGTTCTGTTCTCAATTTTTTATGAATTTGATTAATTAGTCATTGCTACCTTTTCAACTCATGGATTAAAACTCACTTATCTTTAAAATATGAATTTTTACTATAATACTATTTTTCTGTCTCTACTACTACGTGGATTTGTCTTTTTTAAATTTCTCCCTCTTAAACAGTCTATCTTGATCTCATTAAATTGATGTGGAAGTGCTCTTCAGTTATCCTAAAGAGGAAGAGAGAAAGAGCATGCAAGAATATAATACAGAAATTTAGATTAATCATTCTACCATACTACTTCATTCACCCAGATTTTATTGCAGAAAAGCCAACATAGCCCCTGTGGTTAAACAATACAATCTTTCTGCCCACATAAAGTAATTAATTATATTTAAGGAAAAATATATATGTATACTTGGTGACAAAGTCTTATCTCTAGCTGTTATTTCATCCTGATTACGGCAACCATCTGCCTGTACTTCCTCAGTAAAGCAACCCACATGTATCTCAATTCCTTTCCTCTCTCTAGCTTGTTAATTTTTTCCCTTTTCAATGGTATTTCTTGACTCATATCCCCATCCTTCCAGAAACTGAAGTCTTTTTCTCTTTCATACCAGCTGTGTTCTCAGGTTAACATGTAAACAATCCTTGACTAGGAAATGGTTCATCCCTGACTCTGTTTCATGTTCATAACAATTGAATTATAAGTTTATTCCCATCTACCTCTGTCCAGGTGGCTTCTCTCTCTATGAATGTGATAGTCACGTGAGCCCATGTCCTTACAGATCCACACTCTCTATGCTTTTTCAATCTTGGCCTTGCCCCAAGAGGCTAATGTGAGTGAACAGCATCAACCAGGCTTCAGCCTATAGGCAATCCTTGAAAAAGATAAGGAGAATGGGACAAAAATTAATAGATAGGTAAGTTGTGGGATAGGAAAGAGGGGAAATGAGGAAGAATGAAGGTTTGTGATGGTCTGTTTATCAAGTGTCACAATGCTGAAAGACCCTCCTGTTACTAGCATACGTAACTGGTTTCCCCATCACTTCTTCAGATCTAATAATTCTTGTGAGTTTTCACACTACTTCAGGCTTCCTGGGTATTAGTCATCCTGTCAGTTCCCTTAATTACATCTATATAAATTCAAATACTTAAGGCTGCCATGGATTTTCCCAGTAGGAGGGTGACATTTTAGTAGGTGGAGGTCTTAATAGATAATCTAGAAGGTACAAGTTCAAGTTTTATCTCTTTCTTGCTGTGTGATTGTGACAAAGTTATAAAAAACTGTAACCTTTGTCTTTTGTAAAGTATGGTTGAAGATCCCTCTGGTGATCTAGTGTCAGGAAACTGAACTGTAATCCTAAAGGTTTGCTGTTTGAGGCCACCAACTGCTCCATGGGAGAAGGATGGGCAATCTTCTCCCCAGCGATTAACTTCCTCTGAAAATCCACAGGAGAGCAGTTCTGACTCCATGTTACACAATGACAACAAATAAAATGATAGTTATTGGAAATAGTGGACTGTTTACACAATACTATGCATTTGTTAGTTTTATTCAACCACTTATTTTAGTGCTTGACAGCTTCTCGAGCACTATTCCAGAAAACTGAGACACTAAGCACTTAACTGATTTTCCCAGTGGTTTTTTGTTTTGTTTTTTAAATCACACTCTAGCTTCTATGTTTCTATCTTGCTACTTCTACTAATAGTTAATTGGTCAGAATAAGCTGGAATGTCCCACAGAAGGGGTCCTGTGAAATGGAAGGAGGCTTATGGATATTTAATGGGGAAATGAACAGTGATATTCAATGGGCTTTTAGGATGCCTTAGTAAATTTAATCATTAGGTAGTAATAATTAAAGGCAATCATATGGAGACTGGACCACCATGTTTTATATTAAAAGTTATACAACAAATCTAGTGAATTTGAAAGGGGGACTGAACAATGGTATTTGAGTGCATTAAGTCTTTTCCTTTGTGCAGAATGTCTCCATTAACATGAGTTGGGATCTCACTTACAGGTCATGGTATTTCCAAAATTCTTCTCGAATGTGATAGTTTCTCTTAGCAAGGTTTCTTGATGATGACATGCTACCTCTGTAGGATAACATCAAATATTAGAACCCACTCACACAACAGGACCTTCAGAAGCCTTCTTGCCCTATTCAGTCAAGATCGACCACATCAAAGTCATCTTAGATAGAAAAGTATTCCAGAGAAGAGATTATACACTTTCCCATTGTAAGTCACCCTAAAATTAATGAAACTGAAGATCAGACTATTTCTCAGAAGTTTGAAATGCTTCCCTTCCTGCTTTGGAACTCAGCGTAGATGAACCAGAGCTGATTTCCATCCTTGCCAAGGATCGGATTCATCTTTGTATCATTTCACTTATTATTATTCATTATGTTGCTCAGTGGTCCTTTGCATTTTTTTTTCTCCACAAAAGAAAGTTCATCCTTTCTTTATTTCTTTTCATTTGTAGAGTTTACTCCTTAGATCTTAATTGTCTCTGTCACCGTTTCTTCTAACCTCTTAATGTCTGTCATTTTTTTATCTACGTATAAAGTCTACTTACAATGTCTACTCTACAATGTCTATCTACTTTCTTGGTAGAACGTAGATTTTGGATGAAATTGCTAAAATCAAGCATTGTTTTCTAGTACAAATACATTAAGATCATGACATCTATAGTGTTAGCTACAGAGGGCAATAGTGTGTAATATGCAGAAGCTGCTAGACTCTAGGTTTCACTTAAGAAGTTAATTCTCCACAATTAGATTTCACATTGAATTTTTTAAAATTTTTTGTTTGTATTTATTTTGATTTTCCAGTTCACTTGGTACCTGCCAGCCATAAAACCTTGTAGAAGTGTGTGGAATATTTCTGATGGAGAGTAGAAAGAGAAATCTCATGGGAAAGTAAATTCTCACATGAATGTCAGCTGACGCTTGGACTGTGATGAAATTCAGATCAGTTAGATAAACTCTGGATAAACAGATAATGTTTTGGAGGATCACTTGAACTAACTCTGAACTTTCAAGCATGCACGGTTCATCTACCATTGGATCTCTGAGAGGCAAATACATTTATTTATCCTAATTTCATAGAATATCTTGTTACACCACATTCAAACAGTTACAGTTTGGAATGTGGACATCAACCTTCTTTGAAGCTATATAGTACCAAGCCCAAACCAAATTAAATCATTTCTGTTGGAGTAGATTCCAACTTATAATGAATCCTTCATTATATTACCAAGTATGTAAATCCTAATAAGAGGATATTGTTTGTTTTTTTTATTTATTTATTTTTTTTTTTGCACAGAGTAGTTGGTGTATTTGAATTTTCAAACTTTCTGTTAGCCATTAACCTACTGAAGGGTTCTTTCTATCTGATACAGTGGGCACAAACTCTGGGAAAGCTGTTCAGTGGGTTATATTTCAGTTATCGTTTCAATTCTTGTACTGTCTATGTCAGAGTGCTATCCTTGTTGTTAGCTGAGACTTTAACTCATTCTGTGGCTGAGATCAAAGCTCCTGATTGATGTAGAACCAATTAGAGAAGAACAAGAAATTTGGTGTATCTTGTTTCTTAAAGCATTTAGAGTATCTTTCCGAAGTTATTGAAATGTATTGATCAGAATTAGCACAAAACAAGGTCGCTGTTGTTGTTATGTGCTGTTGAGTGACCTTATGTGCAACAGCCCAGAAACCTGCTCTATCTTGTGGTAACTTTACTGTCTCTGACACATCTACCCTCATTACCCCAGTCCCTGAATCAATCCATCTCATTGGTGGTCTTCCTCTCTTTCTCTCTTTCATGACTTCCCTCTCCAAGGACTGATACTTCTTTGCAACAGGCAAAATGTATGTCAGGCAAACCATCAGAATCCTTGCCTCCAAAGAACAGTCTGGTTTCACCCTCTCCAGGACAAACCTGTTTGTTCTTCTGGTAGTCCATGGTATATATTTAACACTTTTCTCCAGCACCACAGCTCATCCCTAATCATTGTCCAGTTCTCTGACACATAGCAAGCAATTGCAAAGACTATGGCCCAGATCAGGTGCCATCTTAGTCTCCTGACTGACGCTGTTGCTCTTTAGCACTCTTGAGAGGTGCCTGACAGCTGACTTTCCCAATGCAACCAAGAGTGTTGGTTGTGGAGCCAGGCAAACTAAAGCTGTTAACAATCTCAATCTCTTCTCCATCTATCATAATGTTACCAATAAGCCTGGTGGTGAGAATTTTTGTTTTCTTGACGTTGAGCTTCAATCTATATTGAAAGCTGCAGTCCTTGATCTTCGATGCTTCAGGTCCTCCTCAGTTTCAGCAAACAGAGTTGTGTCATCTGCATATTGCAAGTTGTTGATCAATCTTCCGGCAATCCTGATGCCACATTCCTCCTCATTCAGTCCAGCCTTCCAGACAATCTGTTCTGCCTATAGACTGAAAAAGTATGGAGACAGAACACATCCCTAGCATGTAGATATAAAAAATTTGTAGCTAGATAGAAATAATAACTGCTTAGCATCTAAAGATGCCAGGAGTACTCAGGTGGACTTCTGAGAAAACACAAAAAGTATCCAAGATCCTAATCTTTTGTTGTTGTTATGCGCCATTGACTCAGAGTAACTTTATGAACAACAAGTCTGAACCTTGCCCTATCTTGTGCCACTTCTGTCAAACTGCATGGAGGTGTGTGGAATACTGCTAATTGAGAGTGGAAAGAGAAATTTAATAATATAGTAAATTCTCACATAAGAGTCAGCTGAAATTTGGGTTAGGATGAAGATACAAGTAAGGCTTTGTTTTCCTTTTCTCATTTATTCTTTGCTAATGCATTGAAAGACTATTTGCCTTGTTGTCATCACATTGTTGAGGTGGGCAGGATAATAAGAGGCTCTTACATTTATTTTTCCAGTGTGAACCTCTTTATCACTCTGGCAGGGTCTATGAAACATTTGTCAGAAAAAAATAGATTTTTTTTTAAAATTGTTTTTCAAAGATAGTGATCCAAATGTAAAAAATATGACAAAGTAATATATGTTTCTGTATTGTGACATAATATAATAAAGAACTAGCTGAGCACTTAATTGTTAGCAGAGGTTTAAAGCAGTGATGAATGTAAACAAGAATGAGAAACATCTGCAACAGCTGTAACATGCTAGATGAGTATTCGTGGTTTTTATTGGTTACTATGTAACAGATTCTGTCATTACTCTTACAGTTTATTACTTACACTCATAATTGAAGGAAATGTTATATTTTAATTAGAACTGAGAGAAAAATAAAGATCTTTTCTTAAAAAAATAAATGACCCATTGGTCAGATCTTTTGCATAAACTCCAAGTCAAGAAGTAGTCCTCATTTGACAATTAGAGAACTTACAACCTATGCCTTGGTTCTCTTACTTTTCAGAATATGAAACAGAGACTACAGTTACTCTTCAGGATCACATAGCTAAGGAGAGACAAAAGGAACTCTTTCAGTGCACAGAATAAGCAAATTCCTTCACTTAATGTTTCCTTTCTTCTCTTCTTTTATTTCATTCATTTATCCCCTCTCCAAGAGTTCTTTCTCTTTTGCAACTAGTCTGCCTACTGCTGTCCTTGGGCCTCTGCATATTTTTAAGGTCATTTTGAGGCTCTTTTCTTTTGTTTTTTGGAGTTTTGGCCATGTGTTAATTCTATACACAAACTCTTTCTAGCGCAATATGAGCTTACACTATGTTTTGTACAGAATGACTTATAACAGGAGTTCCCAAACATTACCAAATCTCACAATTACCTAGAAGACCTGTTGAAACTTAAAAAGTTGGACCCCACTTGCAGTTTTTGACTAGGGAGGACAGAAAGAGAGTGGATGCTTTTGAGCTGTGGTGCTGGAGAAGAGTACTGAATGTACCATGGACTGCCAGGAAAACAAACAGATTCATCTTGGAGAGGATTAAACCAAGCTACTCCTTGGAGACAAGGATTCTGGGGCTTCGTCTGACATACTTTGGACATGTTGCCAGGAGGGATGGGTCCTTGGAGAGGGACATCATGCTTGGGAGGGTGGAGGGACAGCGCAGGAGGGGAAGACCCTCTATGAGATGGATTGACTCGGTGACTGGGGTAATCGGGATGGGTGTGTCAGAGCAGTGTGGTTGGCGCAGGATAGAGCAGGATTTAGGGCTGTTGTGCATAGGGTCGCTATGAGTCGCAAACGACTCGATGGCACATAACAACAACACCACAACAAATATTATGAATATTCTTTTATATATATGTTATAAATTCTAATAAATGTGGCATTAGGATTGGAGAAAGAGTCATCAACAATCTGCATTATGCAGATGACACAACCCAGCTTGCTGAAACTGAGGAGGACCTGAAACGCTTGCTGCAGAAGGTCAAGGACTGCAGCCTTCAATATGAATTGAGGCTTAATCTCAGAAAACAAAGATTCTCACCACTGGGACAATTGGTAGCATCAGGATGGATGATGAAGAGATTGTTAACATCTTTAGTTTGCTTGGCTCCACAATCAACACTCTTGGCATCAGCCAGCAGCCAGAAAATTAAAAGATGTATTGTAATGAGAAAGTCTACTGTAAGAGACCTCTCCAAAGTACTGAAGAAAAACTATGTCAGCCAGGAGACTAAGGTGTACCTGATACAGGTCAGTCCTTGGAGAGGGACATCATGTTTGGGAGAGTGGAGGGACAGCGCAATGGAGGAAGATCCTCTATGAGGTGGATTAATTCAGTGACTGGAGTAATTGGGGTAGATGTGTTAGAGACAGTGGTCTTTGCAATTACTTGCTGTACATCAAATAGCTGAACAGTGACTAGGGATGATAGAAGGAGAATTGATGCCTTTGAGCTGTAGTGTTGGAGAAGAGTATTGAATATACCATGGACTGCTAGAATGAACAGGTTTGTCCTACAGAGGGTTAAACCAGGCTGCTCCTTGGAGGCAAGGCTTCTGAAGCTCTGTCTGACATACTTTGGACATGTTTCAAGGAGGGACCATACTTGGGAATGATGTCATACTTGGGAGGGTGGAGAGACAGCACAGGAGAGAAAGGAAAAAAGTTCACAAAATTGAAAACCAAAGCTCATTGTCTTGATGTCAGAGCGTACTCACAGGTGACCTTCCATTGGGTTTCTGTGGCTGTAAATCAATGGGAGGAGGCTGCCTTCCCTTCTCCCCAGGATTGATGGGTGGACTCTAGTTGCTAGAGAGGTACACCCCTTGGGATAGCAGTTACAAGTGTTTATGAGTTATGCCACCAGAGCTATGATAACAAATGATCACCACAAACAATATAATTTATTATTTCAAAATTCTAGAGGTCAGAAGTCCAGAATGGGTCGGTAGGGTTGCATTCCTTCTAGAGACTCTGGGGAAAGTTTTACGTCCTTGCCATTCCCCATTTCTAGAAGCCATCTGCATTTCTTGGTTTGTGTCTCCTTTTTGGCATCATTCTGGTCTCTATATCCAGGATCAATACTCTGTTCTACTTTCACCTTCTTACCTTCTTCTTACACTGTGATTAAAGAGGACCCTTGTGATGACGTTGTGGCCAACTGGAGAATCCAAAATAATCTTTCTGTCTCATTAAGATCCTTAACCTAATCAAATATAAAAAAATCCCTTTTGCTGTGTAAGATAACACTGAATGGTCCCAGAAATGAAGATATAGACATACTTTGGAAGTCAGTGTTTAGTACATCCTAGTATAGGATGCATAAAGCTTACATATGATGCTGAGTCTTTTGGTCCGAGGGTCAGTCACTGATTAAAAGTGATAGGCATTGAGGTAGCTACAGAAAAAAAAAAAAATAGTATTGTATTAGCCGATGTGAATGACCTCAAAACGTTCTCTGATTTTTTGTTTCTAACCCATAAGGAGAATGGTCAGTTGATTTAACTAGTCAGTTACATAATATCATGCTAAACTAGTGAATATTTAGACTTAAAGAATTTTTGGTATACTTTCTATGTACAAGTAAAAATCTGTTATCATCAATTCCAAGAAAGGGTATCTCATCACACTCTACAGAGAGTTGTGAAGACACTTGGCAATGAGCCTGGCCGATCTATCCAGAAACTTACTTCTCTAACCACAAATGAAGAAAGGAGAATATGTACTCAAAACACCAAGCTTAAATGATGCCCTTAGGTATGGCAAAAGTCCACCTGGAAAGGAATGCAAAATGGCAAGGAAGTTGTGCTTAGATGTTCCTTCCAGGTCTAAGGAAATGTCAGAGCCAACTGGCAGACGTATGAACATCGAGAGGTCTTTCCTAGGTACTTTTCCTGTCTCTATTCATATGGTCTGTATTACAGGTCAGAAAGGAGATCTGCTTTTCTGCTTTTGAGCAAATTTTATCATTAGACATAAAGACAATCAAGTCTCATCTAACATGTTCTTACTGTCCAATCTAAATACATAGGCACTGTCCTTCTCTTTCTTGTTGTTTTTTCCCCTATTACCAGATAGACAAAAATTATCAAATACCTACACTCTGTAGATAGTTGTTTTTATTATTGTTGTTACTGTTGTTGTTATATGCTGTCGAGTTGCCTGCGACTCATAGCAATCCTATCTATGTACAACAGCCCTAATTTCTGCTCTATCCCTTGCTAAACTTACTGTCTCCAACACACCTATCCCCATTATCCCAGTGACTGAATCGATCCATCTCATCAAGGGTCTTCCTTTCCTGCACTGTTCCTCCACCCTCCCAAGCATGATGTCCCTCGCCAAGGACTGATCCCTCCTTGCAACATGTCCAAAGTATCTCAGACGAAGCTTCAGAATCCTTGCCTCCAAGGAGCAGCCTGGCTTCACCCTCTCCAGGATGAACTTGTAGATAATACATTGTAAAAATTATTTATGTGTCATTCTTGTTGCATATAAAAACATTAACAGTGAAAGAACACCTTATTTTGCATCTAAGGGAGAATTTAGAATATATTGAAAAAATATTTATTCTTTTAAATGGGAAGCTAAAAGCATAGTCTACAAATAAAAACATTTAGTATGAAAATAATTCAATGTTATGTTTACTAAATTTGATGAGGTAACAGCTAATATCTCTTCTTTAAAATGATACAATTGATCTTTTAAATTAAGGGGTGAAGTAGTATTGCTATATCATAGAACATGATGTGCTTTCTTTAATAATAGTGTGGAAGGCATGTATGATTGAGATTTATCACCCTAGTTTTCCAGAAAACCAAGCTATATGGACAAAACTTAAGGAACACTCAAGTGAAGCTCACTAGTTAATCATTATTAACTAAACATGTCTGAAATGAATGTGGGCAGCTCTGGTGGTAGAGTCCATGGTAAGCTATCCTGCTACCCCAGAGGAAGTGCATCTCAGGTAATTAAAATCCACCGGGAGCTCTAAGGCAAAAAGATGCTCAGTTTTCTCTTGTGTGATTTACAACCTTGGAAGCCCAATGGTCACTGTGAGTTGGAACTGACGTGAAGATAGTGAGTTTGAGTCCTTAAGTGAAGGGTCCTTTCCAACTCTAAATTCTCTAGACTCTAAGCTTATAAGACAATGAAACACTTTGATTAATAGTCTATGTAAAGGAAGTCTCTGAGGTAACAGAGAGGGAGTAACCCAAAAGAAGAAGCAATGTTGCCTTTTGGCATACAGTTCTGTAGACAGAGTGTTAGAGGTAAATGTTACCTGATTTTAAAACCTAATTTAAGCTTGAAGACTAAGGTGCATCTATCTGATTCATGCCATTATCTTTCTAACCACATACTATGCATCTGATAGTTGGACAATGACTAAGAATGAACAAGAAGAATTGATGCCTTGAACAGTACTCTTGGAGAAGAGTACCATATATCCCATGGATGACCAAAAGAACAAACGGGCTTGTCTTGGAGAAGGTACAGCCAGAGACCTCCCTGGAGACAAAGATGATAAAACTTCTTTTGACATACTTTGGGCATGTTGCCAAGGAAAGGCTATTCCTTGGAGAAGGACATCATGTTTGGAAAGGTGAAGGGTTGGCAAAAGAAAAGAAGACGGTCAACCCAGTGGATCCCCATAGTGACTGCTTCAGTGAGCTGTAATGTGTCAGTAAGTGTGAGGATGGCACAGGATAGGACAGGGTTCAGATCTGTAATTCGTAGGGCCATTATGAGTCGTACTG
Source organism: Elephantulus edwardii (assembly GCF_000299155.1). Lineage (NCBI taxonomy): Eukaryota > Metazoa > Chordata > Mammalia > Macroscelidea > Macroscelididae > Elephantulus > Elephantulus edwardii. The sequence goes on along the minus strand of NW_006399888.1, from coordinate 5,379,237 downwards.
GACTCAATGGCATCTGTCAACAACACTTTTAAAACCAATGACATACAGTTGATTATGACTCTGAGTACCTTCCATCAGCTGTAAATCTTTATGAGAGAAGATTGTCTTTTTCCCAGGGAGGATGGTGTTTTTGACCAGCCAAGAATATATTGGTCAACAACCTGATTAAAGAGGACTTTTTGTGCGGGAGAGGAAGACCCTGGGTGAGGTGGATTGATGCAGTGACTGGGGCAAAGGAGGTTAGTGTGTCGAAATTAGTGAGATTGGCTCAGGACAGGGCAGGGTTCGGAGCTGCTGTACATACAGTTATTATGGATCTCAGGCAACTTGACGGCACATAACAACAATATGCCATAAAAGCTCCTTATGCTAATTTTAGCTACCTTAAAATCAACGGAATTTCATTTGCTGCAGATGTCTCATCCATCTCTTATTACACAACACCTCATAGCCTTCTTTTCAACTTCCTATCGATTATTCACACGTTTCCTCTCACAGTAGCTACCTATCTGTCTGATAGGACCTGGCACAGCTACCTGTCATCAGAATAAAGGAAGAAGTTCAAGCTGCTTTGAAGGAACTAGCAAAAAATAAGGCCCCAGGAATAGATTGTATACCAATTGAGATATTTCAGCTAACAGATGCTGCCCTGGACGTGCTCACCAAGTGTGCCAAGAAATCTGGAGAACAACCACTTGGCCAACTGACTGGAGGAGATCTATATTTGTTCCCATCCCAAAGAAGGCTGACTCAACAGAATGTGGAAACTATAGAACAATATCATTGATTTCACATGCAAGCAAGATTCTACTGAAGATTATCCAAAAACTACTGGAACAGCACATCAGCAGAGAACTTCCAGAAGTCCAGGCTGGGTTTAGAAGGGGTCATAGTACTAGGGATATTGTAGCTAATGTTAGATGGATCTTGGCTGAAAGCAGGGAATACCAGAGGAATCTCTCTGTGTTTCATTGACTATGCAAAGGCGTTTGACTGTATGGATCATAACAAACTGTGGCTGACTCTGAGAAGAATGGGAGTCCCCAGAACACTTGATTGTGCTAATGAGAAACCTATACTTGGACCAGGAGGCAGTCATCAGAACAGAGCAAGGAAACACAGCATGGTTCTAAATTAGGAAGGGCGTATGCCAGGGATGTGTCTTATGTCCATACCTTTTCAACCTATACGCAGAACAGATTATCCGGGAGGCTGGACTCTATGAGGAGAAATGTGGGGTCAAGATTGGTGGAAGATCTATCAACAATCTGCGATATACGGATGACACAACCCTGCTTGCTGAAACTGAGGAGGACCTGAAGCGCTTGCTGCAGAGGGTCAAGGACTGCAGCCTCCAATATGGATTGAGGCTCAATGTCAAGAAGACAAAGATTCTCACCACTGGGCCAATTGGAAGCATCAGGATGAATGGTGAAGAGATTGAGATTGTTCACAGCTTTAGTTTTTTGGCTCCACAGTCAACGCTCTTGGCACCCGTAGCCAGGAAATTAAAAGGTGCATTACCATGGGAAAGTCTGCTGTTAGGGACCTCTCCAAAGTACTGAAGAGCAATGGTATCTCTCTGGAGACTAAGGTGCCTCTAATACAGGCCATGGTCTTTGCTATTACTTGTTATGCATCAGAGAGTTGGACAATGACTAAGAAGGATAGAAGGAGAATTGATGCCTTTGAGCTGTGGTGCTGGAGAAAAGTATTGACAGTACCATGGACTGCTAGGTAAACAAACAGATTCAACCTGGAGAGGGTTAAACCGGGCTGCTCCTTGGAGGCAAGGATTCTGAGGCTTCATCTGACATATTTTGGACATATTGTAAGTAGGGACCGGTCCTTGGAGAGGGACACCATGCTTAGGAGAGTGGAGGGACAACACAGGAGGGGAAGGCCCTCTATGAGGTGGATTGATTCAGTGACTGGGGTAATCGGGATGGGTATATCGGAGACGGTGCGATTGCCACAGGACAGAGCAGAGTTTAGGGCTGTTGTACATAGGGTTACTATGAGTTGCAAGCAACTTGATGGCACATAACAATAACAATTAAAACATTTTCATGCCAGCAATATTAAGCCCGAGATATTTGATATTGTTTCATAAGATATAGGCCAGGCTTCTGATAAAATTATTAGAAGCTGAGAATCTGCTTTGAAACATACATTTTAGGTGTTTTGTTGAAATGGCAAGATTATCAGTGAAGCGTCTTTAGACATGAATAAGTTTAATACGTCATAGATTCCTCATTAGTATTTGAAAGCTTTAATGTGAGCACATTCAAAGGGCTGCTGTAAGTTTCCATGTAATGAAGTGAATAATAAGCTCACCCTGTTTGTATTTCTAACACTGTTCCATGGCCTTTTTTTTTTTATTGATAGGATTGCAGGACTTATAATACTGACTGTCTTTTCTTGTAGTTTAATTTTTATTGTTTTGTTTTTCATTTTCTGTTATTGAAATCGGAATGTTCTAGCTGCCCTGCCCTGCAATGACCCTCTTCTCCTGTGCTTTATAGCAAGAAGTCTGGTCTGTTACACTTTACATTAATATCGATGGCTTACGTGCACTTCTTTTTTCACTTTTATTCGAAATGAGTTGTTTTAATTCCAGGTTCATCTGAGAGAAGGGTAAACCAGGCTGCTCCTTGGAGGGAAGGATTCTGAAGCTTCGTCTGACATACTTTGGGCATGTTGCAAGGAGGGTCCAGTCCTTGGAGAAGGATGTAATCCTTCGGAGTGTGGAGGGACAGCCCAGAAAAGGAAGACTCGATGAGAAGGATTGATTCAATCACTGGGGTAATCGGGATAGGTGTGTCGGAGTGAAGTTGGCACAGGATAGAGCAAGGTTTTGGGTCACTGTGGGTCGCAGGCGACTTGGCAGCACATAACAAGTACAGAAATCTGGGCCTAACAGAGACAGAAGAGGCGGTTGTGAGAGGATTCTGCATTGTGTTTACTTGGACTGCACAGGAAAGATGGGAAGGGCAGCGTGAGCATCTAAGAGATGGATCATCATGTGGCTGCTTTTTCTTCACTCTTTTACCAAAATTTATTTTTAAATGTACAACAGGCTCCAAGACAACACTTAATTTTAACTACAGGTGGCAACAGAATCTAAATGCTTTTTGGGTTTTTGTTGTTCTTTTAAACATTTCTTACAATTCCTTTTTTTTTTTAAGTTTTACACTGATTTACCTACAAAGTTTGTATACATTGCCACTCACACTGGATCCCCCTCCTTTCCCCAACCCGCATGCCTTCACCCATCAAACTGTATGAACCCATGATTACTCCTGATCCCCACCCCTCTGCTCCCCTAGACCCCAAACACGCTCTACTAGTTATTTCAACAATAATGGTCTTATACAGTATTTGTCCTTGTGGACCTGAGTTAGTTTACTTAGTATAATACTCTTGAGTCCCTCCCAAGTTAGGTAGTGATTTACAAAAGTCATTGCTCCTACGTGAGAATCTGGGTATTTTAAACAGGAATGGAAGTAAGGTACATCATCGCCTCAGTTAAAAAGAACAGCTTACTTTTTGCCAGATTTTTTAATTCCACCGGTGCCCAGGGGACCTTTGCCTGTGGCTTTCTCTTTCAGCTCCTCAAGTTTCTTCAGTTCTTCTTTTTATTTCTGCTTGAAAGCCATGTCATCCTTGTCCATTTGCTTGATCTGCTTCTCGGGCTGTTTCAGGGGCTTTTTGCCAACTTCATGGCCGCCCCTTCCCCAGATCTGCCACTGAAAGCCAGCTCCTGCACCTGGGGGTGCTTCAACCACCGTGCAGTCAGGAAGCCCTACACACACTGCTTCAGACCAGGAACCCCTCTAAGTGTTAGCAAGCATCAACCCCCCACTAATTTGCGCAGCATCAGGTGAACACATTGGAGTCTTTAGTTAAGGAACCTGAAAGCCAAATCAACAAATCAGTAACTGCTTCCTTTCTAACATCGATATGCATGTCTGATAGATTAAATATATAAGTAGATACATTTTTGCTCTGAGCATCAATTAGAATACCACGATCATGAAATTGCTTTGCTCATCAGGACATGCAACAACATTTACATTCAACGCAAAGAAAATGAATTATCTATACAAATCCACGTGTGGAGTATGAAGCAGAAAAGAAAACTGTTATGGAAGCCCTTGGAGGGAGATTAATCTTAGCAACAGATTTTAGTAAAGTGTGCACATACAAAAAGATATTAGCTTAGTTACAGGAGCCTGAAAATTAATAAACATTTTAAAAGCAAAGACTGTGTGCCTATGTTAGTGCCTCATTTCCTCTCTCCAGTAACTCATAAGAAGCCATTGCCTCCAAAGCATTTGGCTTTATTAATAAAATACACAGAAACACACGCACATCCAACTGTGGTGCTTTTTAAGTGCTTTTTATATAACTTTAAAATTTAAAGTCTCCTTGCGGTAGCAGCAACTCAGATAGAGGGAATTTTAAAAATTTTAAATTTATAAGCAATTGGAGGATGAGTAAAGAACAAGAGAAATGATAACAGCATCTTTCTTTTGTTGTCAATTTCTTTTAGGTTTTATGCTTTCTTACCTACTCCATTGGCGCAATTAATACAGGAGACCAAAGGAGAATTAATGTGATTCAGTTGCAGTGTTGGTAACAAATATTGAGCATACAATGAACTGCTAAGAAAATAAACATGTCGGTCTTGGAAGAAATGCAGTGAGACAAATCCTAAGAAGGAGTAAAGAGGGATTGTCTCTTCTACTGTCTGGATGTATTATCAGGATAGACCAGTACCAGGAGAGGGTAATGAAAACGACAAGATCATTACAGAGATGGATTCACATAGGGGCAGGAACAGTGGATTCAAATACAGCAGCAAATGTGGGCATGAGACAAGGTGGGAAATTGTCTCCTCGCCTTGAACATGGGGTCACTGTGAATCAGAGATAAGTCCATGACACCTACTAACAACAAAAACTCCACCAAAAAAAGTGGTTTTGCTTTCCAGTAATTCAGACTTTATAGTAGGCAGCTCTGGTGGCCTAGTGGCAAGAAGCTGCGCTGCAATCCCAAAAGCAAGCAGTTCGACTCCACCAACTGCTCCACTGGAGAAGGTCGCCTCCTGTGCGATTTACTGCCTCTGGGAATCTGCGGGAGGGTCAGCTATGGGTCACTTCAGACTCAGTGGTACACAACAACAACAACAGTGCTTAAATGTTTTAAATCCTTCTTTATTTATATTTTTAAAAAAATATTTCGGAGAGCGGCGAGGCCAACATGGCTTCATACAGCGGGTGATGGTTGAAGAAACTGTGTTAGCGTCTCATGGAGAAGCCCCGCGGCATCGAGCCGCTGCGGAGAGAAGGTAGAAAAGCGCAGAAAGTCTACAGTGTCAGGGTGCAGGGGAAGAATGTCTGCGCATAGGCAGCGCTTCCTTCTTTCCAAAGAAGGCTTGTTCTGTCTGCACTGATGGAGAATCTTGGAGCGCAAGGTTCAACAAGTGGCTTGTGTGAAATCATCATTAAGGAGTGGGAGGACCCGAAACTACTTCGAAGCAGTTCTGATTTGAGAGCCTGTTTTTCTCAAAACCCGATAAATTACTCTTTAAAATGAACTGTGTTAAGAAATAGCTTTTTTAGGGCGCTCTGGTGGCAAGAAGCTGCACTGCTGCAATCCCAGAGGTGCGCGGTTCGAATCCACCAGATGCTCTGCTGGAGAGGAAGGGACAATCTCATACCGGTCAGAGCCAGGAAAAAAAAAAATAAATTAAAAATGTAAAAAAAAAAGTTTTTTTTGTAGAACTTTTTACCAGCTATAACTGAATTTTGCTAGTATAACTGTATTTCCCCTCCCCCACCGCAGTATCATTGTATTGGTCATTGCTAACACTCAAAGACCAGCCCAGGAATAATTCTGGGAGTTTGTTAGAAATATTAGTCACATACAGGATATAAAGGTACCAGTTGTATTGAAATTATACTGAAACACACTTTATTTTTTAAAAATTTTATTTTATTTATTTTAATGAACATTTACAGAGATTTTGGATTTCCATTCATTCATTGTTATCCTTTTCTCCCTGCCAAGCACCCCACTGCAGTTCGCTTCTCTCTTTGAAAAACAAAAGAAAAAATAAAATAATAACAAAATCTTGCTTGTGAAATGCAAAAAAAGTGATTATTTTAAAAAAACACACAAGTTAAACTTTTACTGAAAGAGGTCAAACTTTTAACTAGACCTTTCACTTTGTTCTAGTAAATTTGGATAATTTTTAATCTTTTTTTTCAATTTTTTTAAATTTTTAATCTTTTAAAGTGTGCTAAATTAGCCAATAGATACTGTGGGACATTCCAAATGTTGGAGAAATGGCAATACTGGTGTTTCTTCTTGGTTTAATCAATAAGGTTTAGCTAGTCTTCTATCTATAGGCTTTGGGGACTGACTTACTGATAATTTAGGTCTAGTGATGTTTGCTATCATTCTCTGATTCTTATTTGGACACTTGTAACTGACTCTTGGATATATTTCAGGCTATGTGATATTATCACTAAAACTCTGCCCCAAAAGTTTTCTTTATAGTAAAGCCACAGAATTCCAAAGCATAGCATATACTTTCCTTTTTATTATTTTGTTTTGTTTAAAGTCAGATATAGTTGAAATTTCCTGAAAATTGCCTATAACATTAGATATGACTGAGGGAATGCATTATAATTGCAAATAGCAACAGCAGGAAATAGTTGCAAATTATTCATCCAGATGATATGGTTCAAATTTAAACAAGGTTCCAGATCACTTAAGGGAGTTCTCATGGCCTAGTGGTAAGAAGCTGTGCTATAATTCCAATGGCACACAGTTTAAATCCACCAGCTGCTTTGCAGGAGAAGGATGGCCAATCTCCTGGGAGACTGATTTTGAAAACCTGCTTCAGGGTCAGCTATGAGTGGGTTCCAACTTCACAATATACAACAGCAACAACACAGATCATTTAGGGAGCTCTGGTGATGCAGTCCACAGAGTGTCGAGCTGTGCTCAGTGGTAAGTGCACTCAAAAAGGAGCCTCTCTGGTGTTTTGAGTCCTCCACTTCCTTCCCAGAATAGAGATGGACAATCTCCTCCGGTTCAATCTACAGCCTCTGAAAACTCACGGGAGGGTCAGCTATGAATCAGCTCTGACTTATGGCAATCAGTTAAAGAAAGATCACCTGGAGACCTAATGAAAATGTAGAGTCTGGTTTTCCAAGTGTAGGTTGCAGTTTTTCTAGCAAACTCTCAGGTAATTAACTATAATACTCATTTATTGACCACTGTCACTACTGAGATTATGGACCAGTGATTCCGAAATGGGGTACACAGAAACAACCTGCATTTAGCAAGTGCTCACTAACTCACGGGTACACTGAGTTTCAGAATCTCTGTCCTAACTGTTTATTCCCTCAGTACACTAATCCAAAGGCTAACTCTTTTGTATAAATATGAAAGAAGATAAACACATCAAGTACAATGTTTGTATGAGGCACTCTACCTAGATCGGGAAGCTGTTGTCTGAACAGAACAAGGAAACACTGCACCACTAAAATCTGCTCAGTTGTGTGTCAGTGTTTTATCTTTTCTTTATTCAATTTGTATGCTGAACAAATCATTTGAGAAGCTAAATTCCATGAAGTTAAACACCCATCATGCATCATGATTGGAAGAACATTCATCAACAACTTACATAATGCCGATAAGGTGACACAACCTGGCTTGACTAAAGCAAAGAAGATCTGAAGCACTGATTGCTTCTAAAAGACTGTAGTCATGAGTATGTATTCTATTCCAACATCAAGAAAACAAAAGTCTTTACCACTGGATTAATAAGCACTGTGACCGATGAAGAAAAGGTTAAGATTATTCTGATACAGAAAAGATTACTTGAATACACACTCAACACCCATGGTAACAGCAGTCAAAAAATCAAAAGATTGGGAGCTCTGGTGGCCTAGTGGCAAGAAGCTGCTTTGCAAACCTGAAGCTGCGTGGTTGGAATCCACCAGATGCTCCGCTGGAGAAGGAGGGGCAATCTCCTCCTGTGTCAGTCAGATCTGATTCCAACATACACACCAAGCGGAGGGGAGGATCAAGGTTTCTTGCATTCTTTGCTGCATTGGGAAAAATCTGCTTCGATGGACCTTTTCAAAGTGTGAAAGAGCAACGATGTCAGTTTAAAGACTACGGTTGACCTGATGCAAGCATGGTCTTTTGAATTACTTCCTATGCATACAAATTTGGACACTGAATAAGGAAGACAGGAGAAGAATCAATGCCTTTGAATTGCAGTGTTAAGTAGGAGTGCTGAATATCCCTTGGACTCACAAAAGAACAAACAAATCCATCTATGAGGAACTGCAAAAAGTGTGGTTCTTAGGAAGCAAGGAAGATAAAACTTCGCCTCAAGTACTACTTGTATATTTTGGGAGCGGTCAGTCTTTGGAAAACATGTCATGCTGCGAAAGGTGCAGGGTCAGAGAAAGGGACGCAATCCTCAACAAGGTGGATTGACACAGGGACTGTAACAATCATCTGGAATGTATCAGGGATTGCAAAGATGGTGCAGGAGAGGGCAAGATTCATTCATTTCTATTTTTCACTGGGTCACTATGAATCATAGTTATGGCACCGAACAACAAAAGAGTTGTTTAGCTACAGCAATTGAGAACCAAGGGGGATTTTTTTGCTTCATTCTTTTTTTTGTTTTGAGTTTTTGTTTCACTGAAGAACTTCTTTTTGAACCCTGTCATGGAGTAGAGTGATATTTATCTCATGGAGGAACACACACACACACACACACACACACACATAAAGAGCTCATTACGTTAGTTTTGCCTAATAACGAACAATCCACTAAAGGCTCCTTTTTTCCTCAAAAGTCTTGGTGGAAAATTGAAGTATTGGCAAAAGTTTCTAAAAAAATAATTTTGAGGCAGTTTACTTAGACTGCATTCCAAAAACAACAAAGAGATACGCTCATACAGGCCCCAAATACAGGTAGCTACCTCAATTAACCCATTGTCCTATCTCCAAAGTTGCTGAAAGAGGAGAGGGAAACTCAGGAAAAGGGCCCAGCTCGCTCCTGCACATTGCTTTTAATAAAGTTCAGAGAAAGGTAAGGAGCACTAAAATGCTTAGCAGAATCTAGGAAGACGCAAAGAGATGCAAATGAACTCCAAACCTGTACCACGTGAGTGTTCAAAGTCTCTAGGAAGTCCTGGCTCTAAGAAATACTTTTCATATGAGAAACAGCTATGAATTGGCCCAGGTTCATCAGATAAAGTAGGCAAGCCTTTCTGGTCTATGTGTTCAATATCTATGAAACGTTTCTATTTATTGAATAATGGCTCAGGCTTTGGCAAGAATGGACCAATCTTCAGCTTCATGAAAGCTTTGATCATAAAAGCCCCCTGAAGCCTTAACGATGGTCATAGAGGTGCATTTGAAATATGATCACTTCATATTAATCACACATTTCTAGCTAATCTAAAGTAGAGCAGGTGAGCCAAAGGACCAGAAAAAGCATGAAGGTTTTCCAATTTTGAATCACAGAATGGAAACAACTTCTCCTTTGCGTCTACTCAAAATAGGCTTTTTATCTTCTACGACTATATCTCTTTAGAATCCCATAAAGCATTAGATGTAATTTTGTTTGCTGCAAAGCAATTAAACCATAAGAACTAATGGTTCTTGGTTCACACTGAGACATAGGCTAAATTGAGGTAATGTGAACCTTCTAAAACAAGAAGGATAGTCATCCAAATGGCAAAAATTAAGATTGACCCAAACATTGGTCTTGTGTATTGCTTTTAATAAAGCAGGAGGGCTCTTCAGATAGTGCTTATTATCCAGACATTGCTGTAGATATTCCCGATCAGTCATATCCTTCTTAGGATGCAACTTGGACAACCCTGTCATGGAGAGCTGGAATATAAGTTTCTTGTCCTCAAGTATATATATATGTTTTTTTGGTATTGACCAAAGTGAAATCTAACGTATAAAACTTTGTCCTTAAAACTGATGACATTTCTGCCTGGTTTATTGTGGCTGCCTGTTCTTGAAAAGCAAATAACAAACCATGAGAAAGCCCAAGGAGTCAGAGAAAATGAGCCTGTCTTCTCTCAAAACCGGTATTAGTCATCAGCGAGGTGAATAAATAAGGCTTTGGGTCATTTGAACTCTCAGACATCTAGTACCCAGTACTCAGACATCAAGTGTACTTAAAGATTCCCATCTGAAACCCGAGGTCTCACAGAGCAGAAACACTATCAGGCATACTCCTTTCTACCAGATTCTTGATAAACAGATTCCATAACAACATGGTTACAATTTTATTGGGTGACTTTCATGCAGCAATACTGCTTGAAAGACTTCTTTCCTGTAAAACGCATATGGACACAGACAAAACATGCTTCTTTGTAGTTGTTGATTGGCATTTGTCAGACAGGACATCTTCTTTGCCACTCATAATAATTCTTATGCTGGCCCAGCCTGGCCCCCACTGAAGGCATGGGGGCCCCACTGTTGCCGTGGCAAGGACGTTCTGGATGCCACATCTGCTTATCTGTTTGACCCTATCACCTTCAAGAATCTCTAATATCTTGACCACACTGTGCACACCTTCTCAGACTTGACTGTGCCCATTTTGAAATTCAGAATGCCTTATCCTGCCTCAGGACGGCAATTCCCACAACACTGAGAACTCAAAAGATTGCACTTGGCATTGTTTCTGCTGTTTTCTTGCTACAAAAATAAAATCTGCTCAAGAGCTAAAAAAAATTAAAAAAAATTCTTAAGCTTCCATTTAAGAGAGTTACCTTAAAAAGTAAATATTGTCCCATTATTTTTCACTTTGTGTTATTTGTGTGGTAGATCGACCGAATAAAATGATAATTATGATATCTATAGCCCCAAAAAGTTGTATGAGGACCATAGGATCTTGAACTTTATCTCGCCCACAGTGATTTCTTCCTTCCTTTGTGTTCATGATAACCTAACTTATGGAGGGGGAGAATATACAACTGTACTTTTTGTAGAAATATTTTTGCGGTCTTCTTTTTTCTAGCTTCTTCATGGAGGCTGGCTTTCTCTTTGATACAAGTTACATGGCACAGGCTGGAAGTAAGGAGTGGGCTAAACTTTGACATAGTGCAGCTTCCCCATGGTCTGTTCCCTCTTCCAGGCTTTGTCCAGGATGAGGACTGCCAACTAGGCCATCAGGGTTTGGTAAGTGCTTGATGACCACGTGTTCCATCCAGACCCAAATTGTCATGTGGATGGAAGAAGATGTTATAAAACATAGGGGTTTTTTCCTTTTTTTAGTTTCTGTTTGGCTCCATATGGAACGGCATGGAGATTTCCCCTGGCACGTCTTGTTCTCTCACATCTGCGGAACAGCAGTGAGGAGCTGACTGTGTCTTCCTGAGCATCAAGACTGTGAAGATGCTTGGATAAAAATCAGAAGACCATGTTAAACATCACAGACTTGGAAAACACCTAGGTGTCTATTCATTTTTGCTAATGCAATCATAGGGGCAAAGTAGGTTGTGGTGTGATACAGAGAAGTTTAGAAATGTGGGCATGGAAAACAATGGAGACGGTTATTGGAAGTCAACAACTGTTAAATATCTTCAACTCAAAGGACAGTTGGGTGGTTCTGGAAAATGTCAGAGAGAAGTGGGCCTCATAAAAACACTGGGAGGCATTGTAAAGAAAATAGATGGGTAAGAAGAAGAGCAAATTGGGGCATTTATAAATAAAATACACAATCATCACATCAAAAAATGGGATAAATCTCAGAGTATAGGCCCAAGAGGGAATGTATTTTTAGGAAAGAATTTGGCATATCTATTCCCATCTACATATAGTGATGACCCTGTCCCTTGCTTTTTCGTTTTAGTATCTGTGGTCATTAGTTGCCCCACCCTCTGTGTTCAGGTATTTACATATCATCTGCTTCTGTCCATAATAAATTCTGAATTGATTTCATCTTATGGTGACTGCCTGTGTTACAGAATAGTATGATTCCATATGGAATATGGCTGTAATCTTTATAAAAGCAGAGCTTTAAGTGTTTTCTTCTTCAATATTTTTGGATGAGTTTGAACCACCAACATTTAAGTGAGTAAACTGTATCACTCTGTCACTCAGGGACTGAAAGTAGTCCCTTAGTATTGTCTAGGCTATAAATATTTACAGACACTGACTGCCATATTTTTATCTTATTGAATAACTGATGAGTTCCAACTAATGACCTTTCTGTTTATAGTCAAGTACTTAAACATCACACCACCACAGTTCCTTAATAAGTTAGCTTTGTTGTTGTTGTTGTTGTGCACCACAGGGTTGGAACCGACTCATAGCTGACCCTTCAGAGGCCGTTAATTGCATGGGAGGAGATTGCCCATTTCTCCCACAGAATAGCTGGTGGCCTCAAACCTCATGCCTTCAGAATTGCAGTGTAGTTTCTTGCCACTAGGCCACCGGAGCAGACCCTCAAAAAAAAAAAAAAAAGAAACCCCAAAAAACCCAAACAAACAAACAAACAAAAAAACCCAAAAACAAAACAAAACAAACTCAAAAACAAAAGGTAGTATTCTTAGAGAATGCCTGCTTAAGATTCAGAAATTGTTCAGCACAGGGCCCAAAGTTTTGCCTGGGTGGGGAAAAGCAAACAAACATACACAACAATCAAAAATATCAAGTAAGTATCAAATAGGCAAACTATTGCCAGTTGTGATGTGATCTTCGCCAAGGAGCACTGAAGAATATTTTCTTAGATAAGATGATTCTTATTTCATTGATGGCAAGATGAGCTTCATGCTGTGGACAAATTTCCACATAGCATTTCAGAGTTAGCCAGGAAAGAAGCTTGGTCAGAAAGTTGTTTCATGAAATATTCTTACACTAAAGTATTCTCTTTCTGAGACATCTCCTTAAGTCTTTGAATTCTCAAAGTGCAGTCTGTACACCAGGGTATCTGCCAAAGCTAGAAACTGATTGTTGTTTTTGTCTTGTGCCATCGAGTTGTTTGCAACTCATAGCGACCCTATGTGCAAGAGCCCTAAATGAAGTTCTATCTTGTGCCAACCTCGCCGTCTCAGACACACTCATTCCCATCACTCAACTCACAGAATCGATCCATCTCATTGAGGGTCTTCCTCTCCTTCGCTGCCCCTCCACTCTCCCAAACATGATGTCCCTCTCCAAGGACCAGTCCCTCCTTGCAACATGCCCAAAATATGTCAGACGAAGCTTCAGAATCCTTGACTCCAGGAAACATTCTGGCTTCACCCTCTCCAGGACAAACCTGTTTGTTCTCCTAGCAGTCCATGGTATAGTCAACACTCTTATCCAGCACCACAACTCAAAGGCATCATTTCTCTTTCTATCATCCCCATTCACTGTCTAACTCTCCAATGCATAGCATGTAATTGCAAAGACTATAGCCTGGATCAGGCACACCTTAGTCTCCAGCCTGACATCATTGCTCTCTTTCTATCATCCCCATTCACTGTCTAACTCTCCAATGCATAGCATGTAATTGCAAAGACTATAGCCTGGATCAGGCACACCTTAGTCTCCAGCCTGACATCATTGCTCTTCAGTACTCTTGAGAGGTCCCTCACAGCTGACTTTCCCAATGCAATTCGTCTCCTGATTTCCTGGCTGCTGTTACCTACCAAGAGTGTTGACTGTGGAGCCAAGCAAGCTAAAACTGTTAACTATCTCAGTCTCTTCACCATCTTGGGACTCATCCCATACCACTTTAGGAATTCTGGGAGTGAGGCAGAGTTTTCTACCTTTCAGTAAGTCATTTGATGAGCTCTAATATGGAGTTGAATATAAGAAGCATCATTCTAAGACTATACAGGACTTTTCATAAGCCTTGGTAGCCCTTATATGGGAGAAGATAACGTTTATGAGTGGGGCAACTGTAGGAGTTTTAGGAGTAGTTTCATTGGCTTCTCCCTTTCTCCTCTCCCTGTACAAGCTATCGTGCATTACATGAGTGCCATCCTTAATTCTGTGTTGAAGCAGAATTTGTACATAAGTCAGAGCAGCTAGGTTTAGTTTGTATCACGTATCCATTGTCAAATTGAACTACACTGACCAAGCCTTGCTTTCTGGATGCTCTGGGGCTTGGACTATTTTGGTTTCATGATCATAACTCTACTGGAAGTTGTGTAATTTCATCAGGTTGAAGAAAGTTCAGCAAAGAGAAAGTGTAGAAAAGATGTTTCTAATATAATCTTACCTAACACGATCACCAAATGGTAAGATCATAGTAGGTAGATGATATAGTTCATCTGATTTAACATAATTTTATTCATAACAGATACATGATGTGGAGAAAAATACCGATAGGTAAGAAAAAGCCAGTAAAATTTTACTCTGCTTCATGTTTATTCTAAAAAGGTAAGATGACTAATAATGAAGGTGGTTTTAAGATTGTCTTTTATTTCTGTTAGCAGTTACAGTCTTGATTCATAATTATTAAATTTGTATGTGTTCTAATCCTGCTGATATCTCAAAAACGGAGTAAGAAATGACTGAGAAATCAACCTGGAGTACAGCAACTCCTTGTAGCATTAAGATTATGTCAATGATTGTTTTTCAGCTTTGGTATAAAGCATTTTAAGCTGTGGTTTTGTTGTGAAATAAAAACATGAAAAGAAAAAGAACTTCCATGTCTAGTTTGTTAGTTTACTTTCTGTTAGAAAAAAAGGTGATGTTCTATAAAACATTAGAAGCACAAGTCATGACCCTTTATACAGAATATTTCTTTTACACTTTCATCACGTGGGGAAGAAAACAGGCTCTGCGTCTGTGTAGGTGTGGATGCTTCCACATGTATGTATGGGAGTATGTTTTTAATCTATTTTTCCTCAGTCATATTGTTATTTCTCATCTTCCTTTACACATATTTATATTACCTCTACATTGCGAAAATAAAATAGAATAGGATGAAATGAACAAGGCTATAAAATGCAGAGTCTTTCTAACTTTGTACCTTCTTTAAAAATATGTATTTGAATTCTCTTCCATGCAAGGGAATCTTAACTTTCTGGAAATGTTTCTTAGATAATTAATTTGTTCTAAATGATATTACATTAATCAACTTAAAATCCTTCTTATTCTAAAGGTGTTAATTTATACTTTTTTCCTAAGGTGTTAAATTATCCCTTAAAACTCTGTTTTTTATTCACAAGATAACATTTTAAATGGAAAATCCAGTCACTGTTTATCTAAGTTACTAAATTATTTCAAGTTTTCCATATTGGTATAGTTGCAGGTCAGGGCAAACTCACTAATCCATAATCCCTCTAAATTCTGCAGTATCTCACTGGAATCTATAAACTCAGAATTATAAATATGACGAACTGAAAATGTTTGGTAACAATTAGATTGTGCTAATCATCTGATACTAAAACAATAAATCTATTATCAATTGCTCATTTCAAGTTAAAATCATAAATGCAATCTTTCATATTTTCTTCAAGTACACCTAAATTTAACAAACCTTAATATTAAGGGTTTGATTTCTTTTGTCATCCTGTTAGTTCTAAATCTTATAGATGATTTAAAGGAAAGACTTAAATAACTGTTGTTATTGTTGTGTGCCGTCAAGTTGACTATGATTCACTGTGACCCTATGCACAATAACTCTGAAACCTGCTCTAGTCTGAGCCAATTTCACTGTCTCTGACACACCTCCCCTCATTGTTCCGGTTATTGTGTCAGTCCAATTCATCTGGGGTCTTCCTCTCATGTGTTGTTCCTCAACCCTTCCAAGCATGATGCCCCTTTCTAAAAATTGGTCCCTCCTGGCTACATGTCCTATGTGAGACAGAGTCTCAAAATCTTTAGCTCCAAGGAGCAGATTAATTTCACCCTCTCCAGGAAAGACTTTTTAGTTCTCTTGGCAGTCTGTAGTATATATTCAATATTCTTCTCCAGGCCCACAACTCATAGACATCAATTCTTCTATCATTCTTGATCATTGCTCTCTGATACATAGCAAGAAATTGCAAAGACCATGGCCTCAATCTGACACACCTTAGTCTTTAGACTGACATCCTTGCTCTTCTAGAGAAGTTCCTGACAGTAGATTTTCCTAACACAATTTGTCCTTCGATTTTCTAAATATTGAATTAATGTAGTGGATTATAAAAAATAATAAATCATATAAAAGTAAACATTGATTCCTCCTATCCTAAAAATACATTAATCCTTCCTAGTCATGTTGCAGTGGGCAAATTTGAATATTGCTTTATTTTCATGTGAAAATTTGGCAATATATAAAGAACACCAATAATGCCTTTGAACTGTGGTGTTGGGAAAGGATATTTAGTATACCATGGACCTCTAAAAGAATAAACAAATTAACTTTAGAGGAAGTGAAGTCAGAAGTTCCCCAGAGATAAGCATAGTGAAACTTTTATCTGGACTTTGGGTATATGTGCAGGAAGTCCTTAGACCAGGACTTAATGCTGAGAAAGGCAGGTCAGCAAAAGAGAAACCGCTTAACAAGGAAGATTCACACAGTTACTCCAACAATGAGTTCAAGATTAGCAGAGATTATGAAACTGACCCTGGATAGAGCAAGGTTCTGATCTGTTGTTCATGGGCTTGACTATGAGCTATAGTTGATTCAATGGCCCTAACAAGAGTCAGGAGAAATTTCTTTGTGGTCATATTTGCCTAGTGGTCTAAATTCTTATTTAAGTACTTTCCCCTCTACCTTCTTGTTCTTTGATTCCAAAATCAAATTCCAGCTATTTAGTAATAAATTTAAGTCTACCCCTATTTGAACTCCTAGGGTTTTGTACTAACACCCGTACTTTGAACATGTTGCTAGGAGAGACTACTTCTTGGAAAAGGTTATCATGCTTGGTAGGGTGGAGGGTCAGGGAAAGAGAGGAAGACCCACACTGTGATGGATTGACACAGCGACGAAGTGTATGAAAAATGGTGAGGATGGCACAGGACCAGAGAGGGAGCAGATCTGCTGTTCATAGGGTCACTCTGAGTCCTATTCAACTCGACTGCTCCTGACAACAACTAATACTTTGAAATATCCCCCCCCCAAAAGATCACAATCCTGACATCAGGTATGGCTAAATCTATGGAAGCAGAATTTTAGAGTGGTAAAGGAAGACATGGATTTAAAATGAAAATAAAATTATTTTTTTAAAGATTAAATTGTTTTCAAGTTACTTGGAAATGTATACTAGTTGTAAGTACTTAGTAAGATAGTAACAGAAAACCTTATCATTGTTTTTGATGGTTTACATTTCTGTATTTTCTTGATCAAGTAATTACCAGATACAGACAATTTAAAGGGAAAAATGCATCTATTGCACAATGTTAGTGTTTTCTTATTTTTAGTGGCTAAAAAGTAAAAATATCAAGTTGTATTTCACTTGAAAAACTCATCAAATGACTCATTGGAGGAATCTCTAGATTTTCTCCTCAAAGTACTTTTTTCAGTGATGTTTCTTTTAAATTCCTGCTTTTAATAGTAGGCGTGATTGTCTCCATTGGTTTCCTTTTTCTTTAAAAATTGGAGCATAGTAAGTTGAAAAATAATGAACAGATTAAATAAAAACCCACCTGTAGAGTGACTGTAGGATTAAGTAATTTATGAGATTTTAAAACAACTTTAAGACACTTTCCTTTAAGAGGTAGAAGGATGTAGGAAGTCCTGGCCTAGACTGTCTACTAGCCAGGATCAGGTTTGTAAATGACCAGGTTGCAATGGCACCAATACAATCACATTGGTAAACCAAGCTGGTATCAGTTTCAAAAGATGGCGGCCTTTTGCTCAAATAATTCTAACATCTTTTAAAACTCTTTGATGAAACCCTCATCTTTGATTTTTGTCTAAATATTTTTCCCCAAACATAGTATTTATTTCAGAAATTCCACCAAGAACAACTTATTCCATAGAAATCCCATAGGGAAATCTGGTAGGATGCATGCCATCATTGGAGATGAATGGATCTAAAAACGTTAATCCATAAAGATAGATAAACATCATAAACTTTGAGTACTTCTCTGAATCATTTCCAAACCTCTCTGGTCTGGAAATCACATAAGATTGCACTTTCCTGCAGGGTTTCTTTTCCTTCCAATCACCATCAGCCATAAACAACAAGGGAACAGTCTCTCTTCACATACTTGGCTACCCCTGCTTCTGTCCCCAGCTGTGACCAGTATGCCCAGGGCATACAATGAAACAAAAAGGCTCAATTGAACTTACTTGAACCTGAAAAGAGTTTCAATTCAGATCTGAAATAAATTTCAGGCCTGTTACGATTTTTAACCAAACTTTTGTAGTCAAGCTAAAACCCTTGAGCTAAAACTCTTACTTTTTAGAAAAATGAAAAGAAGGGGGGAGGGGAAATCTTAACTGAAAAGAAAATTATAAGTAGCAGGTAAAGATTAACTTGTGTGTCACAAGCAATCAATTATTTCCTCTAGAGATCATACTTGGAAGCAGGAGTGGCATCCACTTCCAAAATAGCTTGCCCCCGGAAACCCTATGAACCTGAAGAAAGGATGAAAGTCACACAAGTTAAGGCCTTTCATTCACATGAGTCGCCTACAACTCAACGGCACTTAACAACAACAACAGCGGCCATACATTAGGCTTCTCTGTTGGTGTCCTATCCAGCTAGTTGTGCCAGGAATCCAAAGGCCAATTATCTATTTGTTGTTATGCATCATTGAGATGGTATCAACTCATCACTGACCCCTCTCACCCCAAGCAGGTTTTCAGAGATAGTAAATTGCATGGTAATTGATTGTCCATCCTTCTCCTGCAGTGAAGCTGGTAGGTCTGAACCATGTGCCTTTGGGTTGGCAGAACAATTCCTTACCACTAGGCCACCAGAGCTCCCCTTGTCAGCGATGATGGTGGTAGTGTGGTTGGTGGTTATCATCATTCACTGGTGAAACCAGAGCCATTTCATAGCTCACTCTCCACGGAGTTTTCAGAGTCTGTAATTTGCTCTGGAGGAGATCATTCATCCTTCTTCCAAGGTGGTTCAAAGTCACCAGAGAGACTTAGAGCAAGAAAGATACATGCTCTCCAGCCTTTGCTATTTGCAGCCTTGGAACCTGGATTCAATGGCAGTAAGTGAGTGGGCAAATGATTATAACAAAACATGTTGTTGTTGTTGTTGTTAGGTGTCATTGAACTGAGTAGCAACCTATAATGACCCTTTGAAACCAGATGGGAACTCTATCCTATCCTATCCTGTGCCATCATCATTGTTTCTGACACACTCAAACCCATTGCATCAGTCACTATGTCAATCCAACTGGTTGAGGGTCTTCCTCTCTTTCACCTTCCCTCCACCTTTCCAAATGATGTCCTTCTCCAAGGAGCATTCGATCAACATGCCCAAAATACATAAGATAAGGCCTTCTCATCTTTGCCTCCAAGGAGCACTCTGGCTGCACTTTCTCCAAGACATATCTGGTGTGTTTTTTTTTGTCAGCAGTACATGGGATATTCAGTACCCTTATCCAACAGCACAGCTCAAAGACATCAATTCTTTTTTATTCCCTTTCTTTGTGCAGTTCTCAGATGCATAGCAAATGATTGAAAAGACCATATCTTGAATCAGGTTAATGTGTAGATCAACATTTACTCTAAAGCATAGATTAGCTGTAAATTGATATTTGTTTAATTCCTAGAAGAAAAGAAATAATTTAAGTTACATTGCAAATGCTTTCCTAATTTTTATTGAATTTCAAATGGGTCATTTCTACTCACTAGAAATACTATTACTTTTATATATATGTCCCTTCTATGTGGATGTTGTTATTGTTGTTTTGTACCATAGAGTTGGAACTGTCGTGTATCTGGAGCCTTTGGCAGATTTTCAGAGGCAGTATTCCCATAGGAGGAGATTACCCATCCTTCTTCCACAGACGAGCTCTGGATTCAAACTGTGTGCCTTTGGTATTGCAGCACAGCTTCTTGCCACTAGGCCACCAGAGCGCCCTTATGTATATGTATTTTTCTTGATCCTTTCACAAGAAGGTACACACGTGGCCTCAGTTACTGTTTATTCCACCAAGCCCGTGTTTTCCCAACTACTGATTCTTTGTCTTTGTATCCAACTTTCCTATTTCAATCATCAGTAATTGCTATTGTATCTTGATGCATATTTGATTTGTTTCAGTCTGAAAAAGTTGCAAGAAATCCTCGATTACTTAATATTTTACTTTGATAAATGGTGCTTAACTTTGAATCATAGTTCCTAATTTTGAGGGAGCGCTGGACTATGAATTTGCACTGCTACCCCAAAGGTCATGGTTTGAATCCACCAGGGGCTCCTTAAAAGAAAGATGAGCAATCCCCCGAACGTCTGACAGTCCAAGAAATCCAGTGATAATCAGCTTTGAGTCATTTCTGTGTAAAGTGTGACCTAATATTTTTAAACTTTAACCATGTTTATTGGTCTCATTGGTTTCTTACAAACAGCATAAAGGTATATTGACATTTTTCACTACTTATTTACTGTTTTATATTTTGCTCAATTCATAGTTAACTCTTTGTTAAGTAAATGCATATGCGTCTATTGTTATTGCTGAGATGTCATGACTTTGCATTCGTTAGAAATGACTTACGTCTCTGAGGAACAGATGTCCAAAAATTGACTTAAACAAAGTAGGCACTTTATTTTTCTCATCTAACAAGATTCTCGAGATGGGATGGTTTTAGGTAAGAGTTTCATCCCCTGCCCCTGCTGTGTTTCTGATACATCCTTATAATCTACAGATTTCATCTGGAGATATGTTTCTCAGTTCTTAGCAATTGTTTTCTATTAAAAATAAGAATCTGCTCTGTTTTCTCTTTGCTTTCATTTGGAAACTCCTGTTAAACAGATGTTGGAAGATGTTATTCTTCATGTCCAGTAATTTAATCTCATAAATTCCATTTTTTCAGAATTTTATACTTCATTCCTTAAAAATACCCCTGCTGACCTATTTTGCCATTATTTCTGCAATTCAATGTGCATTTTACTCTATCATAACTAGTATGATTCCTAAAAATTAATGGTTTCTTTCTTTTCCACGATTCATCTGATCTTAATAGATGCAATAGTCACATTAGAAATTGTGAGGGCTGATTTTTATACAATTTACTTGAAGTTGACTCTTTTCTTTGACAATACTAGTATTATGCTCATATTCTGAAAGTCTCAGGTACCTCTTTAAATATCTGCTGGAGAGCTGAAATTAAATCGGTAACTGGGTTGATTTTTCTCAACTCAACAAGTATCTTTATTTGTGTACTGTAGTGCCTGACTGAGTAATGCAATAGGTTAATATTGTTTACTGGAAGGTTGGGGATTTGAATCCACCTGAAGTGCCTCAGGGGAGCCCTGGTGGCTTAGTTCATACAAATTGCTCTGCTCACCCATAAGGCTATGTCTCTCTGGCAGTTAGAATTCACCAGGAGAAAGGTAAGATATCTCCTTTCATGGAATTTATGTGCTCTGAAGACCTACAAGAGGGTTAGTTATTCAAGAGAGAGAAAGAGATTCAATTGTCTCTTTCTAATTCCTTCATTCCCCTATCTGACCACAAAATTCCATTATGATTCTTATCCCCTAAGAGATTTGGAGAGATCTACTGAGGACCTGAAAAGACGGGGTAAGAGTAGGCATATATTTGTTGGTGAGTCATTATATGAAACACAATGTGGATGAAGGAATGTGTGAATCACAATGTATGTAATTGAAATAGAATGTGTATGAATTTCGTATGTAAACTGATATAAAATTTTTTAAAAGTAAAAAAATAGAGAGATCTACCTAAAAAATATTTTTTAGAAAAACCCCAAAATCTTAGATTTTAAAACTCCTTCTGCATTCCTAGGGTCATCTTAAGTGAGAATCAATCTGACAGCAACTGAAATTTGTTGTTGTTGTTGTTATGCACCGTCAAGTCACCTATAACTCATAACAACCCTATGTACAACAGCTCTAAAACCTGCTCTATCCCTTGCCATTATTATTGTCTCTGACATGCCTACCCCCATTACCCCAGTCACTGAATCAATCCATCTGACCAAGGGTCTTCCTCTCTTACACTTTCCCTCCACCCTCTCAAGCATGACGTCCCCCTCCAAAGACTAGTCCCACCTTGCAACATGTCCAAAGTATGTCAGATAAAACTTCAGAGTCCTTGCCTCCATGGAGCAGCCTGGTCTCACCCTCTCTTGGACAAACCTGTTTGTTCTCCTAGCAGTCCATGGTATACTTAATACTCTTTTCCAGCACCACAGCTCAAAGACATCAATTCTCCTTCTATCATCCCTAGTCATTTCCCAACTTTCTGATACAAAGCAAGTAATTGCAAAGTCTATGGCCTGGATCAGGAACTACTTAGTCTCCAGACTGACATCATTGCTCTTTAGTACTTTGGAGAGGTCTCTGACAGCAGACTTTCCCAATGCAATTCCCTGGCTGCTAGTACCAAGAGTGT
Organism: Elephantulus edwardii; assembly: GCF_000299155.1. Taxonomy (NCBI): domain Eukaryota; kingdom Metazoa; phylum Chordata; class Mammalia; order Macroscelidea; family Macroscelididae; genus Elephantulus; species Elephantulus edwardii. The sequence goes on along the minus strand of NW_006399888.1, from coordinate 5,356,713 downwards.
TGATTGTTGAACAAAGCAAACTAAAGCCATTAACAATCTCAATCTCTTCATCTCTGATGATGCCACCAATGTTGGTAAATTCAGTCACCTTTTAGCAGAGTTCATGAGGGTTAGGGAAGCTTTACATCAGAGAAGGAGCCCTAAGAGAAAATGGTTAAGCACTTGGATTCTAACTGAAAAGTCAGGGGTTCAAAACCTCCAGCCATTGGATACAAGACCTCGTAATTGTCTATAAAAATCACAAATCCAGAGAGTTCTGTGGTGCAGGTCTACTCTCTCATAGAAAGTTTCTATGAGTCAGGAATTACTTGAGGGCACAGGAAAAAAAAAAACCCAACAGAAACAACTCCTTGTTACTGCAAAATCCACTCTAAGTTTTCTGGGTCAGACACACTGATTTCAAAAGTGGTTAGAAGTGCTTGTCCTGAAGGAAGAAAGTAGTCTGTAATTGATTTAAATTCTACTTAAAAGTCAGTCTCCTGACACTTGATAAGGACAGCTTCCTGTTGATCTTGTTTTCACCATCAGCAGCTGCCTTTCCGTCCTTTCTGACTTAGCGTGATCCCATGGGTGTAAGAGGAGAAATTTGCTCCATAGCGATTCTTTTGTTTAATTTATTTTTATTTTATATTGATTTGCTACAAAATTCATATACATTATGTTTCATTCATATATACTTTGTTTCACATATTCCTTCATTCACATTATGTTTTATACTTTCGTTCCCATACAGTGTGTTTTATTAATCATCATTGATCTATGGCTACTATTATCCTGTCTTTTCTGATCATCACTGGATCTTTCTTTCCTCATTCTTTCACCCACTAAATTCTGTGACCCCCATGATTTTTCCCTCTCCCCACTCTCAGCTTCTATAAATTTTCCCCTTCCCTCTTTGGACAACTATGCATATCTTATTAGTTATCCTTCAATTTTTACAATAATGGTCTTTTGCAATATTTGTCCTTATGAGACTGAGTTAGTTCACTTAGTCTAATGCTCTTTAGCCTCTCTCAGCTCCATAGGGTTTTCACTGAATGATTTTTTTTCAGTAGGTTTGCAGTCTGCTCTTCTGAAGTGTCTTTGGACAGTCTCAAACTTCCAAGTCCTTGAGAAACAAAATATGATCTTAAGTCTGTTGTTGTTGTTGTTGCTGTCGAGTCGTAGATGACTCATAGCGACCCTATGAATGAACAACCTGAGCACTGTTCATACATAGAGTTTCCGGAGGCAAGCCATTTTGGAAGTGGATGCCGCTCCTGCTTCCAGATCTTAAGTCTACCCCACCTAAATTTAAAAATCATCTTAAGAATAGGTCTGAAGTATTGAAAACCAATAATTGAAGAGCAGATAAACACCCATGAAGAGACCAAAAAGTCATTACCAAGACCGTGGAGAAAGAAAAATAAAAATGGATGTCAGAGAAGACTCTGAAAATAACACTAGAGTGTCAAGGAGCTAAAACAAAGGGAAAAGATGCTGAAACAAAAGAACTGTACAGAAGATTTCAAAAGGCAGCTTGAGAAGAGAAAGCCGAGAATTATAATAAAAAGTGCAGAGAGATGGAATTGGAGAATAAAAAGGGTTGGCATTCTCAAGCTGAGAGAACTGAAAAACAATCAACACTCTTGGTGCAGCAGACAGAAAATCAAGAGATGAATTGCATTGGGAAGGAATAATCCTAGCAACAGGACTAAAGTATGTGAGGCAAAGCCTCCAAGAGCATTCCAGCTGCACCCTCTCTAAGACATACTTCAGGCATGTTGCTAGGATATTTCTTGGAGAGGGACATGATGCATGGAAGTGTGGTAAAGGAGAGGAAGACCTTCAGCAAGGTGAGCTAACAGGATGACTGCCACAATGGTCTCTAGTGTGTCAGGAAGAGTGAGAATGGCATAGGATACAACTGGGTTCAGATTAATTGTTTATAGGGTCATTCTGAGTCATACTGGACTTGAAGGCATGTAACAACAACAATGTTGCATTGGAAAAGTCTACTCTCAGAGACCTTTTCAGAATGTGGAAGAGCAATGATGTTAGTTTGAAGACTAAGGTGCATTTAATTCAGGCCATAGTCTTCTCAGTCACCTTTGGAGAGCTGGACAATGAATATGGATGATAGAAGAAGGGTTGATGCCTTTGAGCTGTGGTGTTGGAGTATCAAAATCCGATGAACCACCAAAAGAACAAACAAACACATTTTGAAGCCAGTGAAGCCAGTGTGCTCCTCAGAGGCAAAGATACCAAAGCCTTGTCTCACATATTTTGAGCATCTTGTTAGAAAAGGCTATTCCTTATGGAGGGATATCATGCATGGAGAAGTGGAGAATCAGAATCAGAGAAAAAGACCCTCAGCAAGATGGATTGACACAATGACTGCTGCAACTGGCTCTTGTGTGTCAGAAAATGTGAGGATGGCACAGGATTGGACAGGACTCAGATCTTTTGTTCAGAGAGTCATACTTGACTCGATGGCCTCTAACAATAACAACTTGAATCGATATCCTCATGATAAAGATCTTTAACATTTCTGTCTTTATTTTTTATGTCAAAATGTCAGAATTAGTTGTTGACAAGTCAATGCTGAGAAGCTGACTCTGATTCATGGTGACTCCGTTTGTATAAGGCATCAATGTTACTTTGACTTTTCTTATACTCATTATTCATCTTTAAACGTACATAAGACAATTGAAAATACCCTAAGCATAACTTAGTCTTCACAAGAACCTCTGATTTCAAGCACCTCAAGGAGATCTTTCATGGAGGGTTTCTCTAATGCAACATTCTTTT
>NW_006399888.1:5344297-5352573 GCF_000299155.1 Elephantulus edwardii | reverse complement strand
AATATCATGGAGCACTAAAATATTTAATGAATAAAAAAATTGCTGAAGAATACCATAAATATTCTCCCATTACCCAAAAATAAATCAAAAAAATTTGTAGACACATACATAGGTATTAAAATATAAAACTCTAGGTGGGACTGAAATTCACATATTTCAGCATAGATGGAACTACTGAAAAAAGCAATGGAGGAAAAGGTTGTATCAACTGTATCTGCCACATGGCATTAATTTGCAAGCATAAGAAGACAATATGAAAGCAATTGTGTCCAAACATCAATATCATTTTCTAAATCTGGGTAGTAGGTATAGGACGCTGATGATATTTGTACTTCCTCATTTTATTAGAATGATTTAAGAATACAAAGAAAGTCTTTAAAGTCAAAACAAACTATGAAACATCTCCAAATCTGTTGCCGTTGAGTTCATTTCAACTTCTAGCCACCCTATAAGACAGAATTACCACAAGAATTTATGAGGTTACAAATTTTAGCAGAAGAAACCCCCATCATTTTTCTCCTGAAGAGAAATTGGTAGGTTTGAATTGCCAACTTCAAATTAGCAGCCCAACATTTAGCCCACTATGAATTTACTTCTTGTTGCTGTTGTTGTTGTTGTTGTGAAAGGACTACAATCCAATCAATTAAAAATAATTGAAATTAAAAAAAGTATCTGACTCTGGAAACAAATGAAATGTCAAAAGCAGTGTAATGAGCTTACTTATGGGGGAAGTATGGCAATTCACATACAAGACAGCTGGTTAAAAAATCTCCTTGTCCTTCTGAGTTCATTATGATGAATGGAAGAGACTTCCTTAGAGGTGTGTTAATTATTGATGGGAATGTTGGAATGACTTTTAAAATTCTTGAAAAGAGTAGTTTATCTAGTAAGTTAAACACTTCTTCTCTTCCTCTTGGTCTTATTTAAATCAAAATTTCCTTCCTAAAGTACTTTCCCCTCAAAAAGTCATGAATTCCAAACCATTCTATCAGATTAAGTTGCCCATGCTCATAAATCAGGATAGAACATTTTAAGTATCTTTCTGTAAGTGAAAACAAACAAAAAAACAAACAAAACCAACAAAAACCCAAACCAACAACAACAAAAAACCACTGGTCAGTTCACAGAGGAGAGAGAAGCAATCTATTTTGAGGTATATTCTTTTTCACAGGTTTTACTTTTGTTAAATACATGAACAATGAAACCAAGAGTATGTAGAATAAATCTTTCTTGCGTCCTTGAATATCAGAATTTGTATTATTTTAGGCCCTTTGGAAACATCATGGTAGGTCCCTAATAAGTCTGAATCAACAAGCTAGTAGTGAGTGAAGGTACACATACATAAGCACACACACGTACACTTAGAATATGCATACATCTTTTTCACTGAGTTGAGAGGCAGTATCATAATAAAAAGAGAAAAGATTGAAATTGCCAACAATTTTATTTTACTTGAATCCACAATCAACACTTTAGGTATCAGTAGTCCAGAAATCGAAAGACGTGTTGCATTGGGAAGGTCTGCTGTCAAAGACCTCTCTGAAATACCAAGAAGCAGTGCTATATGTTTGAAGACTAGCATGTGCCTGATTCGTGCCACATTGTCTTCAATCACTTGCTTTGTCTTTGAGATATGGACAGTGAATAAGGATAACAGTAGAAGAATCAGTGCCTTTAAGTTGTGGTGTTGGAGGAGCGTACTGCAGATGCGTCCTGGGAAAAGTAAAGTGCTCTTTGGAGGCAAAGATGACAAGGATTCATTGCGCATACTTTAGGGATGTTGTTAGGAGGCTATTCTTTGGAAAAGGAAAGGTGGAGGGGCAGCAAAAGAGAGGAAAAACGTCAACAGGATGCACAAAAAACCCCAAACAAATAAACAAACACAAAACCAAGATGCATTAACACAGTGACTGCAGTTATGGGCTCAAATACATCAGAGATGAAAAGGATGGAACAGGGCAAGACAGGGTCCAGATCTGTTGTTCAATAACAACATATGCGTGTGTGTGTGTGTGTGTGTGTGTGTGTGCCATAGAGTCAGAACTAACACACTGATGAACCTCCGGAGGTTTTACAGAAACAGATAATCGCACGGGAGCAGACTGACCATCTTTCTCCTGCAATATGCATATATCATATATATGAAATAATTGAAAATATCATAGCTTAGATCAGGCACAGTTAGGTAAAAACAGACATCCTTGCACTTTAGAACTTTGGAGAGGCCCTTCACACACACACACACACACACACACATTTGTGATTTCCTTACATCTGATGCCGTTCAGCTCTACTAGTGTTGCTGTTGTTGTTATATGTGTTGAGTCAGTTCTGACTCACAGATGACCCCACAGTCAGGGTTTGAGGGGCAGAAAATCATATAGGGAAGTAGGAGAGGCATCCACTTCCCAAACAATATGTCTCTGGAAACTCTTAGAACTTTGATAAATGTTGATAGTTACAGAAAGGCTTCAGGTCTTTTATTCATAGGGTCGCTATGAATTATTCTCGACTCGACAATCAACAACAACAGAAACAACAAATCATATGGGAGAAGATTGCCCAGGAGCAGCTGGTGAACTTGAACTGTGTCTTGGAGTTGACAGCACAGACTTTTTTACCACTAAACCACCAGAGCTCCCCTACAATTATGATTCTTAATAATCTATTTGATAATTAGTGTTTAATCTCCACACTATTTAAATATTGAATTTCAAACATTCCTTTTATCTGTTTGATCTCCTAGGTGCATCATATTTTATTTCTTTTGTACCATATGAACCTGGAGAGAGGATGAAAGGCATCCAAGCATTGAGGATTCTCCTTCATAGGGTCGCTATGAGTTGCCTGCGACTCAACGGCACTTAACAACAACAACAACATCCTTTCTAATAGTGAGCTGTGATGGAAAATCACTGGTCATTTTGAATTAGACAATTTGATAGCCCATTATTCCAGGAATGACAAATTGAAGAAGAGTGGTATTATATTCTTCATCAAAAAGAATATCCTAAAATCTATGCTGAAGTACAATATAGTCATTAATAGGATAATATTATATATACAAGATGTTGTTGTTGTTATGTGCCGTCGAATCATTTGCGACTTACAGCGACCCTATGCACAACAGCCCTAAACCCTGCTCTATCCTGCGCCAACCGCACTGCCTCTGACACACCCATCCCTATTACCCCAGTCACCGAATCAATCCATCTCATAGAGGGTCTTCCCCTCCTGCGCTGTCCCTCCACCCTCCCAAGCATGATGTCCCTCTCCAAGGACCTGTCCCTCCCGGCAACATGTCCAAAGTATGTCAGACGAAGCCCCAGAATCCTTGCCTCCAAGGAGTAGCTTGGTTTAATCCTCTCCAAGATGAATCTGTTTGTTTTCCTGGCAGTCCATGGTACATTCAGTACTCTCCTCCAGCACCACAGCTCAAAGGCATCAACTCTCCTTCTGTCCTCCCTAGTCATTGTCCAACTCTCTGATGCATAACAAACGATTGCAAAGACCATGGCCTGTATCAGGCGCACCTTAGTCTCCAGACAGACACCGTTGCTCCTGAGATATGGTGTATACAAGATGTTTGTTGTTGTTGTTATGTGCCGTCGAGTCGCCTGCGACTCATAGCGACCCTATCTACAACGACCCTATGTATACAAGACAGATGTGTTAATCAAACAATTATTCAAATATACTATTCAACCATTACAGCTTAAAAGGAAAAACTGAGGATTTCCACTAACAAATATAGTCTGAAACTGATTAAGCATGGTATCAAGAAGCATTAATAATAAACAGTGTTTGGGATTCAACATTTGGAATAAAAAAAGAATGTTCTCTCTTGAGGAAATACAACCTCAGTATAAAAATTAAGCTAGAGATTACTTGATAAAATGTTATAGAACAAATTACTTATAAATTCAAAATACTTTTTAAGAATACAGCTATTGTAAAAAAATCAAAACCATAAATAGCAAATATTCTTGTGGCCCACATCAGATTGAATGCACAGGAATCTGATCAATTACCACCTTGGAAAGAGACTGGAAATAGCTCAAGGTGACCAGTTAGAACAAGGCCAGGCACCAAGTATGGAGAAGAATATTAATGGATTGCTCACATGTTAGCACAAAGTAAAGCTGAAGAAAATGAAAACATGTCCATAAGAGCCAAAATATGACCTTGACTTTATGCCATTATTTAGACACCATTTTAAGAAAACATTTCATACATTGAACAGTAATGACCAAAAACCAGATGAATTGCAAGATAGCGTCAAGGACACCACACACACACACACACACACACACACGCACACACAGACACACACACACACGGGGAAAGGTATTAGAAAGAAAGTAAATACAGAAAAGATTGAAATACATGCCAGAAGAGACTCTAATTTGATCTAGTTTATAAGAAAGCTAATGAAGAAGGGAAATACTGGGAAGCTCAACAATTTCAAAGAGAAAAAAGAAAGCTAAGTATTATAATTAAATGTGCAGGTATCTGAAGTTATAAAACCAAAGGTTGATTCTGTTACACTTGGAATTTCTCAAGATTAAAGAACTGAAGAAAATAATTAAGTCTTGAGTTGCAATAGCAGAGATTCTATGAATTATGGAAAGAAACAAAAAGTATAAAAGAACATGGAAAAAGTCCACAATATCATTGAATCAAAAATAATTGGTAGAAATCCAATCAATTCACAAAGTGGTATATGTTAAGAATCAGTGGTAGAAAAGGGAAAATTTCAGACTGAACTAAAGGTATTAGAAAAAAGTATGGCTGCATAAACTGACAGAAGACCAGTTGAGGTGTTTCAACAAACAGATGCAGCTGTTAACAAATTTAACAGGACAGCAAGCAATAAATGTTGGAGAGAATGTGGAGAGATAGGAAATCTCATGCACTGTTGGTGCATTGTGAAATGGTACAACCATTCTGGAGGCAGGTTGGCATTTCTTCAAAACACTGAACATAGAAATTCTGTATGACCCAGTTATTCCACTGTTAGGAATATACTCCAAGGAAATTAGAACTGAGACATAAATTTAAATTTGTACACCAATGTCCATAGCAGTGTTTTTCACTATTGCAAGAACATGGAAACAGTTCAAATGTCCAATCAAAACCAAATGGATTGAGAAATTATGGTACATTTACATGTAAATTTACATTTACACTTTTTAAAATACCATATAACTTGAGAGTGACTGGAGAGAAGTATGTTGAGTGAACTAACTCAGATTCATAAGGAGAAATACTGTGTAAGACCATTACTATAAAAATAGAAGTATTACTAGTCAGATGTGTATAGAGACCCAAGGGAAGAAGGGGTGGGAACAGAGAGGTGATGATGGGTAGGGGAGAAATCACAGAGTTGCACAATTTGATGAGTGGAGGGAGGGGTTGATGGAAATGGGGAAAGTTCCAACAGGGATCTGAAAAGAGGGGATAATAAAGAGCATAGTCCAATGGCGTTTAATTTTGCAAAACGCAGTGTATGGGGATGATTGCATACGTAACATAATGTCAAATAAGGAGAGCGTGTGATAAATATTTTTAATAAAAAATCAATATTCATGGAAGCAACAGACAAATTAAGCAACATACTGCTTCTGGCAAATTTGCTCTCAAGGAAGATTTTAAGGTGCTCAAAATCTAGAATATTAATCTATAAATAAAACTAATATGACCCCAGTAATGGTATTTTCAATTGCTTCAAATGCATGTGAAAGTTGGAAAGTGAATGAAGACTGAAGAATTGATACTTTTGAATTGTGATGACCTGCCAACAGAACAAATGAATGTATCTTGGGACAACTGTAGTCAGAGTATTCCTTAGAGGTGAAGATGTTAACAACTTTATCTAACATACTTGGGGCTTGATGTCAGGAGGAGTCAATGGATGGAGAAGAACACCATGTTTGCTTGTTGGTTTTTGTTGTTGTGTTTGACTTTTAAAGAGTCACTAAAGGGGAAAAAGGTCTTCAATAAGATAGACTGACATAGTGACTGCAACAGCAAGCTTAATGATAGCAGAGATTGTACAAATAGTGCAAGGTTGAGCAGATTTCCAAGCTGTTGTTCAAAGGGCTACTCAAATTCAGAACTGATCTGAAAGCTCCTAATACCATCTGCTCTTGTTGTTATGTACCACAGAGTCAGAACTGATCTAAAAGTGATCCTTTAGGGGTTTTCACTGTGACTACATCAATGGGCTCCAGCATGTTAGAGACCACGAGAATATTGCAGGACAGGACAGGTTTCAGATCTGTTGTTTATAGGGTCACTATGAGTCATACTCAATTAGACGGCACATAATAACAACGTGTCTACATATGTATGTATGTGTATGTGTAGGGCGCTTTAGTGTCTTAGGGGTAAGGAATTACACTGCCAAGCTGATGACACGCAGTTGAAATCCACAAGCTGCTCCATGGAAAAAAGTCAAACAATTGTTATTTTCATATGTGCCATTGAGACTGCAACTCATAGGCACCCTATGTTTTGTTTCATCCTCACTTTTTTCAATATAATTGAGCCCATTGTTAAAGGAACCATGTCAATCCATATTATTGAGGGTCTTCCTCTTCCACCATGACTAGCACAACGTGTTTATCCAAGGACCAGCCCCTCCTAACAACATGCCCAAAGGATGTGAGATGAAGCTTCACCATGCTAGCTTCCAAGGAACACCTTGTTTGCACTTTCTCCAAGACATACTTGTTTGTTCTTTTCGTGCAGCGCATGACATAGTTAGTACTCTTCTCTAATACCAAAGCTCAAAGACATTGATTCTTCTTCTATCATCCTTAACAACTGCTCAACTTTCAGATGTGCATAAAGCAATCAGAAAGACCAGAGCTTAGATAAGAGGCACCTTACTCTTTAAACTGATGTTCTAACTCTCCACAGTTTGGAGAAGTACCTGACAGCATATTTTCCCAATACTATGCATATTTTGATTTCTTGACTTGGTGCTAAGAAAACCTGATGAAAGGTAGCAATGGGTTTTTTCCAACTTGACAAAATATAGCAAAAAACATATGTGTGTGTCCAGCAGGTTTTCAGAGGCACTAAATCACAAGGCACTAAATCACAAGGAAGTAGATTACCTATTTTTTTTTCCCATGGAAAGTCTAGTGGGTTTGAACTGTGTACCTTTGCATTGGCAACACAATTCCTTAAGCTACCAGAACTCATAGATAATAGATGATAGATAGATAGATAGATAGATAGATAGATAGATAGATAGATAGATAGATATTGTTATAGAAACTTTTAAGACGTAGCCAAAGAACCAAAGACTCCAATGGATAACATTATAAGCTTTGAATATGTAGAATCACAAATTTATTGCACCACTCAGCCAATTGGGATAATCTAACTCATATTTATTTGCATACTACATTCCAATTTGGTGAATAGTGTCTGAATTCTTATAGTCTCTATGTGGTCATTCACAATATGACTATAAGTCTCTACTTATCCAGGGTGAAAAAGGAATAAGGAAATCAAAGGCTCAAAGAGCAAACCAGTGTATAGAAATAACACTCTACATAAAATAATAACCTTGTCTTTCCTGAGACTGGAAGAGCTAGATGGTACATGGTTATCACTACCAAACATGCTGATAAGAAAGGAATCCAGACAGAATGAGAGAAAAATGTAGACCAGAGTTTAAGTTCTTTAAAAAGTTCATAGTTAAGAGACCAGAGCCTTCGAGATTATCTTTTTTTGCTAAATAACAGATTCATTCACAAAATTAAGAACACCATCGATGAGTATTGTATTCCCTTAAAAAAATAATCTATATGGCTCTTTCTATCATTGTGAAGCAGAATTCACAGCATTGCATTGTTCACCCATTAACAGGGAACATTTACCTTACTGATGATGTATTGTGTGGTGATATACACACACACACACACACACACACACACATATTCTAAAACAAAAATGAGGAGACAATGAGGCAGGTTACAATTATTATTGGGAATGAAGAGTTAGAATGGACATAATGAGTATGTTGTTGTTGTTAAGTGCCATCAAGTCGTAGATGACTCATAGCAACCTATGAACATAAGACATGAACACTTGTATAACTTGTTTTTCCAAGTCCATAGAGTTTCTGGAGGCACGCTATTTCGGAAGTGCTTTGCCACGCCTGTTTCCAAGCTTATTTTAATTGGGGAGGTCCACCAAACACTACCCACCATGGGTGACAATTATTGCATTTGGCACATCAGTGTCACAGTGTTTAGCAA
>NW_006399888.1:5276480-5344197 GCF_000299155.1 Elephantulus edwardii | reverse complement strand
TTGTCATCTCTGACACTCCTGAGTCTGTTGCTGTAGTAACTGTGTTAATCCATTCCACTGGGGGAGTCTTTCCAAGCATGATGTCCCTTTCCAAGGCCATGAAACTCCCTTCAATTGAACAAAGACCTTTATAGTCTATTCATACTTATTACTGTATGCTAAATGAAAATTTTCTGTCTTATTAATTCTGGCACCCAATGGATCCTGTATTTTACATTGAACAATTTCAATGAATAGCTTAGAAATATTTGATTTTTGTCATAACCACCTGTAGCTAAAAAAATAAACCCCCAAAACTTCATGATAAGTAGGTATGGTTTTCTGTTTGACTATTCTAAGGAATTAGCACCATCCAAATTGGTATAATGTTGAGACTGAAATGTCACACACATCCTGGGATGATTTTAAAAGGCTCGTGATTTACATATGAGTCTTTCTTGAGAGTGTCAGGGTGACGGACTTCTCCAGATCTGAAGCAAGAGGAAAAGAGGAGGAAATGGGACTTACATGCTATTATCAAATAAATGTCCAAAAAGTCAGGTATTTTATTACACTTTCCACTTCATTAATTTCCTGTGAAATAAAAAAAAAAGTAGGCAAATTCATCAAGTTAACAAACTATCAGCTGTTGTGGCTGTTGTTAGGCACCTTCAAGTCAAGGGCAACTCGTAGTGACCTTATGAGTAGCCAGTCTGAACCCTGCCTTATCCTCTGCCATCCTCATCACCTCTGTCACCCTTTAACTCATTACTATAGTGACTGTATCAGTACATTTCATTGGTAGTTTTTCTCTCTTTCACTGACCCTCTGTCTTTCCAAGCATGATGTCCCTTTCCAAAGAATAGCCTTGCCTAGCTATATTTCCAAAGTAGGAGAGATGAAACTTCACCATCATTGCCTCCAAAGAGTATACTGACTTCACTTTCTCCAAAACACATTTATTTGTTCTTTTGGAAGAGAGATGAGCAATGTCATTTCATGTGATTTTCAGCCCTGGAAACCTGTTGAAGGGTTATCTATAAATTCCTTCCCAATTGAGGATACATGACGACTACAACAAGAAAAACCCACTGAAGGATCAGCTATGAGTAGGTCTGACTTGATGAAATCAGATTGAGTGACTGAGTGAATGAAGCTGAAATAAACTGCTATTGACGATTCTGAACTGGATATTTTGATAGTCATTTGGTCTACAGCTTAAGGTTTATATATCATCTAAGAGAACATTTTAAGCTTTATCATGAAGTTCAACACTGTTAGTGATAGAATCATATTTATATACTCACAAGTAATATAAATTAATATAACTATTATTCAAATGTATACACCAATCATGAATGCCAAAGATGAAGACACTAAGAGTTTTTTCCAACTTCAGCAGTATAAAATTGACTAAATAAGTAATTAAGGTGCATTGACAGTTACTGATGATAAGAATGAAATATTTGGAAACAAAGAAGGGATAGTAGTTGGACAAATGGTCTTCGTGATACAAATGACACTGGAGATCGTATGATGGAATTTTTGAAGATCAACAACTTATTCACTGCAAATATCCTTTTCAGCAACAAGAAGGATGGATCATTTCCTCCTGTGTGATTTACTGTCTCTGAAAATACATTGAATCCATGGGTTGGTTCTGACTCAACAACACACAACAATGCTATTCACGTGTGCTACCAGATGGAATACAAAATAATCAAATTGACTACAACTGTAGAAACAGAGTACATATAAGCTTGACATCCTCAGTCAGGACAAGAAAAAAACCAAACCCATAAATTTAAAAAAAAAACCCTCAAGTCCATAAATTTAGAAAATATCTCAAGAATGGATTTGATATATTTAATTTTAATGAACAAAGACCAAATGAATTATGAGATGTGTCAAAGACTTTGTGGTGTTAGCCTAAAAGTTAGCTTTTTTTAGCCATTACAGTTAGCCGCCTCTGGTCACCACCTTATTTAACTGCAGACACATGAAGTTGTAAATAAACATGGTTTCACAAATCAACTACAGCTGGAGGATCAGTCTAAAGAGAGTACTCCCCACACTGGGAGGTGTGTGGAAAAACCAACCCAGGAGCAGCAGTGCAACTATATTTAAGCATCCCATTGCATCTTGTCTGACCCATGGCTCATCAGTTTCTACAATAAACCTGACCTGCATATCTAAGTCATATGTGCCATTCCCCTGATGGTTCTGAGTCTCTGGAGGCCCTTCCAGCAAATCATCAAATCCACAGGCCTTAAAAGAATTGAGGAACTGAAAACAAATAGAGCTGTTAACAGAAATTTTGGACTTATACAGTGGGTTATGCATTTGGGATTACATAGATATGAGACTCCTCATAAATAGTCTGCTAGTAATCATAGCAAGATAAATTAAAAAGAGAAACTTCATACCTGAAGAATGTAAAATGACTTTTAAAAGACAGGAAATAAAGAGAACAAAAGTGATATCAGAAGAGAAACTGAACTTGCTCTTAAATGTAGAATAGCTAAAGTGAATGGAAGAGATAAACAGAAGATCTCAAAGGACAGCATAAGAAAACATAGTATTGTATTATAGTCAATGTACAAAGATGTGGAGAATCAAAAGAGAAAGTCATGCTTGGAATATTATATATGAAAATAAGTGAAAAAATAATGCCTTCCTCAAATTTAGTTGATGAAAATTTGGTTAGAAATGTGATATGGATCTAGTCTAAAGGTATCCCTCTAAGATTTATATGTATTATCAGGAGAAAAACTGTAATTTTATAGTGAAATGATCAAGTCATAGTAATAATGAAAAAAAGTACACCTAAACTTTTTACTTAAACTCAACCTGACCATTAGAATATATTACAAAATAACTAAGCAAGAAATATTCTACAAAACAACTGAATGATGGGATAATGTATACTGCGTTGAAACAGATGAGGGAGAGAACTGTTTAAAAGGGATATATGATTAAGTATTATTGTCATGACATAATACTGAGTACAGGCAGATTGAAAATGACACTGTCAGTTTGTGTTGAAAATTACTAAATGAGAACTTAATTTGCTATATAAACTTTCTCCCAAAACATAAGAAAATATTATTATTATTTCTAATTTCTATTGAGTACAGCTCTGCTTTTGTACTTAAGCGGTCATCATGAGTTCAAATCAGCTTGACAGCAACTTCTTTTTTTCTTTTTAAGGTAACAATAAATCCACTACAAAAACTGACAGATGCAGAAAAAATTTTTCCTCACACATTGTGATAACTGGGAAGATGAAGTGTTGTAGGTGATGGTTCACCAGCACGACTAGTACAAGTTAAATTCCTCAGCAGTTCCTATGTCACTTGTCTTTTAATCTTATATTTACTACCCCAGTGGCTTGTGATTGTCTTTAATGCAGAGATGCAGTAAGAAGAAATGAATCCTTTTTATCAGAAAACTTGAAAACTTCTTCATAAACTCTAGCAAGTTTGGGCTCAGGTTGGGTCACACAGAAAATTTCAAGGAAAAACTAAATTACAAAAATAAAGACAAAAGAGTGTTGCAATTTTCTGGACAGTTATATCATTGCACCATACAAAATTAGGGTTCTGAGCATTAGGGAAGATATTCTGAAATTAGGCACATGATCTACAGTAGTAAGTGAAGTTGCTGTGGAACTTCTGCCCATGTAATACGACAAGAACAGAAATAGTGCAAACAACTTTCAATTAGAAGGAATACAATATTTATTTTGTTACTTTCAAATGACTTATTTATACACCTAGAAAATGTGAAGGTATTCATTATAAATTGTCAGGATTATGAAAATAAAATGGAAATCTGAGTTTAGTGTCTGAAGTAAGACAGGATTAAAAGAACCGCAACAGAATAATACATGTTATCATCTGGTTAAGTGCCATCAGGTCAGAACTATCATAGCTGACCCTCCAGCAGGTTTTCAGAGGCAGTAAATCTCATCGAAGACTCATTTTTTTCCATTGGAAAGCTGGCGGATTTGAACTACCTATCTTTATTTTGGCAGCACAACTCCCTACCCCCTAGAGCATCAGAGCTTTCTTGATATATGTGATGTTGTTATGTGTCATCGAGTTGCTTGTGACTCATAGCGACCCATAGTGACCCTATGTACAACAGTCCTAAACTCTGCTCTGTCCTGTGCCAATAGCAAAGTCTCCAATATGCTCATCCCGATTACCCCAGTCACTGAATCAATCCACCTCATAGAGGGTCTTCCCCTCCTGTGCTGTCCCTCCACCCTCCTAAGCCATGATGTCCCTCTCCAAGGACCTGTCTCTCCTTACAACATGTCCAAAGTCTGTCAGACAAAGCCCCAGAATCCTTGTCTCCAAGGAGCAGCCTGGTTTAAGTCTCTCCAGGATGAATCTGTTTGTTTTCTTGGCAGTCCATGGTACCCTCAATATTCTTCTCTAGCACCACAGTTCATCAATTCTCCTTCTATCCTCCCTAGTCATTGTCCAACTCTCCAATGTATAACAAATGATTGCAAAGACCATAGCCTGTATCAGACACACCTTAGTCGCCAGAGTGACACCTATATATACATGTGATATATACCCTTACATGATGATAATAATTTTAAAAATCTAAAACAAATCCAATAAAAGATGTCAGAGAAATCAGAGAAAAACATATTTTCTAAATGACAAAAATAAAGGGACCATAATGCAAAGAAATTATTTTTATTTTGAAAATGTAAATATAAAGCCCAGATAGAAAAAAAAAAATTTTTAAAGCCCAGATAGAAGTAGATTTGACCTGGGATAGTTGAAAAACGAGAAAGAAAAATTAAAAGAAAAATGAGAACATAAATAAATATGTATAAACATAAATGTATTGTTTGATCCTTTAAACTACTCTTATCAAGACAAAAATAAAGCAGATTTTACTAATTTGTCTTTGAATCACTTTAGCCTCATTTCTTTTCTTACAGAGGTTGACAGTAAATGGAAAATACCAGAAGACAAGGAAGTTTCTGTAAAGTTAGACTTATATAACCTATGTTACACATTATCAGGCTCCACATTATGCTAGGTTGATAAATGGAATTTATCTTATCATTAAACCAAAAAGCACAATAATTAACCAGGTAATAGTAAGGACAGAATCTTGTGGGTTCATTGGTAAAGAAAATTAGTAGGAAACAATAGGTTGGCAGCTAAGTAGCATGTGCATTTGTTTTTATTGCCAGTGTTGTTGCATGTGGTAGAAATGAGGCCAACTTTTAATTAGAATGAATTAGTTGTAAGGCTTGCTTGGACCTTATCCTAATCTTCATCCTACCCTGTCCTATTTACTTTATGAGTTACATATTACTATTGATGCAGAGACACATGAAAGAATGAAAAAGAACAGATTTTCCAATTAGTCGTAATAAAAACTGTACAGCCATGAAACTAGAGAAATGAAACCTCCTCCCCTTAACACCCTTTGCCATTCCTCTTCCAAGGCCCTTCAAAAAGAGATAAAGCAGAGTGTGGCCTTTACGTGAGTTAAAAGTAGAATATTTTCCTTCATCTTCAGATAAAATGAGGAAAGAATTACTTGTGCATATCTTTGTTGTCGTTGTTGTTGTTGTTGTTGTTGTGTGCCGGCGAGTCGTTTGCAACTCATAGCGACCCTATATACAACAGCCCTAAACCCTGCTCTATCCTGTGCCAATCGCATTGCCTCTGACACGCCCATCCCTATTACCCCAGTCACTGAATCAATCCACCTCATAGAGGGTCTTCCCCTCCTGCGCTGTCCCTCTACTCTACCCAGAATGATGTCTCTCTCTAAAGACCTGTCTCTCCTTACAACATGTCCAAAGTATGTCAGACGAAGCCCCAGAATCCTTGCCTCCAAGGAGAAGCCTGGTTTAACCCTCTCTAGGATGGATCTGTTTGTTTTCTTGGTAGTCCATGGAACATTCAATACTCTTCTCCAGCACCACAGCTCAAAGGTGTCAATTCTCCTTCCGTCCTCCCTAGTCATTGTCCAACTCTCTGATGCATAACTCTCTGATTGCAAAGACCATGGCCTGTATCAGGCACACCTTAGTCTCCAGAGAGACACCGTTGCTCTTGAGTACTTTAGAGAGGTCCGTAACAGCAGACTTTCCCATCGCAATATGTTGTTGTTGTTTTTTTTTTATTTCCTGGCATATCTTTAGCTGTATAAATTTTTACTTTCTTACTCATTCCAGCCAAAAACAAAACTTTGACCAAAACATGAGATTGCTGGTATAGACATTTGAAAATTGAGACCTTTCATTTTCTTTCATGAACTCTACATCCAAAAGGCAAGGGGGAAAAAAACCTTTGGGAAACCAGAAAGGAACTCTGGTGTTCTGTGTTGGGGTTTTAACTGAACGATCATTGATATGAACCCACTAGACTTTCTGGGGAAGAGAGATAAGGCAGACTGTCCCTGTTGACATTCCTGCTTCAGAAACCCAATGGAAGACCACCATGTTGTAGGAATTAACTAAAACACAGGTGGGTTTATATGCTTTGTTTTGCTTTTTTAATGTTAGGAACATATGAAATATTTTAAGAAATTTTCAGATTTTTTCCCATGAATGTATGTATTCTCTTGAAGAATAAAAGTGGTGGTTAGAGATTTGTTTGGGAAAAAATGTTTTTACTTTTGCCTTAAAACACAGACTTGCAACATATTTTTGAGCTGTTCATAAAACTCTAAAAATACTACTGAAACTAGAAGCACAAAAGGCCTGTACAAAGTAAACTACAGAACATTTATTCAAGACTTGATAAAAGACCTAAATAAATGGTGAAATGTACCCTGTTCATGGATAGAAGACTCACTATAGTGAGAATGACAATCCTACCAAAAGCAATCTACATGTTCAATGCAACCCCAAGCCAGATACCAAATTCATTTTTCAAAGATATTGGAAGGGAAACTATCAAGTTTATTTGAAGAGGAAAGAGATCTGAGTAAGCAAAACACTCCTGATTATTCCAATTGGCTGAGTGGTGCAATGAATTTGTGATTCTACACATCCAAAGCTCATAATGTTATCCATTGGAGTCTTTGGTTCTTTGGCTAAGTCTTAAAAGTTTCTATAACTATCTCTCTCTCTCTCTCTCCCTCTCTCTCTCTCTCATCTGTGGGTTTCAACTGTGTACCTTTGCATTGGCAACACAATTCCTTAAGCTACTAGAACTACATAGATGATAGATTAGATAGATAGATAGATAGATAGATAGATAGATAGATAGATAGATGATAGACACACTGTTGGTAGGATACAGTCATTCTGGAAGGCAGTTTGTCATTTCCTCAAAAAGCTGAACATAGAAATTTTATTACCCAGCTATTCCAGTGCTTAGGATATAGCCCAAGAAAATGAGAACTGAGGTACAAAGAGAGACGTATACATCAATGTTCATAGCAGCGTTATTCACCATCACAAGAACATGGAAACAGCCCAAATGTCCAACCACAATCAAATGGATTGATAAATTATGGCACGTTCACATGATGGAATACTATACAACACGCAGGAGCAATGATTTTATAAATCACTACCTAACTTGGGAGGATTCTCACCACTGGTCCAATTGGCAGCACCATGATGGATGGAGAAGAGATTGATGTTGTCAGCATTACAACTTGCTTGGCTCCACAATTAACGTGCTTAACATCAGCAGTCACAAAATCAGAAGACTAATTAATTGCACTGGGAAAATCTGTTGTTATGGACCTTTCCAGAGTGCTGTACTGAGGTAACCTGGGGTTGCTGTGATGCTGAACATTGTGCCATTGGGATGTCAAATGCCATAATGGTTACCCATGGTGGACAGTTTTGGTGGACCTCTCAAGTTTAAGACATGTTTGGAAGCAGGAGTAGCATCTACTTCCTGAACAGCATTATCTCTGGAAACTATGAACTTTGAAAAATGACAATAGTTATAGAAAGCCTTCAAGTCTTTTGTTCATAGGGTTAATATGAGTCCTACTTGACTTAACGACAATCAACAATAACAACAACAACAAAAAAGTTCATATACATTGTGCTTCACACTATTCTTTTTTGGAAAAAATACTATATTGGTTTGCTTACAAAATTACTGTACATTGGTTTTCACACCAATCTTTCCCATTTTCCTTTGCCCATATCTCCCTCTACCCATCAGATTGTGCAATCTTATGATTATCCTTCTTCCCATCCTCACTCCTCTGCTCCTACCTTCCCCTGCATGGATCCTCATACATGTCTTACTAGTTATCTCTCTATTTCTACTGGTGGGTGTTTTGAATGAAGTATTTTGGAACTAGGTAAAGTTCTCTACAGCTAAAATATGCACCTAATGTGCTCTCTGGTTTCTAAATGAACTACATCACCCTGGAAGATTCTGGGAACTCCCTACCTCAAATCACTTGTAAACTGGTAAACTGATGAGCACAGGACCCTTGCACACAGTTACATTTGTCTACAAAGTAAGAATGTGTGTGTATGCCTGTGCGTGTCTGTGTGTAAAGGTATATACTTGGAGTTAATGAGTCCTTCTGCTAACTCAAACCTTAAAGGTTTTTATCCACCTAGACATGCTTCAGAAGAAAGGCCTAATGGTCTACTACTGAAAAATAATACATTGAAAAAGTTATGAAAAGCAATTTTGTTCTACCACATGGACTGATCATGAGTCAGGGTCAACCCAAGAGCAACTTTCACTGGTGCTCTACAAGGTCCTGGAGTTAAAAATGACAAATAAGATTGATGACATAATATTGTAGGAGAGAAAGTGGAGACACAGATGAGGCACCAGAGAGTTTAGCCAGTCTCCCTAGATCTGAAATTTGGTTTTGCCTAAGTTGTGTGCCACTTTCCTGGGACTCAGTTATTTTATTATAAGATGGAGATCAAGTTATTGTTTTTTCCCTTTTTTGAAGAGAATACGTGGACAAGATATAGTATAAGGAATAAATGGAATAATAGATATGAAATACTTAGCATTATGTTTCACATAATATTATTTGAAAATAGTATCTATTGTCTTCATTATTTGTGTCTAGTAGTTCCATGAAAGAAATATAGGCAATCTCACCCGGTGTGATTTATAGCCTCAGAAAATCAATAGTCACTTATGAATCTGTTTTGATTTGATGGCAATTAGAATAAGGAAAAAAGGAAGAAAGAAGATTTTCTTCTATCAAAGATCAGTTTCAGATGTAGTTGTTCAAAATAGTGTTTATGTTTTAATGTAGATGTTGAAATTTAAGGAAAAGAAAAGACTTTTCATAAAAAGAACCTACAGTAAAACATGAAAGCAGTTTTTAGGTTTTGTTTTTGTTTTTTTTAAAAAAAGATGCCATTTTGCACAAGTGACCATTTATTGAAAAGTTCAGATTCAACTACTTGACAGACAAGGAAAGGATTCAGTTAAACCTAGCTTAATCCTAGATGAAGAAACTTTTTTCCTAGGGACACAAACAATTTCTAAAACACTGTATGTATATGAAAAACAGCTGTTTACATTTGGGGGCAGAAAGAGTAGCTACAATCCTAGCACTCAAAAGATCCTCTGCATGAGATTTACATTTCTTTGTATATTGTGTTGAGATTTGTGAAACAGCATAACTCAGCACCTGTCTTTCATTCAATGAGTAATACCAAGAGTGGCTAGCTGAAATGTTGTGAATTCTGGAGAAGTTGTTGTGTTTGTTGTTGAGTTGTTGAGTTGTAGGTGACTCATAGTGACCCTATGAATGAAAGACCTGGACACTTGTATAACTGTTGCCCTTTCTCCAGGTTCATAGGGCTTCCAGAGGCAAGCTTATTTGGAAGTCAATGTCATTCCTGCTTCCAAACTTGTTTTAATCACATAGTTCCACCAAACACTGTCCACCGTGGGTAACCATTCTCACATTTGATACATCAGTGTCACAGTGTTCAGCTTCACAGCAATCACGAGTTACCTCTGTACAGCAAGTAGACAGACCTGGGCTATATGACCTAGAAGAAGAATGTTTGATCATAAACAATTAAATACAGGCCTGAGGACTCCAGATTAGAGTCACCCACCTTTGGCTTGGTAGAATTACTTTCTGTCACTAGGCCAACTGACCTCTCTCTATGCTGTTGTTATTAAGTGCCGTCGAGTCGTAGGTGACTCATAGCAACCCTAGAGGCAAGGTAACAGAAGAGGTAATACTTCATGGAGAAACTCTGAGCAACTTTGTGTATTTTTTACCAATTTGGGCTGTTTTCTCTTCATTTGTAAAATCAAACTTAGACTGCCACACAAAATATGACATAAGTAATTTATACTTAGAATCATAGTTTAATTGAAAGGAATAGCTAACCAATGGTAAGAAATTTAGAAGACAGCAGCCTGGTCAACTGACTGGGAGAGATCCATATTTGTTCCCTTTTTTAAAAAAAAAAAAGAAAAGTACTCCAGCAGAATATGGAAATTATCAAACAATATTATTAATATCTACAATGAAGTAAAATATTGCTTGAGATAATTTAAAAATATCCATATGGAGCTATCAAGATTTCACGCTTTATTCAGAAGAGGCCATAGAACAAGAAATCTCATTGCTCATGTGACATGGGTCTTAGCTGAAAGTAGAAACTAACAGAATGATGTTTTCTTGCCTTTCAAAAGTTTTTGACTGTTTAGATCATAATAAGCAATAGATAATATTAAGAATAATGGGAATGCTGGAACAAATAATTTTGCTTGTTTGAAACCTATATATAGATCAAGAAGAATTGTTCGAACAGAGAAAGAATAGTGCATGGTTTAAAATCATGAAGGCGTACATATCCTTTCTGTAGGCCTTTTCAATCCATATGCTGAACAAATCATTCAAAGAGCTGGGCTATGTGAAAAACATGTAGAACTAAGGCTGAAGGAAGGTATATCAACAACCTGCTTTGTGCTGATGTCATAACTTTCTTGCAGAAACTAAAGACTTGAAGCAATAAGATCAAAGACTATAGCTTTAAATATGCATTACATCTCAACATCAAGGACAATGAAAAAGGAAGA
Source organism: Elephantulus edwardii (assembly GCF_000299155.1). Taxonomy (NCBI): domain Eukaryota; kingdom Metazoa; phylum Chordata; class Mammalia; order Macroscelidea; family Macroscelididae; genus Elephantulus; species Elephantulus edwardii. The sequence goes on along the minus strand of NW_006399888.1, from coordinate 5,333,176 downwards.
CTGAAGAAGGACTGATGCAATTGAAGTGTGGAGATGCTGAAAAGTATTGAATATCTCATGGACTGCCAAAAGAATAAACAAATCTGTCTTTGCAGGAAGTGCAACCATGGTGATCCTTAGAAGCAAGAGTGGTGAAATTTCAGCTCCTTACTTTGGACATGCCAGGAGGGGCTAGTCCTTCACAAAAGACAGAATGCTGGGAAATTATCAGTGAAAGACAGGAAGGTCCTCAACAAAAGGAACTGACATAGTAACTGCAAAATGTGGTTTTGTGTAATGTAGAGACTGTGAAGATGGCTTTGGATAGGGGAATCTTTTGATTTTTTTGTTTTTATGGTCACTACAAATTGTAGTCAACTCGAAGATATCCACCAACAACATTACTAAAAGGAGAATTTTATCTCAGGTAGGAAAACAAGAGGTAGGATGTTAAAATTATTGCAATCAATCTAATGTTTCCACGCATCTTCACTCAAGATCTTTTAGTGTCTTAAGAAAGAGCAAAATAGGTACAATATGCTTTCAATACCCTGAAACAAAAGTTAGTCAGTGCTGCGGCATGAGCATTGCCAGATGTAACAAGACCTTTTCTCTTCTTTGTTCATAAGTCTTCTAAAGTAGAAAAAATAGGGCTAATTCAGACTCTTACATCTCAAAGCAACAAAACCCTGTTGCCGGCCTGCCTACAGTCAATAGCTATGTCTGTCCTGTTAGTATACAGGACCTCAGCATAACAACCGAGCATGCCAATAAAACCCTCCTCTCTGGAGCAGAGGTTAAGTGTCTGATCTTTACTACCACCAGAACCCCAAACCCAGTTACCCCACTCCTGGACTCTGAAAATACAACAAAACATTCTTGATATTGTTTATTCCTCCAGACCAGATCTCAAAGACTGTCCCTTTCTTGATGCAGATATTTTATTTCCATTCTAAAAGAAGGTAACCTGACAGAGTATGGAAGTTATTTAACAATACCACTAATATCGTACATATGCAAAATCCTGCTGAAGATTGTCTGTAAATGACTGGAGCAGTACATCAGTAGAGAACTACCAGAAATACAAGCTCGGTTTAGAAGAAGTTGTGTCACTAGAGACATTATTTCCTAAGTCAGATGGTTCTCGGCAAAGAGCAAAGAGTACCAGAAAAATGTCTATCTGTGTTTCAATCACTATGTAAATGTGTTTGACTGTGTGGATCACAATAAACTGTGTCTAGCCATGAGGAGAATTGGAATCCCAGAACCCTTGATTTTGCTCATGCAAAACCTGTACTCAGAATAGGAAGCAGCCCTCAGAACAGAAAAAGGAAACACTGCATAGTTCAAAATCAGGAAAGGAGTGTGTCAGGGATGCATCCTGTCTTCATACCTTTTCAATCTATATGCATCATTCAGGAGGCTGGGCTTTATGAGGAAGAATGTGATATCAGAATTGGAGGAACACTCATCAACAATCTACGTTATGAAGATGACACAATCTTGCTTGCTGAAACTGAGGAGGACTTGAAGTTCTTGCTGCAGAAGGTCAAGGACCCCCATAGTCTTCAATATGTATTGAAGCTCAACATCAAGAAAACAAAGATTCTCACTCCTGGACCAACTGGCACCATGATAGATAGAGAAGAGATAGAGGTTGTTAACAATTGCAACTTCTTTGGCTCCACAATCAACACTGTTGCCATCAGCAGTCAGGAAATCAAAAGATCAATTTCAGTAGGAAAATCCACTGCCAGGGACCTCTCCAGAGTACTGAGAAGCAAAGATGTCAGTCTAGAGACTAAGGAGCACTTGATTGAGGTCATGATCTTTGTTACTATTTGCTATGTTTCAGAGAGCTAGACAATGATTTGGATGAATCATTGAAAATCAGTGGATGATCGAAGAAGAATCTATCCCTTTGAACCTACCATGGACTGCCAAGAAAACAAATAAGACTGTCTTGGAGAAGATCAAACCAAGTTTGTCCTTGTAGGCTTGGATTTTGAAGCTCTGTCTTACATACATTGGGCACATGGCCAGGAGTCGCCAATCTTTGGAGAGGGACATAAGGCTCGGAAAGGTGAAGGGACAGCTCAGGAGAAGACGACCCCAGATGAGTTAAATTGATAGACTGAATGAGGTAATGGGGTTGGGGGCGTCAGAGTCAGTGATATTGGCTCAGGATAGGGTAGGCTTCACAGTTGTTGTACATAGGGTCACTATCAGTTGCAGGGACTCAATGGTACATAACAACAACAGCTAGCAAGGATCACAGGTCAGTTTTCAGAGGCTTTAATTTGAACCATATGCCTTCAAATTGACAACAAAATTCCTTACCCACTAGGCCACCAGTTTCCATTGTTGTTGTTAGGTGCTGTCAAGTACAACTCATGAAAACCCTATGAGCAACAGATCTGGACCTTGCCCTCACCTGTGTCATCTTTGTCATCTCTGACACTCCTGAGTCTGTTGCTGTAGTAACTGTGTTAATCCATTCCACTGGGGGAGTCTTTCCAAGCATGATGTCCCTTTCCAAGGCCATGAAACTCCCTTCAATTGAACAAAGACCTTTATAGTCTATTCATACTTATTACTGTATGCTAAATGAAAATTTTCTGTCTTATTAATTCTGGCACCCAATGGATCCTGTATTTTACATTGAACAATTTCAATGAATAGCTTAGAAATATTTGATTTTTGTCATAACCACCTGTAGCTAAAAAAATAAACCCCCAAAACTTCATGATAAGTAGGTATGGTTTTCTGTTTGACTATTCTAAGGAATTAGCACCATCCAAATTGGTATAATGTTGAGACTGAAATGTCACACACATCCTGGGATGATTTTAAAAGGCTCGTGATTTACATATGAGTCTTTCTTGAGAGTGTCAGGGTGACGGACTTCTCCAGATCTGAAGCAAGAGGAAAAGAGGAGGAAATGGGACTTACATGCTATTATCAAATAAATGTCCAAAAAGTCAGGTATTTTATTACACTTTCCACTTCATTAATTTCCTGTGAAATAAAAAAAAAAGTAGGCAAATTCATCAAGTTAACAAACTATCAGCTGTTGTGGCTGTTGTTAGGCACCTTCAAGTCAAGGGCAACTCGTAGTGACCTTATGAGTAGCCAGTCTGAACCCTGCCTTATCCTCTGCCATCCTCATCACCTCTGTCACCCTTTAACTCATTACTATAGTGACTGTATCAGTACATTTCATTGGTAGTTTTTCTCTCTTTCACTGACCCTCTGTCTTTCCAAGCATGATGTCCCTTTCCAAAGAATAGCCTTGCCTAGCTATATTTCCAAAGTAGGAGAGATGAAACTTCACCATCATTGCCTCCAAAGAGTATACTGACTTCACTTTCTCCAAAACACATTTATTTGTTCTTTTGGAAGAGAGATGAGCAATGTCATTTCATGTGATTTTCAGCCCTGGAAACCTGTTGAAGGGTTATCTATAAATTCCTTCCCAATTGAGGATACATGACGACTACAACAAGAAAAACCCACTGAAGGATCAGCTATGAGTAGGTCTGACTTGATGAAATCAGATTGAGTGACTGAGTGAATGAAGCTGAAATAAACTGCTATTGACGATTCTGAACTGGATATTTTGATAGTCATTTGGTCTACAGCTTAAGGTTTATATATCATCTAAGAGAACATTTTAAGCTTTATCATGAAGTTCAACACTGTTAGTGATAGAATCATATTTATATACTCACAAGTAATATAAATTAATATAACTATTATTCAAATGTATACACCAATCATGAATGCCAAAGATGAAGACACTAAGAGTTTTTTCCAACTTCAGCAGTATAAAATTGACTAAATAAGTAATTAAGGTGCATTGACAGTTACTGATGATAAGAATGAAATATTTGGAAACAAAGAAGGGATAGTAGTTGGACAAATGGTCTTCGTGATACAAATGACACTGGAGATCGTATGATGGAATTTTTGAAGATCAACAACTTATTCACTGCAAATATCCTTTTCAGCAACAAGAAGGATGGATCATTTCCTCCTGTGTGATTTACTGTCTCTGAAAATACATTGAATCCATGGGTTGGTTCTGACTCAACAACACACAACAATGCTATTCACGTGTGCTACCAGATGGAATACAAAATAATCAAATTGACTACAACTGTAGAAACAGAGTACATATAAGCTTGACATCCTCAGTCAGGACAAGAAAAAAACCAAACCCATAAATTTAAAAAAAAAACCCTCAAGTCCATAAATTTAGAAAATATCTCAAGAATGGATTTGATATATTTAATTTTAATGAACAAAGACCAAATGAATTATGAGATGTGTCAAAGACTTTGTGGTGTTAGCCTAAAAGTTAGCTTTTTTTAGCCATTACAGTTAGCCGCCTCTGGTCACCACCTTATTTAACTGCAGACACATGAAGTTGTAAATAAACATGGTTTCACAAATCAACTACAGCTGGAGGATCAGTCTAAAGAGAGTACTCCCCACACTGGGAGGTGTGTGGAAAAACCAACCCAGGAGCAGCAGTGCAACTATATTTAAGCATCCCATTGCATCTTGTCTGACCCATGGCTCATCAGTTTCTACAATAAACCTGACCTGCATATCTAAGTCATATGTGCCATTCCCCTGATGGTTCTGAGTCTCTGGAGGCCCTTCCAGCAAATCATCAAATCCACAGGCCTTAAAAGAATTGAGGAACTGAAAACAAATAGAGCTGTTAACAGAAATTTTGGACTTATACAGTGGGTTATGCATTTGGGATTACATAGATATGAGACTCCTCATAAATAGTCTGCTAGTAATCATAGCAAGATAAATTAAAAAGAGAAACTTCATACCTGAAGAATGTAAAATGACTTTTAAAAGACAGGAAATAAAGAGAACAAAAGTGATATCAGAAGAGAAACTGAACTTGCTCTTAAATGTAGAATAGCTAAAGTGAATGGAAGAGATAAACAGAAGATCTCAAAGGACAGCATAAGAAAACATAGTATTGTATTATAGTCAATGTACAAAGATGTGGAGAATCAAAAGAGAAAGTCATGCTTGGAATATTATATATGAAAATAAGTGAAAAAATAATGCCTTCCTCAAATTTAGTTGATGAAAATTTGGTTAGAAATGTGATATGGATCTAGTCTAAAGGTATCCCTCTAAGATTTATATGTATTATCAGGAGAAAAACTGTAATTTTATAGTGAAATGATCAAGTCATAGTAATAATGAAAAAAAGTACACCTAAACTTTTTACTTAAACTCAACCTGACCATTAGAATATATTACAAAATAACTAAGCAAGAAATATTCTACAAAACAACTGAATGATGGGATAATGTATACTGCGTTGAAACAGATGAGGGAGAGAACTGTTTAAAAGGGATATATGATTAAGTATTATTGTCATGACATGAGTCCAGCATGAAGGCTGCATAGTAGAGTAGACTTGGGGGGAGGTATTGCATAACAGTGAAAGAATTTTTCTTTTACTTTTCAAAGAGAAGAATGAACTGGAGGGGAGAGGTGGGCAGAAAAAAGTGCAACAATGAATAAATGGAAATTCAAAATCTCTGTAAATTTTCATTAAAATTAATAATAATAATTTAAAAAAACAAAACTAAACTAGGTGGTACCCTGTTATCACCAATTGATTGTCACTCTGAAAAGGATATTAATAGAAATTCCTGATAGCATGGGAGGGGAAAAAAGTGGAACAAAATTAACAATAACAAAAAAGAAAGAAAGAAAGATAGAAAGAAAGAAAAAAGACCAGTTTAGTGACCTGACAGGGACTGGTGGAACTCCTTTAACTATGATTTTTAATCATTCTTCAAACTTGGAACTGAAATCATCATTCTGTTTCAACTTTCAGGCAAATAGTAGGCCGACTGAGAAGGTGAAAAAAAGACAAAAATGGTAATCTAAGGAGAAAGGACCTCCTTAGAATAGCCAACCACAGAAAATAATAAAGAGAACAGCACTTCCTCAGGGATAAAGTACAGAACACAGGAAGGGAAAGAAGATCAAATAGAAACAGGAAATATGAAAATGAGAAGAATGCCCTAACAATGTGGGAACTGTAGTCAATGTCACAAAACATAATTCCTATGAATTGTTGAATGAAAAAACAATTTACTCTATAAATGTAAGCTCTAATCATAATAAAAATAAATTTAAAAATTATAATAACTGGTAAAGACCAAAGTCTTTAGCTTCTGGTGATTTTCTTCTTTCCCTTTTTTCTGTCCCCATCTACCTTTCCAGTTTTGATCCAACGGTTTTATGTAGTATTTGTCCTTTTGAGACTCAGTTATTTCATGCATAATGTGAAATCCTATGTTATATAGTAGTTTACAAAATCATTGTTCCTTTGAATTGCATTGTATTCCATTGTGTGATAATAAGAATGGGTAATTAGTAGTTAAGTACATAAATATAATGTATACTAATGATTATTAAAGAACATAATATACATTAGTAAGGGACAATTTATATGAATGTATGCAAACTAATAAAAATATTTGTTAAAACATTTCTAGGTCATGAAAATTAAGGGGAAATAGAAGAACTGTAAGGAAGATATTAAAGTCACAGCAATTAAATATGGACTTGGTACAGTGCAAGAGAGGAAGACCTTGATGAGATGGACTGACTCTATAATGAAATAATGAGGGTAGGTGTGTCAGAGATAAAAAGACTGGCTCAGGATAGGGCAGGTTCAGAGCTATTGTAGATAGATTCACTGTGAGTCACAGGTGATGTGATGGTACATAACAACAACAATAACAACATCTTGACCTATTCCTGGAACAATATTAGTGGAGAAAATTGGCTGATATTTTGGTTTTTACTTAATAATTATTATTACCATGAAGTTAATTTTATAATTCGCCTATGGCTAATGCAACATACATTGGGACAAGCAGACACATAAAGAAATGCTATGCTCACAATCACTGGCAATAAGAGAGATGCAAATCAAAACCACAATGGGATACCATCTCACTTCAGTAACAGTGGTAAAGTTTAACAGGACGGCAAGTAATAAATGTTGGAGAGGGTGTGGTGAGATAGGAACTCTCATACACTGTTGGCGGGATTGTAAAATGGTACAACCACTTTGAAGGAAGTTTGGCATTTCCTCAAAAAGCTGAACATAGAAATTCCATATGACCCAGCTATTTCACTGCTTGGAATATATCCTGAGAAAATGAGAACTAAGGCATAAAATGGAGATTTGTGCTCCAAATGTTTATAGTAGTGTTATTCACCATTGTAAGTACACAGAAACAACTCAAATGTCCAAACATAATCATGGATTGAGAAATTATGGTACCTTGACCCAATGGAATACTACACAGCATGCAAGAACAATCACTACCTTACCTGGGAGTGAATGGAGAGCATTATGCTGAATGAACTCAGTCCCATAAAAACAAATACTATATAAGACCATTATTGTAGAAATAGAAAAATAACTAGTAAAATGTGTATGAGGATCTATGGGGTGGGAAGTAGAGGTGAGGATGGCGGGATGGTAATCATAGGATTACACAATTTGCTGGGTGGAGGGAAAGGTGGGTAAAAGAAATAGGAAAGATCAAGTGTGAAAAACAAGGTATATGAACTTTGTAAGTAAACCCATATAAAAGAAAAATATTATATAAAAAAGAGTAGTATGGAAACTGTGTTATTTTTATAACTTTATTCTACTTCTATAATAATTTAACAAAGTAATTTAAAGACAAGCAATTTAACAATGCATTACTTACTCTTCTTCTCATTCAACCACCCCAGTCTTTGTCATTGCCTGCCCAACAGTAAAATAAATTCATTACTCAACTGACTTATAAAAGACTCAGTGATAGAAAATATGAAGACAATGGGTAGACAAAATGACCCAGTAACTAAATTTTCCACTATTAGTTTGTTGTTTTACTGTTGTTTAGCTTTAATTCAAGAAAGTGTTCCCAAGAGGTTAATTATTTCTCTTTCCAAATAGTTTTAAACTCATATATTGCTCACCTAAATAGAATCCCTTTCTTACAGTCATTTTCACGAAGATAATTTAAAGTATTTTAAATATCTTGTCATGGTATTTATGGCATTTTACTGAGTTCACATGGAAGAATGACTTTGTTAAACACATAATAAAATGCTGTGCAGTTAAAGTCATTTAGAAGACTGAGTACCTCTCACAATGTATTAGAGAAAGGCTGAAAATTATGCGATATAGGAAGAACAGAAATGAAAGGTCTGTCACCCTCATAGCAGTTTAAAAAGAAAACTTACTTCACTCTTCTTTCTTATATATACCATCAGAGGTGTCTCCATTTTAAAAGCAAGTGATCCTTTCACACAAAAGTCTTCTGTCATAGAGATATTGCAGTACATAAAAGATGCTGACTTCATGGAGCTGTTAACAAAATTGATGTCACTCAACTAATAAATGGCTGTGAAACACAGAAGTCCATTCAAACAAGTAGGAATAGCATTGGCTTCCTTCGTATACCAAAGATTTTTAAAGATTAAATAACACTGTTTGGTTCTAGACATGATTATCTTTAGGTGGTGCTAGTAACGTATACATTAGGTTGTGTGATATGAGCAATGGGAAATATAAAAGGATCTCAACCTGGGGACAGCTTAGTATCCAAAGGGATTCCCAGGCCATTCTGAAAATCCTATGTAACCTGACTACAGAATTCGCAGGCACACCTCAATTTATACATTAACCACAAAGTACCTGGTCTGAAAGTGAGTATCAAGGGCTTAAACTTGGAGCTTAAACTTGAGAAAAAAATCAAGTTTAAATGATCCTTTGTTCTACTTATTTTTTTTTCTCCCTAAATGTAAATGAGCCCTTTATAGAAGGCAGGGTAAATGCACCATTTTAGAGTTTACCAAGAATGTTTATTTGAAATACTTAAAACAACTTGGTCTGCAGATTTTGCCTTCCCTTGCAAAATAAACAGCCACCCATTTGATAACCATTAGTGCATATAGGGACCTAAAGAGTGGAGACTTACATAAAGCAAGGGAAAATATATCCCTTCAGTTATGAAGTCAGGATGAGGCAGTGGCTGGAGTCACCACATCGTTCCCCTTTCACTGCTTGGAAAGCATAAGTCTAATGTTTATGTTGTTGTTGTTGTTGTTGTTGTTGTATACCAGAACCAACCCATAGGTGACTCTCCAGTGGGTTTTCAGAGGCAGTCAATTAGAGATTCCCCACTCTTCTCTTGAATAATGTTTATAGGTCAATAATTGTTTTCTTACAAAGGAGAAATTAATACTAAGGAGAAGCGAAATGCAGAAAGTCATTAGGCTTTATAGTCAATTCTGAAAGCTCTATGTATTTTATTTTGGATTTGGTATAGCCTAGTAGGAAAAATGTAATCAAATATTGAAAAAGCGGAGTATTCCCTAAATTTAGAGAACTGATAAGAATTATTTGAGGTCAGCCTTTTCTCCTGTATACAAGATTCCTTTCTCTTACTATTTCCCATTAAGCTATCTTTTCTGAATCAATGCCTCTGACTCCTTTGTTTATGGAGATTATGGAGGAAGAACGAGAGCCTGAACGGAATAGCGTGGATTTGGGAGTTTATCAGGTTTCTTAGGTAATACAAGAAACAGAAAACTTGTACCTCAGTTTCCTTTTCTGCCAAATTGGTGGACAATTCCACCAACTACATTATGCTATGACTTGGATAGTAAACTATGTACGGAGAAGTTAACACAGTACTTGGTATATTTAAGTATTCACAAAATGGTAACTTTACTATTGGAGAAGGTCTGAAATATAAAACATGCTGAATGAGTAAACACTCTGTGTAAGTTTTATCCCATAGTATGTATATTTAACAACATCATGGATTAAAAAATATTTTGCCACGGGTTATTGATAGAATAGGAAGCTCTGGCTGTCTGGTAAGGAACAGTGTTGCAATCTCAAAGACATATGATTTAAATCCACCAAAGACACATGGTTTAAATCCATCAGCCGCTTTCCAGAGAAAGATGGGCAATCTCTTCCTATGTGATATGCTGCCTCTAAAAAGTTACTGAGGGTCAGCTATGGGTCGGTTCTGAGTCAACAGAACACAACAATCGATAGATTGATTGAACAACTCCAATCCCCTTTGAGGTTTAATCTTTTGTTCAAATACTTACTACACAAAGGATAATTAGCAATGGAATACTAATCAGTCCAACAGAGAAAGGAAGTCTTGACACATGCTATATTTTAATACATTATAAATTTATAATATAAGATGTATTTTTCTTATCCTTATCAATGTTGTTGATGATTGTCTTCAACTCGAGCATGATTCGTAGACACACTATGGACAAAAGGCCTGAAGCCTTTCTATAACTATCAATATTTATCAAAATTCATAGAGTTTCTGGAGGCAATACTATTTTTAATTTATTTTATATTACTTTTTCTAAAAGTAAATATGCATAAATTCACTCATATATATATAGTCACTTTTACATTTGTATGTAAAGTCACTTTTTTATATATTATTATCATTCCTTTTCCTAAAAATATATTTTGATTTAAATTTCATACAACTGTATATTGAGTGTGTTTTCCTTGTCCTTATCAACCACAACACAAGCATCTACAAAGGCAGCCCTGCCACAGCCAGGTCCAGGAAAGCTTATAGTAGGAGCTCCTAGATTAAGACAGACTAGGAAGCACAAGTGGACATTCACTTCTGAAATAACAGGCCTTTGAAAACCTATGACAACAAAGAAAAAACAGGTAGTCTTAGACGTAGAATTCAGATGATAAGTTCCTCAAATATGAGAACAGCTAGAAATAGTCATTAATTATTGGAACATCAGACTTTGAATGTAGAAAAATTGGCAGTTGCCAAAAATTAAATGGAACACATGAAGATCAATATGCTAGGCGTTACTGAGCGGAAATGAATTGGCATGGGCCACTTTGAATCAGACAGTGGTTTCATCCATTCATTTTGCAGGGAATAAAAGCTTGAGAAAGAATGGTGTGGCATTCATAACGGAAAGGACAATTGAGAGATCTTCTTAAGGTACAATGTTGTGAGTGATAGGATTATATCCATACACATACAAGGACGACCTATTAATATGAATAGTATTCAGTTATATATAATAATAAAGAAGAGGAAATTGAGGATCTCTACTAGCTTATGCACTTAGAAACAGATCAAACATGCAATCAATAGATGCATTAACAATTATTAGAGATTGGAATGCAAAGGTTGGAAACAATGAGGAAACAATGGCTGTTGGAAAATACAGGCTTGATGACAGACATGAGGTGGGATAGTAAAGGATTAAATTTTGTACACTTCATGATTTATTCATCACAAATATTGTTTTTAAGGAATACAAACAGCAGCTCTACACATGGACCTCACCTGACAGTCTGCACAGGAATCAGATGAACTACTTCTATGGAAAGAATCATCAGAGAAGCTCAGTATCAGAAGACAGAACCAGACTAGGTGCTGATTGTGTAACAAATCATCAATTACCTATGTACCAGTTCAAATTGAAGCTGAAAGAGATTAAAACAACCCACAGAAGAATAATACAACTTTGAATCTATTCTACCTGCATTAAAAAACCATTTTATGACCAGGTTTGTAGCATTGATCACCAATGATCAAAGACCAGAAGAGCAGTGGAATGAAATCAAAGATATTATCTGTGAAGAGAGCAAAAGATCATTACAAAGACAGAGGAGAAAAAATGGGGGGAAATCCCCAATAATACAGGTCAGAAGAAACTATGAAAATTGCATTAGAATGTCAAGAAGGCAAAAAACAAAGAGAAGAGATGCTGAAGTAAAAAATATGAACAGAAGATTTAAAGGTCAGCTTGAGAAGACAAAACAAAATATTATAAAAAAATGTGCAAAGAGCTGGATTCAGAGAATAAAAACAAAAGAACTCATTCAACATTTCACAAGCCAAAAGAACTGAAAAAAAAAATCAAATCATAGCTTACAATACTGAAAGATTCCATGGGGAAAAACTTTGAATAATATAGGAGTGATCTATCTTCATTGTACCAAAAAATTTTAGGAAAGTGCTTTATAAAAAAGAGCCAATGGAAACAAAGGAAGAAGTTCAAGCAGCACTGAAGAAACTGTCAAAAAAATAAGGCCTCAGGAAAATATAATTACTGACATGTTTCAAATAACAGATGCAACCTGGGAAGTGCTCACCAATCTAAGCAAGGAAATTTGGAGAATAGCTAAAGGACTGACTGGAAAAAAAACCCCATATTTTATCCCATTGTCAAGAAAGGTGGTCCAACAGAATGTGTAAATTATTGAACAATATCATTAATATCACATACAAGCAAAATATTACTGAAGATTATTCAAAAATGTCTGGAACATTACACTGACACAAAACTGCCAGAAGTCCAAGCTGGGTTTATCAGAGGCTGTGGCACCAGGGATATCGTTGCTAATGTCAGATGAAATGCCACTGCTGAACGTAGAGAATATCAGAAGAATGTCTGTCTATCTGTGTTTTGTTGACTATGGTAAGCCATTTAACTGTGTAGGTCACAACAAATTATGGCTAATGTTGAAAAGAATGAGAATGTTAGAACACTTAATTGTGCTCATACAATATTAATACATAGACCAAGAAGCTGTTGTCTAAACAGAACAAGGTTTGGTTTAAAATCAGGAAGGGTGTGCATGAGATGTATGTCCTTTCTCCATACCTGTTCAATCTGTATACAAATCATATAATTCATGAAGCAGGATTCCATGCAAAAGAATGAACATCTGGTTTGGAGGAAGACTCATCAGCAACCTGCATTATGTAGATGACACAGTCTCACCAGCTGAAAGCAAGAGGGATCTGAAGTACTTGTTGAAGAAGATCAAAGATTACAGCCTTCAATATATACTGAATCACAACATAAAAAAACAAAACAAAACAAAAATAAAAGGTCCTTACCACTGGGACAATAGACAACATCATGATAGATGGAGAAATGATTGAAATTATTTCAACTTATTTGTATCCACCATCTGTTACCAGTAGTCAGGAGATAAGAAGACATATTTCTTTGGGCAAGTTTACTGTCTGAGACCTCTCCAATATTCTGAAGAGCAGTGATGGCTAACACTGCAGACCTATCCACATGGCTTTTTCAGCCATTACTTTAGCCCCCTCTTGTCTCCAGCTATTTTAACTGCAGACATATGGTCTTGCAAATCATCAACAGCTGTGGGACTGGGATGAGAGAGTACATCCCACACTGGGCAGCAAGACTTGAGGAAGCTGGGAGAAAGACTGGTAATGGTGGTGGAGAGATTCTGTCAAGGTGTAACCTAATGTTTCTTCCATTTGTACTAGCCAGAGTTAAAAGTTTTATTTACCAAATGCTTAAAGGAGAAGCTGAACTTATAACTGCTCTGAGAAAAACCTTGCTAAATAGTTGAGGACACCAGAGGATGAATTTGTGTTGCTGAACTGAAACCAGGAGTTTTACTGATTGAGGAACTGTGTTTTGCTGTTAATCTGGTTTGAGACTCCTGGACTAAACCTGGGCTTGTATTGTGAGACATTCTTTTCCTAACCCACTCCACAGCCTATTTCTCTAATAAATTTCACTCTTGGTACCACAATTGTGAGTAAGCAACAAATATCAAATCCAGTGATTAGTGGAAATAGGTGAAGGACCATGGAGGCTGGCATGTCTGAACTAGCAGCTATCTGTTTGCTGCTATGGATATTATTGATGGGGACAATTTCCCTTTATGAAGCAAGCAGAAGTTAGATTTTCAGCCAAACTCATGTTGTACCCTCTCCTTTCACAACTGTGTTCATTTATAATGAATGAAAGAAACGGTCTTTTCACAACATACTTAGAGATAAAATAGATTTCATACCAGGATATAAATAAAACCTTTTTTATATAAAATCATCTAACATTGTGGGTCATACTAGCTAATATTTATCAGCTAGTTACCATGTAATACTATGTAAATAATTCAAGAAGCCGGACTACATGATGAAGAATGTGGCAACAGGATTTGAGGAAGACTCATCAACAACTTGCATAATGTAGGATGACACAACCTTGCTTGCTGAAAGTGAAGAGCATGTTAAACACTTGTTGCAGAAGATCAAAGACTTCAGTCTTAAATATGCATTACATCTTAACAAAAAGAAAATTAAACCCTCACCAGTGGACCCATAGGCAACATCATGAAAGATGGAGAAAAGTTTGATGTTATGAATGATTTCATTTTACTTGTATTCACTTGTATTGAATCAATACTCATGTTAAACAGCAATCAAGAAATCAAAAGAAATGTTACATTGGGCAAATCTGCTGCCTTTTCAAAGAATTAAAGAGTAATGATGCCTTTTAAAGGCTAAAGTGTGCCCAATCTACTCCATAGTCTTATCATTTACATGCTGTGCATCTGAAAGATGGACAAGAAATGATGATATAAGAAGAATCAATGTCTTTACTTGTGCTGTTAGAGAAGAGTACTGGGTATCCCGTGGACGGCCAAAACATTGAACAAATTTATCTTGCAGGAATCGAAAGCAAAGTCTTTCTTAGAGGCAGAGATAGTGAAACTCCATCACACATACTTTGGCCATGCTGTCAGGAGGCATCAGCCCTTAAAAAAAGAAATTTTGTGGAAAATATGGTGGTTGTTGCTGTAAGGTGCCGTCGAGTCAAGCATGATTCACAGCAACCCTATGAAAAACAGACCTGAATCCTGCCTTGTCTTGTGTCAACCTCCCAGTCTCTGACATACTCAAGCTCATTGCTGCAGTCACTGTGTTAATCCACCTGGTTGAGGAAATCCCTCTCCTTTGCTCTCTTCTTACCTTTATGAGCATGATGTCCTTCTTCAAGGAATAGCCTTTCTTAGAAACAAGTCCAAAGTATGAGAGATGAAGCTTTGCCATCCTTGCTTCCAAAGAGCTCTCTGGCTTCATCTTCTCCAAGACTTATCTTTGTGCTCTTTTGGCAGGTCAGGGGATAGTACTCTTCTCCAACATCACAGATCAAAGACACCATTTTTTAAAAATATCATCTTCAGTCATTGTCTAGCTCTCAGCGACACAGCAAGTGAAAAAGACCATGGTCTGCATCAAGTACACCTTAGTCCTCAAACTAACATCATTGCTCCTCAGTACTATGGAGAGGTTCTTTATTAAAGACTTTCCAGTCCAATAACTTCTAATCTTCTGGCTGCTGTTACCAAGGGAAATGTAGAGGGTCAGTGAAAGAAAGAAAGATTATAAAAAAGATGGATTGACACAGTTACTGTAACAATGGGTTAAAGCATATTAGAGAGTGTGAGGCTGGCACCGGATAGGGCAAGGTTCAGATCTATTTTTTAATAGAGTCATTACACTATGTCATCAATACAGACTACCAGTGATTCTAGGTTCTTTTACTTTTTAGACTCCACCCCCCGAACCCCATTTTCTATTATAGGATTGCACCTCAGCTTCTTACCATCTGGCTACCACAGCTCCTTAATAATAACTGACTTAAAAATTCCTATGTTTTTTTTTAACACAAATGACACAGCCTTCAGTTCTCCATCCAATACTCTAGTAGTTTAGTTAGCACGGTACACATTTATTTTTTAATAATTTCTTGTATGTGTACTTTTTGGTCACTACAAATGAGTGATTTTTGTAATTAATTTGCCTCTTTTTTTGCACATCTGAGGATCATCATTGACACTGACCAGCAGATAATAGACTTTTCACGACAAAAAATAGATTTAAGACTAAAGCAACCTTATCGGATGGTGAAAATGCTTAACGACATTTTCAATTGTTTCATGTGTTGCTAAAGTTTCACAGTAAGGATGAATGACGAGGAAGGCAACGCCTTAGAATTGAGATATTGATGAATAGCTGTGGGTATGCTACAGAATGCCAAAAGAACAAATAAATCTGCCTTAGAAGTAATATAGTCAAAATGCTTGCTTGCACGGATGGACAGTGAAACTTTATTTTGCATACTTAGGCATATTATTAGGGGGAGGAGCAGTCCTTAGTAAAAGAAAACACGCTTTCTCTTAGGAAAAGTGGAGAGTCAGTAAACCAGAGGATCTGAGCAAGATGTGTTGATATAGTGACTAAAACAAAGCATTTAAGCAAAGCAGAGGTCGTGAAGATGGCGCAGGACCAAGTGGGTTTCCCTTCGTTCTACCTAGGGTCGCTCTGAGACAGAGCTGATTTGACAGCACTTAACAACAGAATGGAATATTCCAGTTCTGCATCCAGATAGATAATGTGGCTCTCTAAATGGTTCACTTTCTCGAGTTTCGTGAAGCATCCATCATCTAGGCACAGTATCAATCAGAAAAGACGAGAAGCAGAGGAACCTTTTTCATTGCATAACGGCAAGAGCCAAGAACGGCCAGTTCTTTCTAAATACAGACTTACCTCAGTAATGACTGTTCAGGTAACGCCATAAATGGCTCTTTAAAAGTGATATTGCAACATTATCATTTTAAGCAAAATCACACCCACTCATTTCACATAAAACTGCGAGATCATGTGGGATGAGTTAAGATAGCATGCCTCATTTGGACCAATATCAAGAGTCTTGCTATGCATCTTTATGCCTTGGAAAAAAATGATATTTTCTCTAATCGTTCAGATTATTGTGCTTATATGTTATTTTCATATATTTTTAGCTCTTAGATACTTATCATTTTTTTCCAAAGATGTTCTTCACTGCTTTTAAATTTGTGTTTAATTTCAGTTTAGTGTAAGTTTAGTGCAAAAGAATCGCAAACTTTAGAAAGACTAAAAAAACTGGTAAAAATGATGCCTAAACAATGGATCTTTCCCGAAATGGCTCTCTGGAAAGCATCTTTCAACCATCACTCTCAATATCAACGCTTTAATTCATTTTTGAGTGAGTCCAATAAGATTTTACTTCATTGAATTTTATATACACATTGTATTTGAGTACTTGCAATTTGCTGTTATTACTTATCTAAACTACGTTGTTGTTGTTATGTGCTGTCAAGTCTCTTGCAACTCATAGCGACCCTATGTACAACAGCCCTAAACTCCGCTCTGTCCTGTGCCAATCGCACTGTCTCTGTCACTCCCATCCCAATTATCCCAGTCACTGAATCAATCCACCTCATAGAGGGCCTTCCTCTCCTGCGCTGTCCCTCCACCCTCCCAAGCATGATGTCCCTCTCCAAAGACCAGTCTCTCCTCACATGTCCAAAGTATGTTAGACGGAGCCTCAGAATCCTTGCCTCCAAGGAGCCACCCGGTTTAACCCTTTCCAGGACAAATCTGTTTGCTTTCCTAGCAGTCCATGGTATTCTCAATACTCTTCTCCAGCACCACAGCTCAAAGGCATAAATTCTCCTTCTATCCTCCCTGGTCATTGTCCAACTCTCTGATGCATAACCAGTGATTGCGAAGACCATAGCCTGTATCAGACGCACCTTAGTCTCCAGAGAGACACCATTGCTCTTCAGTACTTTGAAGAGGTCCCTAACAGCAGGCTTTTCCATGGCAATGTGCCTTTTAATTTCCTGGCTGCTGGTGCCAAGACTGTTGACTATTTTGTTCTGTGGTAAGTAAATTCACATATATCCTTGGATTAGAATGGACACATGATTTGTTCTAAGAAATTCATCAAATAGCTTTTAACTTAGTGGATTGATAAGAGTCATCGTCTTTGAGAATAAGGTGAAGTCAATAAGTGAGAAATGGAGAAATGAAATAGGAAGACCGTGCAGGGAGAGAATATCTCAAAGAGATATTTAAAGAGAGAATATCTCATTTCCTTTAGGTACTTTTACATTTGCCTTAAGCCCACAGTACACCTCAATCTGCAGATTGTAAGGGGGGGGGAATCCTAGCGTATATTTGAGTTATATTAAGCCCAATTTTTAATGTTTATGAAGTACTTGCCGTCTAGAAGCATGTTATTGGAGTCTCTGGCAAGCTCAGCCATCTTATGTTAAACGTAGCATAGAGGTGATGAAGATTAAATTTGTGCAGAAGCTGACAATTTTGTCAATAGGGTCCCAGGTCTCGCACCCATGCTGTAGGTCTAAAATTAAAACTGCAGTAGGTGATATTATTACTGAGTTGTTCTGAAAGACATCACTTACTGCACATAATTGAAACAGAGTGTGTCCTTACAAACATTAGCATGTCATAAATCATATGGGTTTTGGAAAACTACTGGCTTTCAACAGGGTTTTATTTAATGAAAATTAACACAATAAAATGTCTTCATTGCAGTAATCATGTTGCAATGGAATCCATTCAAGACACATGGCTTTCATTTTTTTTCTTAAATAACTAAAACATCTTGCCAAAATAAGGTAGGAAAAAATAGTTTGATTATTTTATATTCCATGATTGGTAATGGATGGAGCATTAGAGAATAGCAGTGATGAATACTAGAATTGATCTCATGTCACCAACTTAAGGTTTTATTTTTGGTCGCATATTATAGTGACATGTGGTAAAGTTAGCCAAAGTGTTATAGCAAAAATGAGGGGTGAGAAAAAAATACAATTTTTGTTCCATAAGAATTATGAATTGGGAACAGTCTTTTAAATTGTTGGTTCAGCTGAGACTTTTTGATGAGTAGGAAGGTGGGAGAAATTTGCTTTGGAAAGAAGTCATTGGAAATAGCTGGTGATTTGTTTGAGAGCTAACTATAGCAGGTAACATGCCTCATTCCTTTAGAGGAGAATCACACAAAGCTAAGAATTTCTTCCAAAATGACATCTTTGCTCAACCAAGCTCCCAAAGGAGCATGAGTACTTTGTACATTTATATTAGGCAGGTTTAGGCGGAAAGCATGTTAAATGAGACATTTGCAAGATCTTCAGAAAACTAATTTATACTGAACTTGGCACAACAACAAGAAAGGGGATATTCTCATAGCTTTTTGGCATGTTCTCACATAGACATGACGTTTGTGGAAATGTAATTAAGTGCATAAATGTATTTTATAATAGTGCAGTTTGGCAGAAAAGGAGGAAAGGGGACTTCTACTGAAAAGAAAATAATATGAGGAAAGCACCTAAGGTAATGCAAGTAACCCGATGGAAGCATCTTGGGCCATGCAAGTCATTGTCACAGAATGGACAAAATGTGAGGAAACAAAATTCTAACCCACAATATACACTTCAAAAAAAGCTCTTGGCTTATCATATGACATTACCACAATTTGAAAAATTAGTGACATTAAAATTACTTGATATTCATGTTATTTATAACAAAAAAGTCTTCTATATTATGTAGATCATAAACTCTGATCAAACTTATTTCTGTAGAGTCAGAAGTGGCTCATAGTCAACTTTCCATAGACTTTCTAAAGTTGTAAATTGCAGGGGAAAGAGTGCCGTCATTCCAGTGGCCTAGAGGGTAAGTTTTACACTGCCAACTCAAAGGCAGGTGATGTTAACCCACCAGCTGCTCTGTGGATGGAAATAGGCAATCTCCTCCTCTGTGATTTACAGCTTCAGAAAACCCACTGGAGGATGCACTATGTGTTGGTTCTGATTCTTTCGCACATAACAAGTTATCTACCTCTGGTAGTTAGTTATCACAGAGGTCATTTAGGAACTCCATGTGGATGCTAACAATAAATCAAAGTCTGTACAGAGGAAAGAAATATCATATTGTACCCAGTACAGTAGGGAGCTCTGCCAATGCAAAGGCACATGGTTTGAATCCACTATTTGCTTCGAGGGAGAAGGACGGGAAATCTCCCATGTGATTCACTGCTGGAGGGTCAGTTATTGGTTGGTTCCAACTCAATGACAAACAATAACAACAACAACAGCATTATACTACTTGCCAATTCAGCCACAAATTCAACATAATTGCTAATAAAATGTTTACTTTCTTTTATGCAGAAATTAAGAAGCTCATTATAATTCTATGAGATCACAAGGAAGCTCTGATGGCTTAGGGGTAAAGTTCTGCACTGTCAATCGAAAGGTAGGTGGTTCAAATCCCTAGCTTTTCTGTGGGAAAAAGATGAATAATCTCTTCTGTGTGCAATTTACTTCCCCTGAAAATCCGCTGGAGAGTCAGTTGTGGATTCTGACTCCATGGGAGTGGACTTGGGGGGAGGGATTTTATAACAATAAAATAATTTTTCTTTTACTTTCCAAAGAAAAGAGCGAACTTGGGGCAAAGGGGGACAAGGAGAAAAGTGCAACAATGAATGAATGGAAACCCTAAGTCTCTGTAAACTTTCATTAAAATTAATTAAAAAATTGAAGTACCTTTAAAAGACAACAACAGCAAAATGGAATTTCAAGAGGCTTAGAATAGTTTAAACTATTTTGAAAAAGAAGGAAAAAAGTTAAAAGACTCCTAGTTCCCAATTTCACAACTTACCGAATACTTCACTGAACTGTAAAGTATGATACATACTTTAAAAAGGAAACATTAATGAAAAAGAAATTATGTTGGAAATAAATTCATACCCCTATGGCCAGTTAAGTGTTGAAAGCAAAGTCAAAATTACTCAAGATGGGGAGAAAAATTCTTTGTATTACAAGATGCTGGTATATCTAAATGTCCACATGAATAATGATGAATTTTAAACCCTACTTCACAACATAAGCACAAAATAATTAAAAAGAGACCCAATAACATGAGTCAGAGACAAAGCTAGGAAACTCTTAAAGGAAAATATACATGTATATTTCCATTAGCTTAGATTAAGGAATAATTTATTATATATGAACTCCAAATCATAAACACCCTAGGGAATAGAACAAATTGGACATTGTTGTTGTTACTGTTGTTGTTGTTGCCATGTGCTGTCAAGTCAACTATGATGTATAGCGAGCATATGTATAGTAGCACCGAACCTTCTATCTTAAGCCAATCTCACTGTCTCTGACACACCTACTCTCATTATCCTGTTATTGAGTTGATCTGTCTTATCCAGAATCTTGCTCTCTTGTGCTGTCCCTTGATCCTACTAAACATGATATCCTTCTCCACAGAATGGTCACTCCTGACCACATGCCCTAAGTATGTGAGACAGAGTCTCAAAATCCTTGACTCCAAGGAGTAGCTTGGTTACACCCTCTCCAGGACAGATTTGTTAGTTCCCCTGGCAGTCCATGGTATGTTCAGTATTCTTCTACAGCACTAGTCAAGTATCTGATAAATGTTCAAGAACATATTACGAGCTCTACAAAGAAGCAAGAAAAGATAAATTTGTATGACAACTATCTGGAACAAGGTGCATTGCAAAGTGGACTGAAGGTGGGGAAAGAGGAGGAGAGGGAGAAAAATGTGCAGAATGAATGAATGAAAAATTGTTCTGTAAACTTACGTTTTTAAAATCACAATAAAATTATTTTTATTAAAAAGATAAATTTGTCAAAAAATGTGTAAAGGACTTCAACAGACCTTTCTTCATAGAAGAACTTCAAATGGTCAATACAGATATGAAAAGATTCATTAGTTGCAACATTAGTCCTCAAGGATTGCAAATCCAACATTAATGTGAAGTTACTTCTAAGCTACTAGCACATACATAGATAGATGGAAAGTAAGTGCTTAGAAGGAAAAGGAATAAACTTTATAGATTATTAGTGAGGATGCTAAATTATACAGGTAGAATGCTCTTTAGAGGCAAAGACGATGAAACTTCATCTTACATGCTTTGGGTATGTTGTTAGAAGGGCCCCATCCTTGAAAAAAGTATCACACTCAGAAAGGTGGAAGATAAGCAAAAGAAAAGAAGACCCTCAACCTCTGTTGACTGGACACAGTGGGTGGAGTGACCTGGCATAGGCTTCTGTATGTGAGAGATAATGAGGATGGCACAGGGCAAAGCGAGGTTCAGAACAGTTATAAGGTTATTATGAGTTGTAGTGGACTCGATGAGCGCTAATGACAAAAAGCACAGCAGCTTACTCATTCCTCAAAAACTCAAGTATAGACTTTTAACCCCAAATCCACTCTTAGGTGTATATTTCAAATACAAAAAATTTCGAATACATATTTACAGAAAAACATGTCTACCAATATTGATACAACGTTATCCACTACCTGAGTAGAAACAACAACAAACAAAACTAACACCAATGCCATCAGTGGACAAGAAAATGTGTTATATTCATACAATGGAACATCATTTAAACAACAAAAAAAAAAGGAATGAAATCCCAATTTGTACTGCACTGTGGACCAACTTTAAAAGCAACATAAGAAGTAAAAGCAGCCGTAAATAAATTACTATATATGATGTGACTACATTTATATGAAATCTCCAGAAAAAAAACATCTATAGAGACAGAAAATAGATGAGAGGTTGCCATAAGGATGGGGAATAATTGGCCTCCTGGTAAGAAATTGCACTGCAATCTTAAAACCCTGCAGTTCGAATCCATCAGCTGCTCTGTGGAGGAAGAATGGGAAATCTCCTCCCATGTGATTTACGGCCTCTGAAAACCTGCTGGAGGACCCGTGAGGAGTCAGTTTCAAATCTTACATATTAATAGTGTGATTAATTAATTAATATCTTAATATTTTAATATATCAAATATTAAAACAACATTAGCTCATAAATATAGGCTTTCTACTTTCGGGTGGTAGAGATTTTATCAGAGACCTACAGTATAAAGCATGAGTTGTTCCCAATCTATCTGGCATTTCAAATCCACCAATGCCACCATCAGAGAAAGATGAGCAATCGGCAATCTATTCCAGTGTTATTTACACTCTTGGAACCCTACTGGAGATCAGCTATGACTTGGCTCCATTGTGGCAGCAGTGAGGGAGACATGCAATGTAAATAGTGATGATGGTTAAATATCCTTGTGCATATACTAAAAGCACACTTTCAAATGGGGAGATCTGAGGGTATATGATTTGCAGCCCAATTTTAAAAAATATCTTCAAGAGTTCTGGTTAAATCTTCTGTGGTAAGAATCTGTGCTGCGATCCTGAAGGCACGCAGTTCGAATCCTCCAGCTACTCTATGGGAGGATGGACAATATGCTCCTGTGTAATTACTGCCTCTGAAAACCTGCTGGAGGCTCAGCTATGAGTCAGTTCTGACTTGATGGTACATAACTACAACAAAGGCAACATAGCAAATAATAGAAACAGGATGCATAATTTTAAAACCAGCTGGAGTAGGATATAGTAAAATAATTCAACTGATAAGTCA
Source organism: Elephantulus edwardii (assembly GCF_000299155.1). Classification (NCBI taxonomy): domain Eukaryota; kingdom Metazoa; phylum Chordata; class Mammalia; order Macroscelidea; family Macroscelididae; genus Elephantulus; species Elephantulus edwardii. The sequence continues at coordinate 5,309,977 of NW_006399888.1, read as the reverse complement.
TAAGAAGGAAGAAATCATATTTAATAAGTAAAATGAACACCCAACTAAATAAATCAATAAATCTAAATACGTCAGCAAAAGTACTATGAGTAGAGTCTGTTAAAACAACAGAACAACTACCACAAAACACCCAAACCGTAACAAGACCCAAATCACACCTATAAAACTCCCTAAAACACTGTAGTCAAATCAATTCTGAGTCATGTCGTATCCAAGGCTGTAAATCTTAACAGATGGCTTCATTTTCTCCAAAGGAGAAACTGGTGGGTTTGAACCATCAACTTCTGTTTTATTGTTCTTAGGTGCTATCTTGTCAGCTTTGACACACAATTGATCCTATGTTCAAAAGAACAAAGCTTTGTCTCATCCCGTATCATCTTAACACACTTCCCTGTGTTTTAGTCCATCGTTGCCCTCACTGTGTCAATCATCACATTGAAGGTCTTCCTCTTCTTCTCTGTTTAATTTTCCAAGCATACTGCCTTCTCCAGAGACTGTCCCTTCTTGGTAATATGCCCCAAAAATATTTGAGACAAAGTCTAAGAAGCATTCTAGCGGCACTTCTTTGAAACAAAGGTATTTATTCTTTGTCAATCTATGGTGTATTTAATATTTTCTACCAACAACAAAATCCAAAAGCATCAGTTCTTCTTTGTTGGCTGAAACAAAGACCCTTCAGTTTAGTTTTGCACAAGCCTCAAATATATAAGGGAATTTTACATTTCTCAAACTAGTAGTCATTGAGCTGATTACATCCCATGGTCCCCTTATATACAAGAATTACACTGTGCTGAGCAAGGTTTTCAAGCTAATTTTATTACCAGACAATTTTTATTACTAGACTTATAATCTAGAGCCTAGATTACAGTTTCTAGAATTTATTAGAAAGGGATGGCATGAGTAGTTTAGGAAGCAGCCACTGACACTGTGTGCGCCCAACAAAGCTTAGAACATGTCCACATTCAACTGAATAAAATGTTCATTAAATCTTGGTGTTGTAATACAAATTTACAATTTTAAATTATTTTAAAAATCTAGCTGTAAAAATAAACGAAACAATCAAACCAAGCTACCCTTTGTCCAATGTTAATCTGCCCGTTTTAGAAGAGAGACTGGGAACAACGTTTCCATTTCCCAGAATAGTCTTCAGTCTCTATTTCTGGATTAGAGGCGGCCCTTGAGTGTGAGATTTGGAATGAAGAAGGGAGGCAGCTGGTTCTGCAGCTCCCGCCTTCTCAGAAATTCTCTCTTTGAGGGTACAGACTGAGAGACCAGGTGGGAGCCTTGCCAGAGACTCCTGAGAGTCTTTCGCGTTTCCTGGTGAATTTCTGTTGGCTGCCAATTTTAGTGCTTCAGCTGAGATCCCAAATGAAATGGAACCCAGTGTTTTTGCTGCTGCTCTATCTCATTTACATCCTACATTTGTGTAAACTTTTTGATGTTTAAGCTCAGAAGTTTCATAACTTTACTTCTACCATGCATTTCTTATCAAGTGGCTCGTGAGATAGCCTGGACGTAAGGGACGGGTAGTAAGTGTGGTGACCATCTTCACAAACTATCTGCCCATACCGTTTAGAGGCAAACCGCTATATCCACTGGGATCTCAGCAGAAATCAGGAGTCCTCACATTGTATATATAATTTGAGGTGGATTCTTAAAACTGAATGTTTTGCAAACACATTGATTTGACTCAGTAGCATTGAAACTGCAATGGCCAGGATCAAGAAGGAGAAATTATTTCTGAAACTTTGAGAAGCAGAGACAGAGATGGGGAGAAAGTACTAGATTGACCAAGCGAGTTCTGTGAATCATACTTAACAGTAACAGTGACTTATTAAAGACATTCAATCAGCTCAGGGGAGGAATCAAAATAAGCAGTCTCATTTCCCTTTTCCTCTCTTTTTCTCCATATCTCACTCCATTTCTTTCTCTCTTTCTTGATGATTCTGATTGGCCAAAATAACAAGAAAAAACTTCATATGTGTCAGCCTCCTATGGTCAGCCATTCAGAGTAGAGAAGATAGTGAAGAAAACTGAAGAACAGAAATGGGAGGAAACCAGAAAATAAAAAGTTCATTAACAAACTCATTCACTCACTCACTCTTTCATTGCTTTTCAGCTGGAACCGAATCGTAGCCGACTCTCTAGTGGCTTTTGAGAGGCTGTGAATTGCAAGGAAGAGATTGCTTAGTTTTGTCTCATGGAGAAAGTGGTGGATTCGAGCTGCTTGTCTATGGGTTAACCGCACAACTCCTTATCCTCTAGACCACTAGAGCTAGAAAAAGAAAGTTAATTAATATAAATGTAAATATAAACACCTATCAATACAAATAAATATATTCTGGCTATAAGGATAGCCAGATGTTGATTTATACATAAGATTATACAAAAATACACCAAAGTCTGGACAGACATTTCATGAAAATGGAATCATAAAATGCCAATTCACATATTTAAAAGAGAAACAAAAAAAGACAGCCTTATTATTAGTAATCAGAGAAATGCAAATGAAAACAAGAACAAACCTCCAAGAACTTTAAATCAGTAATAATAGTAACAAATGATATAACCTCAAGTGTTGGCAAGGGTAGTCCTAAACATGAATAAAGTGGGATATATGCTATCTCTAATCTTGAGGGTAAATTAATAACTAAGAAGCTGGTGCTTACCTTGCTTGCTGAATACCTTGCCCCTGTCTGAGTCAGTAAACTTGAGAAGGCACTCTTGAGTATTTAGGAAAACCCTATGGAGATGAAGAGAAATGCAAGCCAAGCCTACAAGCAGACATTCTGATGTAGTGAAAAACTGCGATATTGTTCACTATCAATTAGTAAATAAGCAAGTGTGTGTCCGTGCTTACTATGCATAGCTGATGATCCAACACTGAATTAATACCCCATAATCTCTTAGCTAAGACTCATCTGGAGATCAGGAGATGCCTTTCATTGAGAAAGTCTGCAGTCAAGGACTTTCCCAAGTTACTGAGGAGCAATGATGTCAATTTGAGGACTAAGGTGTGTCTCTCCCACTAAGATTCATAGCCTCGGAAACCCGATGGAGCGGTGCCACTAGTCAGAACTGACTCAGTGCTGTTGGGTTTCATTTTTGTTGATAAGGTTGTAGAGACGGCGTCATTTTTTCGTGTGTGTTGTGAACATGGGCGGTGCTTCCTCTAATTCTTTCCACTGTTGGTCGTCCTAAATGCCTGCTATTGCGGGCATTGGCTCCTAATGGCTTTCAGCTGAATAGCGGAGAGTCATACTTGGTTAAATTGAAGCTATCTCACTGAGAAGACACTTTCCAAAGGTCAGTCCGCTGCCAATGACTGACTGACAGCTATATACAGAGGGCTATGTGTATCAACAAGGTCAACTCCCGGGCATAGTAGAGTACTGTGTTATGAATCAAATATAGGGAAATGTATTTCTAAACAATCCTTAGGCATACAATGTGTTCTTCAGGAACATAGGTGGTTATAGAGTTTCTCTCTCAAGCATTTCATAGGTTAAATGTCAATAAAACACTTTTAGAAAAGGATGATGCCTCACTATGTTCAATTCCCGTGACTTGTTAGTAAATGACGATATAAGGTTTCACACTGTTACTTTAAATCCTACACGTTTTTCATGAAAGCTTCCCCCACATCCTTAATTGTACAATACAGTTGACAAATAAGTTTCAGCAGATCTCTTTTAGCTCCAAGTTAAAAAGACGACAGAGCAGAAATAGTTACCTGTAGTGATCTGCGAGGGCCTCGGTCACCCTTAGGCCTAACTCACTCACTTCACTTTACCACAATTCTTAAACACCATAAGGACTATTTTAAAAATCATGATACCTTACCACATCACATCTGAAAAACGGAAAATTGCTTTGCTTTAATGTTAAGTTTTGAAGGGAGCAATAGCAACTGTCCGTTGTCACTCTTTGGAATGAATTGAAAGATATATACAAAGAATATGGTTGAAAACATACATGCTGAAAGACAAGAGCTGAAGCTGTTTCATTAAGACGTGGTGCCATAGGCCTTACTTGTGCTTTTAACCAAAAGGTCAACACTTTGAATCTACCACTCACTCCACAGGAGAAAGCTGACCAGTCTTCCCTTGTTAAGATTTATAACCTTGGAAACATGAAGGAAAGTTGCTATAAGTTAGAATCAACTCAATACCAGTGGGTTTACTTTTGATTCTATACAGTGAAGCCGTGAAGCTGTAGGCTGACATGTAAAGATATAGCATCTACAAACACAATGAGGTACCCTCTCACTCCAGTAAGAGTGGCAATGTTTAACAGGGCAGCAAGTAATAGATGTTGGATAGGATGTGGTGAGACAGGAACTCTTATCCATTGTTGGTGGGATTGTAAAATGGTGCAACCATTTGTTGGTGGGATTGTAAAATGGTGCAATCATTCTAGAAAGCAGTTTGGCACTTCCTCAAAAAGCTGAACATAGAAATTCAATATGACCAAACTATTCCACTACTTGGAATATACTCTGAGAATATGAGAACTGAGGCACAAACTGAGATTTGTACACCAAAGTTCATAGCAGCATTATTCAGCATTGCAAGAACATGGAAACAACCCAAATGTCCAACCACAAATGAATGGATTGAGAAATTATGGTACATTCACACAATGGAATACTATGCAGCACGCAGGAGCAATAACTTCGTAAATTATTACTTAACTTGGAAGGGAGTGGAGAGCATTACGCTGAGTTGAACTAACTTAGTCCCATAAGGATAAATATTGTATAAGACCATTATTGTAGAAGGAGTGTAAGGATCCAGGAGGGATGGGAGAGGCTGGAAGCAGAGGGATATGGATGTGCAGGGGGAAGAAAGGATTAATCATTGGGCTGTACAATTTGGGTGTGGGGGGGTGAAGGAAATTGAAAGAAATTGTTCAAATTTGTATTTGAATTTTATAAATAAACTAGCAGAAAATAAAGAAATAGTTTTAAAAAAGAAAGATACAACATATACTATTTTGATATGATCTTCAGGGCTTTATTAAGCCTTGATAGATGCACATATCAATGTATCAATTCAGAGTCAGTTATCCATAAATTATAGAAATCCATAAAATAATATTTTAGTTTCCAAAATCCATAAAATAATATTTATAAGCAAAATACTAAGTAAATCTTTTATAATATTAAATATTAAAATGGGTATAATGGAGCTGGAGATGAATGATAAAATTCTTATGTAGATGTTTTAGGATCAAATAGCTGTTTTCTAATAAACTACTTGGTGGTTACCTTCTCAATAAAATCCATAGTGGAAATGTTAAAACAAACACAAACAAACAACATAACACCACAAAATTGTTTGGAATGGACAGTATGAGATACCAACAATTTCACAACTAATGCCACCAACTTATCTAAAACTGAAGCTAACTGAAACAAGATTTCCCTACCTCCTTTGCAGGTAGGAGTCTAGGATCCCACATAAGCCAATGAGACATCACAGAAGAAATCTGTGAAAGACTGATCTCCCCAGCAGAGGATTGACATGGGTAAAGAATATGCTTGTTACTCTTTGCATATTGAATTCTCCTGTGAAGATGTGAGCCTTAAAGGTACCGCAGCCATCTTGGAAACTAAGGAAACAGTTGTTGTTGTTGTTGTTGTTGTTGTTGTTGTTGTTGTTGTTGTTGTTGTTGTTGTTGTTGTTGTTGTTGTAGTACTCTGCTCTATCCTGTGCCAATCGCACTGCCTCTGACACACCCATCCCGATTACCCCAGTCACCGAATCAATCCATCTCATAGAGGGTCTTCCCCTCCTGCGCTGTCCCTCCACCCTCCCAAGAATGATGTCCCTCTCCAAGGACCTGTCCCTCCTAACAACATGTCCAAAGTACGTTAGACAACGCCCCAGAATCCTTGCCTCCAAGGAGTAGCCTGGTTTAATCCTCTCTAGGATGAATCCGTTTTGTTGTGTGTTTTTTTCTTGGCAGTCCATGGTACTTTCAATACTCTTCTCCAGCACCACAACTCAAAGGCATCAATTCTCCTTTTATTCTCCCTAGTCATTGTCCAACTCTCTGATGCATAACAAGTGATTGCAAAGACCATGGCCTGTATCAGAGGCACCTTAGTCTCCAGAGACACACCGTTGCTCTTGAGTACTTTAGAGAGGTCCCTAACAGCAGACTTCTGATGGCTCCCGGACCACAGAGCTTTTCATTTGTGGCAAAAAAGAGTCAATTGTTTAAGTCCTTATGAATTCAGATATCAAAGGTGTTCTCTCTCTCTCTTTTTTTCTTCCTCATTCCCCAATAGAAACAAAAAAATGACTACTGCCAGTATGAGCTTTTTAATCGTCATGAAAAATTTCTTGTAATTTCCTTTTATTACAGTGGTCATATCATAGTTTGTGAATTTTATCTGAAGTGTGATTATTTCCTATTCTTGTGGCTTCCTCTTGATTTTCACAAGTGAAGTTGATGATTTCAGACTGCCAGAAAATCACTGGCAGTTTTCCAAGCTGCATGGCTCTTGGGCCCCTCAAAGATGGAGAATTAATTCTTTCCTCTCCTTTTCTTTTCTTTTCCCTTCCGTTCTTCCTATGCTAAGGCAGAAAGGGTCCTCACATACCAGTGATGTTAAGTCTCCACATAACCCACTGCAAGAATCAAATAAAATATGTGGAAAAATGTTTTTTAAAAGTGAGCACATTTTGCGACTCTCTGTTACTGATATTATACAGATAGTTGAAATGTAGAGCTGTTCCCTCAGAATTCACAACAACTAAGCAGCTCTGGTGGCACAGAGCCGAGTGTGTTGTGCTGCTAACCAGACGTCTTTGCAGCTCTGTGGTTCGAATCCCTTAGTGGACTTCCGGGTAGACACTATCTTCTTGTTATTTATAGGTTTGTAATCCCAATGTAGGTGTTCTATGAATGATAATCAATTAGATGGCAGCGGGTAAATATTGTTGTTGATTTGTACTGTTGAATTCGAATGGACCCATAGCTAACCCTCCAGGGGGGCATTTAAAGGCAATTAATTAATTGCACAGGAGGAGACTGTTCATCTTTCTCCCATAGATCAGCTAGTGGATTTGAACCATGTACTTTTGGGTTGCCAGTGCAACTTCTTACCAGTAGACCCCCAGAGCTCCCTGGGTGAGAACTTGTTGTCAGGTGCCATTGAGTCCAATAGAATTCATAGCAATCCTATGAACAACAGCTCTGTCCTGTGCCATCCTTATCATCTCTGAAACCCTGGAGCACATTGCTGTACTCACTGTGTCAAGTCATGTGGTTGAGGGTCTTCTTCTCTTTTGTTTACCCTCCACCTTTCCACGCTTCATGTTCCTCTTCAAGGAACAACTTCTCCTAACTCTCCTCATTGCAAACTTCTTGTTGTTCTGTAGTCAAGTCCAACTCATAGAGACTTTATGAACAGACCTGAATCCTGTCCTATCTTGTTCTGTTTTTACCATCTGTGATACACTTAGCCTATTGCTTCAGTCACCTTGTCAATCCATCTCATTGGGGGTCTTCCTGTCTTTTGCTGAAATTCACTCACCTTTCCAATCATGATATAATCCGAGGAATAGCTTCTTCTAGCAACATGTCCAAAATATGAAAGACAGAGCCTCGCCATCTTTGCCTGAAAGGAGCACTCTGGATACACTTTATCCTAGACATATCTGTTTATTCTTTTGGCAATCCATAGGATATTCAACACTCTTCTCCAGCACTACAACACAAAGGCATCAATCATTCTTCCATCTTGATTTATTTTCTAGCTTTCAGATGCACAGCAAGTGAATGAAAAGACTATAGCCTGAATCTGGAGCATGCTGAAATCTTAAAGGTCAGACTCCCCCAGCTGCTCTGTGGGAGAAAGATGGGCAATCTCCTCCCATGTGATTTACTGCCTCTGAAAACACACTGCAGGATCAGCTATGAGTTGGTTCTGATTCAAAGATGCTTAACAACAAAAGCTCTTTAGAGGAAAAGCATCATGATCTATTTCTGAGAAATAAGCCATTAAAATCCCAACAGAGCCCTGTTTCACTCCAAGACACACAGGGCAACCATGAGTTGAAATCAACGCAAAGGCCATGAGTTCTATAAGGGCCTGTTCCTCTTTATTCATCTGTTTGCTTTTTTATTTGTTTTATTGAATCCTCATTCCCATTCTGCTCATGCAGGCGGCCATTCTAATAGCTCTAACATGTGAGAACATAACATCTGGTTTGTATGTGTTCCTGCAAAATGGGACTTGTTTCATATGCATAGATCCTTTTTTTTATGCATGTACGTTTGACAGGTGTTAAAAAGGCTGCTGTAATAGAATGTCTTCTTTATTTTTGTATTTTTATTACTCTATATTAATTTGAGTGAAAATTATCAGAGCAGGTTGGTTTTCCATTCTACAATTCATACACGTTTCATAATTTGACTACAGTACCCACGTTGTCACAAAGCTCTTCTCCTTTACACCTTTTCTTTCCTCTTTCCATTCTCCCTTCTTTTCTATTCCCTCCCGCTTTCTGATGTTGCCTTTTTTATCTTGAATGGTAGAGCGTACTAAAGAGTGCTTTTCCCCCCTGTTGTTATGTTGTTGTTGTTGTAGTACACCATCAAGTCAGAACCAATCTATTGCTGGCTCCCCGGCAGGTTTTCAGAGACATGGGAAGAGATTTGTCATCTTTCTCCTACAGAGCCTTTGGGGTTGCAGCATAGCTCTGTACCACTTAGCCATCAGAGCTTCCTCTCTGGTGTGATTGTTGTTGTTCTGTACCGTCGAGTTGCTTACGACTCATAGCGACCCTAGGTACAACAGCCCTAAACTCTGCTCTGTCCTGTGCCAATCGCACTGTCTCTGACACTCCCATCCCAATTACCCCAGTCACTGGATCAATCCACCTCATAGAGGGCCTACCCCTCCTGCGCTGTCCCTCCACCCTCGCAAGCATGATGTCCTTTTCCAAGGATGACCCTCTATTTATTATTGTTGTTTACCTGAAAGTTCAGTCTGAGAGGTCATTGCCACTCCTCCCTTAAAAAGTGACTGGGGGCCACCCTCTCAAGGTCCCACGAGTCTCCAGAAAACCAGTGAGCCACATAAGAATCATTATGTTTCCCCCCCACATTTTTCTACCCCTCTATCAAGGATGTATTATCATCCCTTTCAAATTGGCCTGCAGTGGTAGGCCAGTACCATGCAGCTTTCTGGTTTGAGGGTTGTGAATACTGAAGTTCACATAGTCCATTAGCCCTTCAGACTAATTCTGTTTGATCACTTTTTTTTCTTCGCTCTAGACGGGATGAGAACTTAAATGGCTGCTCATAGCTTTTAAAACATCAGTAGCTACTATATAGCAAGAACATGGAAACAGCCCAAATGCCCAACCACAACAGAATGGGTTGAGAAATTACAAAACATTCACACAATGGAATACTATGCAGCAGCACGCAGGAGTAATGATTTTGTAAATGACTACCTAGTATGGGAGGGACTGGAGAGCATTATGCTAAGTGAACTAACTCAGTCTCATAAGGACAAATACTGTATAAGACCAACATCGTAAAAAGTGTACACGATCCAAGGGGGGGAGGTGCTTAAATATAAGGTCACACAATTTGATGGGTGGAGGGAGGGGTAGGTAAAGGAAAGGGGAAATATTTGGTGTGAAAACAATGTATATGAACTTTGTATGTAACCAGGATAAAATGAAACAAACTAAAACTTCAGTAGCAACTTAGTAAATTAGGATATGAACTAAATACCAACATTGTGTCATTTTACAGACACTCATGTGACAGCAGTTTAACATTTGCTATATTTCAGATATTATTTAAACTACTCGCAAAATAAGTAATAATTTCTTAAATTTGTATTACAATTCTTGAAGATGATACTTTTATTATTCTTATTTTACTGAGGAATAACCTGAAGGCATACATTGCCCAACCCCCACAGTTAGTTAAGTGGCAGTATTGAAATAATGACCATTTTATTACATATGTAAAGAGAATTGTGTGATCAGAGACAATAAAGTTGGCACAGGGTAGAACAGCGTTCTGAGCTTTGGTATATAAGGTTGCTATGAGTTGCGAGAGACTTGATGACACATAACAACAAGTGAGAATGTGTAAACAAGTGCATCTCATGTTTCACATGTCTTTGTAGGCAAATCTGAAAGAAAGAGAACATAACTGGTTGGAACTATACTTTTCTCTTTTTCTGTTTCCTTCCTCTCTCCTCTTCTTTTTTCCTTTCTTCAAATAATGGGCCTTTCTGTCTGAAAATAACTGTGTTTCATCAGTGCGAGTGTATATATTCAAAGAGGGGAATGTTAAAGGAAAATTTAAAAGCCACAGGATGAATGATACAAAGAGCTCTCCTCCTATAAATTAACATAATAGTCATTCTGCATCAAAATAAACATGACCTTCGTATTTCTCTCTGGGCTTCTCATTTAATGCTTTAGTTGGATCTGAACACAATTATGGAAGGAACGTTCTCAGCTTTCATTTTTGGCGGCTAACAAACATTTGTCATTTCAACAATCTTCTCTTGTAAGTTCAGTAAATGAAATATATTCATCATGTTGTTCACTCATTCCCATGCCCAAAATTATTCACCCCCCTGAACAGAAGCTCAGTGTCCCCTAATTGGCTTTGATTTTAGTATTTGCATTGGATGGTCAATTGCAAAAATGGCAGCCCTCCTCTTGTCATGCTATTTTGGAACTCCTGCCATCCAAAGTGTTTCTCTATTTTCAAAACCTAGACTTTTTAGTTATGTGAGATATGCTAACCAATGAGATTTTAAAAACTTGATGCAAGAAGATGTTTGAAATGTGCTTGAGCATTGTTCTTTTCCATGTTTGCTAATCTTAGGAACTCTGTGTATTATCTTAGAAACTGCTACATGAATGAGCCCCACTTACCCACTGCAGGATGAATGGAACTTGCTCTAGTTATCTCCATCAGCCCTGAAGCCAGCTAGACAATTCTAAAATTGGAAAACATATCATCAATCACTAACTATAAAAGCAGTTTAGCCAGTGTATGAGCTGGTTTTTCTGATCTCCACTAACTCCACGAAAGATTAGAACACACATCAACAAATTCAACAAGACAAAACCAATTTCTATGAGGTCAGAATTATGGTGTTGGTGAGAAGCATCCAAGAATCACCAAAAGAACAAACATTTCTCTTTTGGAGGAGGTGAAACAAGGGTGCTCCTTAGAGGCAAAGATGAAGACACATGGTCTCTCACCTACATTGGGCATGTTGCTAGGGGAGGCTATTCCCTGAAGTGAGGCAGCAAGCTTGGGAAAGTGGTGAGTTAGCAAAGGAGAGGAAGACCCTCAATCAGGTGGACTGACACAGTGACTGCAGCAATGGGCTCAAGTATATCAGAAATTAAGAGAATGGCACAGGATGGTGAAATGTTCTGGTTTCTGTCCCTTAATTAGTTGGAACCCAACCAACAATACTGAAAACCGTGTGTAGCAATGCTGTTTAATTCATGCCCGAGTGTGGGCTGAAACCCAGTGTAGCATCAATGTAGACCCAGGGTAAGCCTGAGATGTTTAGAATCTCTGGTCAAAAGGAAATGGTATTTGCTCCAGCGGTTCTGTGTTTTTTTAGGCCTGCCCCCTTCTGGCCTCTGAGCCTGCATGTCTTCCAGCCAGCTCTCTTCTTTCTTCTGTTATCTGTTGGCACAGGCCACTAACATAAGTGGTCTTGCTATTCAGGGCTGGGCTTTAGGAGAGGAGGGTTGATTTATGCCCTCCGGCTTTCAGGCTGGAAGGAAAGCTTGCAGATAGGACAGGATTCAGATCTGTTGCTCATAGGGAGCTCATGAGTTGTACTTGACTGTATGGCACCTAACAGTGACAATAACTCAGCTATGAGGAAGTTGAGTTGCTATTCCAAAACCATTCTTCTCCAGTGATTCAAATAAACCAGCACCTTCACTGGAGAAATATGGACAGTCTCCTCCTGTGAGATTATAGCCTTCTAACACCCACTGGAGGGCCAGCGACGATTAGATTCTCACTTGACAACAATGAGTTGACTCAGCTGTGTGGTGAAAGTCCAAACAATGACTAGTCACAACAGAAGCCACATTAGCACACTGACTGATTCTAAGAAAACATGTATGTCCACTAATACATTATGAAATAGTGTTAAATCATTCTAGGTACATCTTCCCCAAAGTGTCAACTTAGAAAATCATGAATAAATTCAACATAGTTTAAATCCGTAAGTAGTTTGGAGGGCTGCAATTAGCAAAGCTAATCGATACCAACTGGGAAACAAAAATAACTGATTACTTTTTTTTAAAGAACAAGAACAATTTTCTCGGCCTTTTACGTAGTTGTTGTGTATTATTGAGCCGGAACCGACCCATAGCTCGGGAAGAGCTTGTCCATCTTTCTCCCATGGAGCAGGAGCGGCCAATGGATTCAAACCACGTACCTTTGGATTTACAGTGCAATCCCTTACCACTAAGCCACCAGAGCTCCCTTTTTACCTAGGACTTCACCCTTTTTTAAACTTGTATATATTTATTGCATTATTTTTGCTTGCCCCATTAAAATCAGGTTCTCCATGAGATCTATTGACAATCCCTTGAAACATCGTGTGATATTCTTCTCCCTTTTCAGTTTAGCACAAGGTACTTCCTTCATATAAGATTATGACTGGAGAGGGGATTTCTCACTTCATTCTGGAGCAGATGGCCAAGAAAGAGTGGTCCTAGCAGGAAAGACCTGATGTAAGTGCTGAAAATATGAAGACATTTTATTGAAATCCCTCTCAAAGTTAAGATACAGTCACTAACCTCGTAAGGATAAGCTTCATAGTGAAAGGATAAGGCCCATTTCAGTCCAATTTGGTTTTTGCCTTTGCTCCATCCAGCCTTTCATAGGTATTGCCATGCTTAACTGCCCTCGGAGGCAGGCCATGTAATAGCTCTGTGCAATTTACCAGCTCGAGGCCTTTCAAAGCTGTGATCAGTTTTTTAACTCTCTGAAAATGTGTCTAATTTCATTGCAAAAGCCACACTCTGGTCCTAATGAGACCAAAGTTCTCTGGCTGTGTTTCCTTCCCCTGCTCTAGAACTCTTGCCATCACACACCACCTTTCATTTTCCAAAGGATGCCTGGGCACTTCATAAACTTAGCTAGAGGACTTATAAACTTTATAGCCAAGGAATCAATTCACCTCTAAAAGGGGACCTGCTTCTGGTGTGAAAAGTAGCAATTGTTTACATATGGTTAACCTGAAGGCATAAGAAGGCCCAGGATTAGGTTTAAAATGCTGAGATTCCCTGGAGCAGGTCCTGGGAGGATTTCCTTCCCTTTATTAAGTTCTTTTCTGCCCAGTTTCAGTTGATTGAGCCCCAAGGAAGAATGCTAATGAGTAAACTGAAGCCAAGACCCTAATCACCTGGTGAGAAAACCTCCCAAATTTACATGTGAGGTTAAACAAACAGACAAACAAACATATATCTAATTGACAAAACTCTATAAATGTAAACAAGATCTTAAAGAAATCAATTAAAATACGGTCTTGTGCTGATTTTTCTGTATCTTTTACACAGAACTTTGCTGTTTTTCCTTGATTTTTTTTCTTACCTGATTAAAGGCAGGTTCGCCATGATCCCTTAGGCTACTCTTCTCACCTCTTATTTCACCTCTGTGTATCACCTCCCTTCAGAAAGATAGCAGGGGTGGGGGTGAGGCAGGAAACCAACACAAAACACCAAACCATTTACAAGTCATTCTCTCAGAGTCTAGCATCAGACCAGAGTTATGAATGTCAGGATAAATGTGGATTTCTTTTTCTCTACACACACATTCCATACAATAGTAAGTCTAGATCTTCAAGCCACGGTTCTTCCATTGCTTTTCTCTCTCAATACTCAATGGGTATTGGCCATTACTTCTCAGAGTTTGCAGTACATGACCACGTGTTAAAGCTTATAGATTTAGAAGACTGGTCACAGATGAACCTAGACCACCTTTGTCAATTCTGCTTTGTCAAACATCTTTGCTCAGAGTCATGAAGAATTAACATGATCAAATATAGTTTTGTTTCTCATTTTCTGTACATCAATCTATGCTTTATGTCTCTTAGTGGCCTGATGAGCATCCTTGGGTCTGCTGGCCCAAATAAAATCATAACCTTAAAGAAAACAAACAAACAACATAACCCTCCTCCTGGAAGAATATCTTGGTTCAGTACTTTAAATCTTTCTCCAAAATTTTTCTCCTGTATAAACAGTATTATTGTTTGGTATCCTAAACCACTGTTTATTAGTTGTAACTAGAAACTTCTGTGATCCTTATTTCAAAATAGCCAAAGTGGCCATTAGCCATCTAATATACAACCACTAGTCTCTGCTCACCTGAAACAAACAAAAAAGGAGAAAAGCCAAGACTCGGGGTGTGTGTGGGGGTGGCGGGGGGGGGGGAAGACCTAACCTACAGAAGTAGTAGTCAACATATATGGTCTCATTTACCTCAGATCAGAAGTCTAGGAGTTACCTGTTTATCCTTACTAATCATTCTGACCAGGGCCATGATAATTAGAGAACGAAGAAAAGGAGAATCTGTTTAAAAGAACCTCAAATCCTTTAAAAAATAAAAAGAAAGAAAAAGAAAACAAAACAAAAAAGCACCAACAATTCCGGATTTACTAGAGTAGTTAATACTGAAAGACCTCTGTGTGAGACTATTGCCCTGAGGTATTCTAAATCTTGAACTGGATCTATTCCCTAAGGGCATCTTTTAGCATAGGGCCTCTGTGAGACTCAATGGCACATGACAAGAGCAACAACAGACTTCTCAAATGATTGCTTACCACATGTATTGAATAGGTGTGGAGAAAAGATATAACCCTGATACACAATTTTCCTGATAGTAAATGATGTAGTGTTCCCTTGTTCTGTTCCAACAACTACTTCTTCATCTATGTATAGATTATTCATTAGCACAATCAAGTATTGTGGGATTTCTGTTCTCCTTAAGGTTAGCCATACTTTGTTATTATCCACACAGTTAAATGTCTTTGCATAATCAATAAAACATAAGTAAACATTCCTGATATTCTCTACTTTCAACAAAGTTTGATCAGATATCAACAATGACATTCCTCACAACACAAGCCTCTTTTGAATTCAATTTGAATTGTTGGCAGTTTGCTATTTATGCGCTTTTTTCCATAATTTTTTAATAATCTTCTGCAAGATTTTACTTGCATGTGATATTAGTGACATTGTTTTTCATTCTATTGGATCACTTTCTTTTTGGAATATGAACAAATATGAATGTCTTTCAGGTAATTACTCTGATAGCTATCTTCCAAGTTTCTCGGTATGATTAATTATAACAGATTGGTTCACAAAACAGAGAGTATTACCTAGAAATTATACGCACACTGTCTAGAAGTGAGAGTATGAGAATAAAAGGTCAACAAGTATTTCAACCTAAAGTTGAGAATGTAAGAGTACAAGAGGGGAAATGAAGGGAAAATAAGAAACCAGGACAGAAATCTCAAGAGTGCTCATGTATTATGAAGAAATAATCTGGCTCCTTGATTTTTTTTTTCAGAAATTTTTAGATGGGAAACTAAATTGTCAAGTAGACCTTCATAAAAATATAATAAATTATTGTTTTAAAAAACAGAGATAATTCTACATCTCAGTTATATCAGATATACTAAAAACGGCTATTTCAAGACTTTCGTACGTCTACACGAATATACAGTTCTCACTACTTACAGCAGCAACTTTATTTATAAACTAAACAAATTGTGCCATGAATTTATGTTTTCTCCTCTTCAGTATGGAAGTGGGATTAAAATAATATTTTTCCAGTTTGTTTTAGAGAGAAATAATATTTTTGTCATGTCATTGGATACTCAAATTTAAAAGCACATGTTCAAAGATGGATGGAAACACAGTAAAAGGATAAACAAGTTGGTTTTAAGGAGCTCCTAGTACCAAATTGGGACAATTTGAGTATTATCATGTACAGCACAGTAAAAAGTATAACCAAATAGATAAAACAGGATTTTGTGATAATAACAGTTGCATATTTCAAAGCATCTCAATAAAAATATGTTCTAAAATATTAGAAAAGTGGAAAATAGTAGTCTTACAATGAAGAGTAGCAGACTTTACAAAGCGATTAAATCTGATATCACTCATGATGAAATATATTGAAATTATGTAACTTATGATATCAAACAATAAGAACATGACAGTATTTCTTTGATATTTCTGCCAATGATTCATAATTTATTCATGAGGAGTAATAAGACAAACACAAACCCATTTTTAAGGGTCTCTTACAGAATACACATGCTACAATCTTCAAAATTTTCAAGGTTAACTGAAATATCTCTGAGAAACTTTGGCAGATTAGGGGGAAAAACCAAGACCTGAAGCATGGCAGCTAAAAACACAACATGTGATTCCACAATTAATCCATTTGCTATAAAAAGTTGATGATGAGAAAGTTGGTGAAACTTGAATGTGATTTGAGGTTTAGATAATTGTTGTTGTTGCTGCTGTTTGTCATTGAGTCAGAACTGACCCATAACAGACCCTCTAGGAGGTTTTGAGAGACAGTGAATCACACAAAGGAAGATTACCCATCCTTTTCCCACGGCATAGCTGATGGAGTCTAACCCACACCTTTGAGATTGTACCACAGCTTAAATATTAATTTTCTTTTTTCATAGTAAGATAAGCTGTTGTTTTTGTTAGGTTGTTTGTTTGCTGTTGAGTGTGACTCACAGTGACATCCCATCCTGCACCCTCCCCTAGCCTGAACAATCATCTCTGATAACACTAAAGCTCATTGCTGAAGTCACACTGCAAATCTGTCCCATTGGGGTCTTCCTCCCCTTCTCTGATTCTCCATCTTTCCAGGCATGATGTCCCTTTCCAAGGAACAGCCTCACCTAACTTCATGTCCAAAATAGGAAAGATGAAGCTTTGTCATCTTTACCTCCAAGGAACATTCTGGCCACACACTTTCCAGAACTTACCTATTTGTCTTTTGGAAGTTCATGGAATGTTCAATACTCCCATCCAGCACCAGAGCTCAAAGACATCAAGTCTTCCATTATCTAGCTCTCTAACGTGTTGCAGGTGACTGAGAAGACCATGGTCTGAATTTGGTGCACCTTAGTCTTCAAACTGATATCTTTGCTCTTCAGCATTTTGGAGAGCTCCCTCCTGACAGTGGACTTGTCCAATGCAATTCATCTCTTGAGTTCCTGACTGCTCACGCCCAGGGTATTGTGTTTTGATTCAAGCAAGATGGTACTATTGAGAGCTTCAATCCTTTCTCCATTAATCATAATGTTGGCTATTGGTCCTGTGGTGAGGCCTTCTGTTTCCTTGATGTTAAACTGTGATCCATCTTGAAGGTGGTAGTCCTTGATCTTCTGCAGCAAACATTTCATATACTCCTCTCTTTCAGCAAGCAAGGTTCTCCCATGTGCATAATTCAGGTTGTCGATGAGTCTTCCTCCTATCCTGATACTACATTACTCTTCACAGAGCCCAGCTTCATGAATTTGTAGACAAGAAGCTGCACTGTGATCCCCAAGGCATGCAGTTCAAATCCACCAGCTGTTCCATGAGAGGATGGACAATCTCTTCTCATGTGATGAACTGCCTCTGAAAACCAACTGAAGGATCAGCTATGTGTTGGTTTAGACTCTACAGTACACAATAACAATAACATAGAGATTAAATAGATTTGCAGGGAAGATGCAACCTGGATGTACATCCTTCCTTGTTTATATTTTTTAAATAAAATTATTATTTTATACTGGTTTGCTTACAAAGTTTATATACATTATTTTTCACGCTGGAACTCTTCCTGATTTTAAACAATGCATTGTGCCCTTGCTCAATTCAGACAACAGCTTCTTGATCTAGATATAGATGTCTCATGAACACAATTAAGTGTTCTGGGATTCCCATTTCTCTCAATGTTAGCCATACGTTAGTTATGATCCACACAGTCAAATATTTTTGCTTAGTCAATAAAACAGAAATAGACATTTTTCTGGTATTCTGTGCGTTCAGTCAGGATTATTTCTGACATCAGCAGTGAAACACATGAAGTTGACATTCTAGGCATCAGTGAACTGAGATGGATTAGCCTATCCCACTTTGACCCAGGTGATCATATGCTCATATGACCTTGCTGAGAATGAGAAACTGAAGAATAGTGTCACTTTCCTAGTTAAAAAGGTCATTTTAAAGGGGAGCTCTGGTGGCCTAGTGGCAAGAACTCCACTGCAATCCCAGAGGTGCATGGTTCAAATCCACCAGATGCTCTACCGGGAAAGGAGGGACAATCTCCTCCTGTACCAGTCAGATCCGATTTGACGGTACACAGACACACAAAAAATAATAATAATAAAATAAAAAATTTAAAAAAAGGTCATTTTAAGATCCATCCTGAAGCATAATAAGGCTGTGAATGATAGAATGCTATTCACGTGCATGCTCGAACAACCTGTTAGTAGAAATCTCATTCAAATACAGTAAAATAATAGTAATGCTTAAGTGTTAGTGTTCTTATTTTGATGAGTAGATAGAATGTAATAATGATAGAAATTGGAAAAAATGTTCTAAAAATATTTAGAGTGTGAAGGATAAGTTTAGGATATTACTTTCAAATGGCTTAAGAAGTGGGGTGGGGGGCATTGTACTATGCTTTAAAATAAGCACACAAATAAATCTGCTATACCAGTATACTTAGTCATGCTTATGGTATAGTTTGACAGAAGACTAAGACATGATGTCTTGGTTTTCTAGTGCTTCTACAACATAAATATTACAAGAATATGACATTAGAAAACAATAAATTATTTTTGCACAGTTTGTTGTTATTGTTATGTGTCATTGAGTTCCTGTGACTCATAGTGACCCTGAATACAACAGCGCTGAAGCCTGCCGTGTCCTAAACCAGTCTCACTGACTCCGGAACACCTACCCCCATTATCCCAGTTACTATATCAATCCTTCTCATCCGGAGTCTTCCTTTCCTGCACTGTCCCTCCACTCTTTCAGGCATAATGTCCTTCTCCAAGAACCAGTTGCTCCTGGCCATGTGCCCAAAGTATGTGAGATGGAGCTTCAAAATCTTAGTCTTCATGAAGAAACTTGGCTTCACCCTCTCCAAGACAGAACTATTTATTTTCTTGGCAGTCCACTGTATGTTCAAGACTCTTATCCAGCACCATGACTCAAAGGCATCAATTCTCCTTCTGTCATCCTTAGTCATTGTCCAGCTCTCTGATGCATAGCAAGAAATTGCAAAGACCATGGCCTGGATGAGGTGCACATTAGTCTCTAGACTGACATTATCACTTCTCAGTACTCTGGAGAGGTCCTTGACAGCAGATTTTTACATTTTTTGCCAAGTTTAGAAGGTTGAATTTTGAGTATTGCCTCTTTCTTTGTCAGCTCTGGTGGAAGGTTCTTGGCTTTTCTGAACTTGTGCTTTTGGGCAATCTTCATGTGATTTAGCATTTCTTTTCTTGTACCTCTGCTTTTTCTACTTGCTTGTTTAATCTCTTTTATATCTCAAAAAGGGAGCTATGGTGGCCTAGTGGGCAAGGAATTGCACTGTTAACCGAAAAGCAGGCAGTTCAAATCCACTGGCTTCTCTGCTGGAGAAAGATGGGCAGTCTCCTCCTGTGCCATTGACAGTCTCTGAAAACCCACTGCAGAGTCAGCTATGCATCTGTTCCAACTCCAGGGCAATGAGTGAGTCAAAAGATACTGATTCACTTTACACAAATTCTATCTAATTTAACTACATAACAAAACCAACCCATTTCCAAATGGAACTATAACTGGAGGCCTAGATACTAGACTTTCCAACACATGTTTTATTTCATTGGACACAATTTAACCCATAATATTACACCCTTTGCCCTTTTCCAGTCCATGTACTTACTACATGCAGAGAGCACATTCATATCCTCACATTATCACCCAAATCCTACTTAACTCTGATTCCAAATACTTGTTTTCTTAATTATCTAAGAAAATGTGAGAATTTAAGTGCATTCTATCTTAGGACAAAATTCTTCTTAATGTGTGAATTTAATGACATTTAGACTATATTTTCAAACTACAGTAGTGAAACAAACAGGAAACAGACATTTCCATTCAAAAGAAAGAAATTGAAGGGGAAGAAGTGATAAAAGGACACCGGGCAAGCCTGAGACCTAGCAGAACATTTTGTGTTAGCTCTCAAGGACTGAAAATAATCCCTTGTTTTTTGGGACCGTCTAGGCAGTGGCCCAATCCTCCAGACTCAGTGTGTTAGCCCGGCTCTTTGGATTCTGGGTGGAGGTTCCTTGAGCTGGGGCTTCCACTTCACATTCTAGGCCCACTAGGATGTAGACTCCAGTCCCTTGGCTTTGAATTTCCTCATTCGCCTAGTCGTACTAAAATGTGACCCACATGATTTGGCCCTGGCAGATCTTGTTCTGTTCCTTAGGTATAGAAGCCCTGCTTCCTCAGTTCTGAGTGATGGCCCAGCCTCCTGACAACTGGACATTCCGGGTTTCAGTTGGTTAGCTCTGACCCTTTGAAACCTAGAAAGCCTGCTCTTTGAAACCAAGCTGACTCTGTTTCCCGTGTTCCTTCCCAGAGTTTTGTGGATGTCTGAGCTGTTCCATGATTGGGGGTTTTTGGGGGTGTTTTCCCCTGCTGTTCTTGCAGGATAACAAATGATACTCCTTTGTTCCCTTGCCCTTAGAATTTCAAGAAACAAACTGTGTCCTCTCCTTTCATTCTTTATTTGTCCTTCTAGGTCCAAGCTGTGGTAGCTGCTTACCTCCATCAGTTACAGCCTTAATCTCTAACAAAATGTTGTGAAGAATCAATGCCTTCAAGTTGTGGTGCTGGAGAAGAGTCTTGAACATAACACAGACTGCCAAGACAACAAATAGGTCAGTCTTGGAGAGGGTGAAACCAAATTTTTTCTTGGATACAAGGCTTTTGAAGCTCACATACTTAGGGCATGTGGCCTAAGGGTGGACGGACAAGCACAGGAGAGGAAGAGGCAGGAGGAGATGGATTGATACAGTAACTGTGGCAAAGGGAGTAGGGGTGTTGCAATCAGTGAAACTGGCTCAGGACAGGGCAGGCGTCAGAGCTGTTGTATATAGGGTTGCTATGAAACACAGGCGACTCGATGGCACAGAACAAGAACAATCAAATTGTTGGTGAAAGTTCTTAGACATGTGTTTTAAGTTTTAACAGACTTTCCCTAATGTTTACGTTCTGTTTTAGTTTTGCATGTCCCTGCCTTTCAGCTTCACTGCTCTTGAGTCAAGGCTGATGTGGCAACCCTACCACATACTCCAACTGTCCAATAGGATCTTCAGAACCCTAAATATTTGCAGAAGACTCTCTCTTCTCTCGCCAATTGGTTCTAACTGCTGGCATTTAGGGTGTCAGATAAATGCTTTAACCACAGGCTCATCTATTTTTCTTTTCATCTTCCATTTTTCTGGTTGTATCAAAGAGAAAGTGTGCACATGCTTTAGGATCTTTCTTAGAAATCTCCTCGGCTAGATATGCAAGCTTACCATTCACAACTTCAACGCTGGGTTGTAAACATTTTAGTATAATTCTGACAAATTCTTTCCCATTGTATTAAAAAGTATCACCATTCTCCCAGAGTTCGATCAAACGGTCCTCCTTTAAAAACTCCTCACTGGGTGCTTATTTAAGGTCCACATTTCTAGCAATCTGTTGCTGACACCATAATTATTCTCTCAAACAAGAGAGAACTTCTCTCTGTAATTCTCTTAACTTCCGAGCCCTCACCAGAACAGTTTTTGACATCTACAACTCTACCAACAAGAGAATCTAGGCTTCAACTGTTGGAAACCTTAAAGCTCTTCCAGCCTGGCCACATAAGTCAATCCTGACACACCACACACACACACTCTCTCTCTCTCTCTCTCTCTCTCTCTCTCTCTAGTGTTCCAAGAAAAGAAGGGACTGCCTCCACTGGTTCCCATGCATTTTCAAGTTGCCTGACTATGTCCCTGGGATGTGAGCAAATGAGAAACAGAAGAGGAGAAGAATAGAAAGCTGAGGTGATGCAATGGGCAAGTAGAAACTGTTCTATTATGTGCTGTCAGACTTGAGTGTGAATAGGGCTGCACCTGGAAAAAGGGAAAAAAGGGTGCATTCATCCATCGCTCCTCACGTGGGAGCCAGATAGGGCAAGGGGTCTGTCCTGTCAAGAGAATGATTCAGGAGTTCTTTCTCACTGAAGATTAATCATAGCAAAGGGCAAGAGTAAAGAATACCCTGTTCTATTTACTTCTCCATCTCTCCCTTCTGCCTGGGTCCCAAATGGCTCTGTTTTCATATGTCGAGATATTGGTGGAGCAGAGCTGCTGAAAGGTCTGAGACATCTGGGAGATGAATCACTCCATGCAGAAATGAAACAATTAGCCGAGTTTAGTCCAGCACAAAGACCTTGAGAGGTGTCTAATTGAGTGGCCCACAACAGAGCCAGGAAACAATGTGAATTTGAAAAGAATCCCACAATTAATTTCTGTGTTGACCTAATGGGACATAATTTGCTAATGTGTATGGTGCCCAGAGAGGGCCTTTTCAATGATGCTCATAAGTTTCTAGTGTATAGCATTCCTCTATGTTTGTGCACGCATGAGTGAGAGTTTATAAGGGAAAGGATGTAGATAAATGCAAGTATATTTTTTTGTGGCCCATTATTAATTCTGTGACCATTTAAACATAAAAAGAGACATTTTGGCATGGATAAGGCCATAGAATTTTCTAAAACACTAGTTTAGAATTAGACATTGGCAGTCAAATGTCTTTGAACCATTACACAAAAATCACATAGCCTTCGGAGAATTTTAGAAATAGAAAGTGTATGTGTTAAAAACCCAATGTATTTTCATTTAAAAAGTGGAAATACTTGTATTGTATAGATCTTTTGTCCAAGAAAATGAAACTTGCTTCCTTATAGATGCTAAAAATATATTAGCTATATCCACTGATAAGTGAGTGTGTTGTAGTTCCAAACATGCCCCCATCCTCAAGTTCCCAGAAAATTAGCAATCATTTTGTTAATTTTGGTGTTCAAAAGAAGAAATTACAGTTATTTTCTTAAGTGAAGCAATTTAAAGAAAAGAGACTGAGTCCTCTAGAATAATGATAATAATTTATCACAATTAAACTTACATTTTCCTAACAATGAATTTGACTCCAGATACAAGTTATGTTTAGATTTTTATCTCTACTTTTTACACTGATTTTTTTTTTATTCCCAAGCAAGTAGACCATAGTGAGTCAGGACAAATTGAGTTTCTTCACATGAGAAATTAGGGGTAGGAGGACAGAGAAGGATTTGATTCATAGGACCCCTTCCTCCATGACCACCCATGATGCTATGCCTTCTATAATATTTATGAAGATAACAATTAAAATAATGGCATGAGGAAAGAGAAAATTTGTTAATGTAAACTCAAATCATTCCTTCCTTCTCATCTCTATCAGGTAATTATCTTTTTGTAGAATCTTATACTCAAAGTTCTTCATGAGAAGGCTCAAGGGCATTTCAGCAAAGGGGAAACTAGGACATGGGATATTTTGGTCCTAGAATTCACATCGCTTTAACAAATCTTGCTGGAACTTTTTAGTTTGAGGGTTGTTGGCTTTTAATTGTGTTTTGTTTTTCCCTTCAGGGGCTTGGTTTGTCCATGAAACAACTTGACTCATATGTCTAAAGAGAACCAGAGGTCCCTGTAGTTGTAAATGGAGAAGTAAAGAACCTTGCCTCTTTCAGGAGACCAAAATTACCAGTTGTTATAGAGTTAGTCTTAATTCATGTAGGCTGGTATCTCGAAAAGAAGATCTCCAGACTTTCTTCTGAGACCCCTCTTGGGCAGACTTGAACCTACAACCCTTCAGTTAACCAGTTAACTATCTGAACCACCAAGAGATTCCCTGTCAGGCAATAGAAGATGATAAACAGGGATAGACAATAGAGACATTAATATGGAAATGAGCATAAGGTCCATACATTTCTTTTGGCTCAACGCTGGACCTCCATTGAGCCAGCAATATGCTTAGTGCCTAGTGAACATCAGTGATATAAGTGACTATGAGCATCTACGTCAACACAGCACCTTGATTCAAAGCAGAGCTGAGATAAAAAGGATTCAAATAATTCAGTACTTTTTCCATATAAATCTACATCAAAAATATATAGCTAGATATCTGTACCTAGGGAGATTTTGGTGGCTTAATAGTAAGGAGTTGCACTGTCAACCCAGTTTATATAAACTGCACACAGTTTATATGTACCAGCTACTCCACGCGAGATATATGGACAATCTCTTCCTGCAAGATTATTTTGAAAACCCACTGGAGGGACAGTTATGAGTCATTTCTGACTAGATGATACATGACAACAACCACATATCTATACTTATCAACTGATCATTTGATATATAAGTAGAGATAATCTCAAGAATATGTTTGATGTGAAGAATACTAACAGCTGAAAGCCAGATGAATTGTAGGTTGACATCATCTCTGACAAATACAAAAATCATTAATTAGAGAGGAGAGGAAGAAAGGAAGAAAAGGAAGAAAGAAAGAAAGAAAGAAAGAAAGAAAGAAAGAAAGAAAGAAAGAAAGAAAGAAAGAAAGAAAGAAAGAGGATGTCAGAAGAGACTTTGAAATTTGCCCTTAAAGTAGATTAACTGACGTTAAAGGAAGAAATGATACCATGAGAGAGTTACACAGAAGGTTTTAATGGGTAACTCTGGAAGATAAAGCAAAGCTTTATAAGAAAATGTGCAAAGACCTTGAGGTAGGAAACCAAAAGGAAACATTCAGTATTTTGCAAGTTAAAAGAACTGAAGAATAAATTCAAGCTTCAGTTGCAATATTTAATGATTTTTGGACAAAATGTCATGTGACTCAAAAGCATCAAATGAAGATGGAAAGAATACAGAGCTACTATTCCAAAAGAAGTTGTTTACCTTGAACTAGGATTTCAACAGGTAGCACATGATCAACAATTCAATGCTACTGAAGGAAGACATTCTGCGTTGAAAGCACTGATGAAAAAAAAAGTCTTTCAGAAATGTTGGAATGTGAATTTATGTGTTTCAGCAAAATGATACCGTCCTGGATGGGCTTGTTCATGTACGCAAGAAATTTGGAAGGCAGCAAATTGACCAGCTGACTAGAAGAGATTCATGTTTGTGTTCATGTTTTAAAAAAAGAAAAGGTGGTCCAAAAGAATGCAGATATTCTCAAACAGTGCCATTAATACACATGTAAGTGAAATCTTGCTGAAGATTATGGAAAAATGTCTGGAATGACACTTTGACAGGGAATCTAATGAGCAAGATTCAGAACGTCTGCGGAATGAGTGATATACCTGTTAAATCAGAGGGATAAGTAGAGAATATCGGAAAGATTTTCACTTGTGTTTTACTGACTGTGCAATGTCACTCTATTTATAATAAATGATGGACATCACTGTGAATAATGGAAACTCCAGAACAATTAATTGTACTCATAGGGAACTTGTACAGATGCCTAGAAGTGGTAATTAAAACAGAACAAAGCAATAGGGCACTGTTTAAAAAAGGAAAAGATGTGCATCAAGGTGGTATCTTTTCACCATTATCTACTTAACATGTATGTTAAGTAAACAATGTAAGAAGCAGGACTGTATGAATAAGAATGTGGCATCCGATTTGGAGGAAGGCTCATCAACAACTCACCATGTGTAGATGACACAGCCTAGCTTGGGCAAAGTGAAGAAGACTTGAAACACTTACTGAAGATTCTAGGCTACAGACTTCACTGTGAATTACAGCACAACACAAAGAAAACAGAAATCCTCCCAGCAGAACCAACAAACAACATCATGATAGATGGAGAAAAGATTGAAGTTCTCAAGGATTTCATTTTACTTGGATCCATAATCGATAACCATGGAGGCAGAAGTCAAGAAATCAGAAGATGTTGCATTAGGCAGATTTACTCTCAAGAACTTCTCCAAAGAACTAAAGAGCAAAGATGTCAGTTTAAACACTAAAATGAGCCTGACTCAGACTGTGGTGTTTCAATTGCTTCATGTGCTCGTGAAAGCTGGACAGTGAGTAAGGAAGACCAAAGTGTAACAAATGGCTTTGAATTGCAGTGTTGGTGACGAGTATTGAATATTCCATGGACTGACAAAACAAAAAACAAAACTGGCTTGGAAAAGGGGAGGCTGGAGTGCAATGAGTGTGAAATTTTCTCAGATATATTGAACCTACCTGATGAAAGTGAATGGGTAGGTGGGTGGTTATTCAGTAATGCATGTCTTGTAGACACAGGGAGATAAAGCAACTCTCTAGAAGAGATCTTCAGCTGAAATGGAAATTTGTGCAAAGAATTACAAACTTTTCAAAGGTCCTTTCTGTAAAGTAAAGGAAAAAGTAATTTTTGAGTGGGACACTGTTGGACCTGGTAAGGCAATTAGCTAGAAGATACAGTATGAAATTATTTCATTCCGTTTTAAGAGAGAAGAGTCCATTCAAATGGAAATACTTTATAGTTTTACAATGTGATGGCACAGAGTTGATTCCAATATTTGCTTTTATTGCTACAAATTTGTCCTTAACTCTGGTCCATGCTCAGTAAAGTGCTTCCCAGGATTTTAAAAAAGGACAGTGAACAGGCTTTGAAACTCAAGCCAAATCACCAGACCTCCTGGTTGCAAAGGAAAGAGGATTGGTTGTCTTTACTATTAAAGCATTTCTAAGACATCTACTCACAGTCTTCAGTAAACTTGCAGTTCCCACATCCTTTCATTAGAGCTATCTTCTGTCTTGATTCCTGACTTTCACATGTTCTTCCAATGGAGAAAATGAATAGTATGTACCTCAGACTCAATTTAATAGTCCTTTTTACTCATTCTTCAGATGTGACCAATTTAAAATTATTTGTTCTTTCTCATGAGTATTCCTAAGCTTTTTTTTACAAAAACCTTGACTCTTGAGGCACTAGTGCCGTTCATTTTCACAACACTCACGGTATTCAAAGGCAATTTCCAATTTCTTTTAAGGCTTTGATGGGGCCTTGATGTCCACTAAAATAAAGCACAAATTCTGTGATTTTACATGAATGGTGTCATTGGCATCTCTCCCAAGCCCTCTACACTTTATCGCTTCAGACTATGTGAAACTAAATGACAAATATCAGCTCCTACATCTTTTTAACTGAGAGCTTTCTCTTGGCCACCTGAACCATCTCTGTAAAACGTACATGGGAAGATCTTAGTGCCGTCATCACAATCTCGGCTGTCTTTATGCTAATTCTCCAGTAACTATATCAATTCATCTCACGGAAGGTTGTCCATTCTTTTCTTGATCCTTTATTTTTCTAAGTGTGATGTCCTTCCATGAAAAATTACTTTTCCTAATAACATGCCCAAAGTTTGTGGGACAAATTCTCACCACCCTTACTTCTATGGAACTTCGAGGTTGTATTTCTTCCAAGAGAGATTTGTTTATTTTGGACATCTATGATTTCCAAATGCGCTATTTTTAATCAACAGAGCAATTCAAAGTCATCAATTCTTCTTTACTTGTTTTCCGACTTCCTTCAGTAGTATCAGCTATAGAAACTACTATAGTATTGGTTAAATACATGCTAGCTTTTAATCTGGCTACCTTGCTTGCTAGCTTAAAGATGTCCTTCATGACAGATTTGTCCAGTGTAATTTATCATTTGATTTCCTGACTGCTGCTTCCATGGCTGTTGATGAGGATTCAAATAAAATTAAAGCCTTCACTACTTCAATCTTTTCTCAGTTTCTCATGATGTCGCTTATTGGTCCAGTTGTGAGGAATTTGTTTTCTGTATGTTGAGTTACAATCCATAATTAGGGCAATCGACTTTGATTTCATTAATAAGTGTTTCAAGACTTCATTTTCTACAAACAAGATTGTGTCATTAGATGTAGGTTGATAATGAGACAGTCTGTAATACTTAAGTGACATTTTTCTTCATAAAGGTCTAATTTCTCAAATTATTTGCTCAATACTCTTACTGAATAAGTATGGTGAAAATATACAACACAAACACACATCTTTCTTGATTTTAAACTGTGTTATATCTCCTTGTCTGTCTTAAAAGACTTTTTCTATGTCCAGGTTCAACGTGAACCCAATTAAGTTTTCTGAAATTCCCATTTTTCTCAATTTTATTGTTGTTATGTGCCGTCAACTCACCTGCGACCCATAGAGACTCTATGTACAGTAGCTCTAAACCCTGCCCTGTCCTGAGCCAGTTTCACTAATTCTGACACACCTCCCCGCTGTGGCCCCAGTCACTGTATTAATTCATCTCAATCAGGGTCTTCCTCTCTTGTCCTGTCCTTTCACCCTTCCAGGCATAGTGTCTTTCTCCAAGGACCAGTCTGTCCTGGCCACACGTCCAAAGTATGTAAGATGAAGCTTAAAAATCCTAGCCTCCAAAGAGAAACTTGGTTTCTCTCTCTCTAAGACAGGTCTCTTTGTTTTCTTGGTGGTCCATGGTATATTCAAGACTCTTCTCTTTCTTTGCATAGTCAAAATAACACAAGTAAATGTCTTTCTGGCATTTTTGCTTTTATTCAAGATCCATGTGACTTTATCTGTGAAATCTCTTTTCTTAGGATCTCCTCTAAATCTATCTTGAATATCTACCAGGCTCCTGGAATACAGTATTCTAAGTAATGTTTTTTAATTAGCTTCAGCAAGATTTTACTTGTATGTGATACTAATGACATTGTTTGAGTCACTCTTCTAGATCAGTCTTTTTTTTTTTTAAGAGGGCACAAATACAGATAACTTCAAGTTGCTTGAAGAGATAGCTGCCTTCCAAATTTCTTGCTAAAAACAAAGTAATGGGTAAGAAAGACATCAATTCTTATTTTTCACCAATATTTTCAGAGTAGTCTGAATTTCTTTCTTTTTTTTTTCTTCTTTAGTACGATGGTTGTTGATCAGATGCTTTTTTTGAACTGGTTACGTTGTTTATCAACTCCTTTTAATACAGTAACTCCGTGTTCATTTCCTATTTTTTGAGGCTTTTAACATTTCTCAATAGTTTGCTCATATTCATAATCAATAGTTAGGTTTCTCTAAGTTGAAAATAAATCTTAGTGACCTATGAACAGTGGATGTGAACCCCATCCTGTGCCGTACCAGCCTCATCATCTCAGACACACTTGAGAAAATTTATTTATTAGTTACATATTCAGTTTTCTTAATTCTGAACACTCATACAAAACATAAACATTTCTGCACATGTGTTTGTGACTTACATGAATGTTTGAATGTCAAATGTTGCACAAATATTTATAGTAATTTATGCAAGAATTTGTAATTTTACGAGAGAGCATGTTTTAAATATCTTAACTGGCAATACCTGGAAATACCACCAGATGGTGATGTTTCTCCTAAAAGCATCATCTATCAGTCTGCGTCCTCAATTCCATCCATCTTCTTGGCGACCCCACATGTGACAGCATAGAACTACACTCCACAGGATTTTAGTGGCTGATACTTCAGAAGTAGATCAGCAGACCTTTGCCCTGAATGGACTCAATTTTCAGTTGCCTACGGAGTGTGTATACACCACTCTAAAACTGGTCAACAATGGAAAGAGTATCCAATTAACAAATTCAACAAATTAAACCCAAAACTGTTTGGACATAGAAATAAGAAGGTGGATCCCCCACTCCCAACCTCCACTCCCTACAATTTGATCGTATTTTACTGGATTATTCTGAATTACTAAACAGGAGTGGCATCCACTTCCTAAGCAACATGTCTCTGGCAACTCTATGAACTTTGATAAATGAGGATAGTTAACAGACAGAAAGGCTCATAAGGTCGCTCTGAGTTGTACTCGATTCGATGGCAATCAGCAGCAACATGAGAACTCTAAACCCAGAACTGTTTGGACATAGACATGAGAAGGTAGATTCCCCAGGCACACTCCCGCCCCTTGCAATTTAGTCCTGTCTTACTGGGTTATTCTGAGTAACTGTGAGGACTCTGAGCGGTTTATATTCACAGTTGCCACCAAAACAAGTCTTCAGAAGGAGAAGCATAGCAGTCAACAAATTAATGGGTAAACAAAACGTAGTACACACTTGTTGTTGTTGTTGTTGTTCTTATGTGCCATCGAGTCACTTGCAACTCATAGCGACCCTGTGTACAACAGCCCTAAACCCTGCTCTATCCTGTGCCAATCGCATGGCCTCTGACACACCCATCCCGATTACTCCAGTCACTGAATCAATTCACCTCATAGAGGGCCTTCCCCTCCTGCGCTTTCCCTCCACCCTCCCAAGCATGATGTCCCTCTCCAAGGACCTGTCCCTCCTCACAACATGTCCAAACTATGTTAGACGGAGCCTACTACAATAGATTATTACCTGTCCAGGAAGTAAAAATTCTGAATGCGTATTACAACATGGGTGGACTTGAAAAGATTATGCTGAACTAAATAAGTCAATTAAAAAATTACAAGTATTGTTTGATCTAACTTATAAAAAAAATGGAGTGATTTGTGCGGGTGGGGGTGGGCAGGAAGAAAAGTGCAACAATGAATGACTGGAAACCCGAAGTCTCTGTAAACTTTCATTAATATTAATTAAAAAAAGATAAGAAAAGGTAAATAATTGGAGATAAAATTTTATTAATGGTTATGAGGGACAGGAGGAAGGGGAGAAACTGTTTGCATTTACAGTGATGGAAATAATGCATTGATGAAGGGTACGGTTACACAGCAACTAATGTGATTGCTATCAACTAGTAAAACTTGTAAAAAGTTGAATTGAAAAAAAATCTGTACAGTAAATAGAGTCACAATAACAAAACAAAACAAAAACTGGAATGGGCCAAAGATACTGTATTTATTATAAGTTCCCAGGAGCTGCAGATGTTTTAAGCAGTTTAATGAACTTGATGAATAAGAGTAATTTGTGACCTTTAAGTACCAAATTTTAGGAAGAATTTAAAACAGACACCAGATCCTGAGACATAGTAAGTCTAGTACCAGAAGTCGTTGTGCAGTGGACCTTTAAATGATGAAATCGGTTGGGATTTAAAACTATGACTTTGTTTTGTACATTTATTAATTTTAAGTGTCTGACTGGAAAATTGACTTGGAAAAATCTTTCATATATCATAGCTTGAATGAACTATGTAACATCTCTTAGGGGAACTTAATCCCATGATTCTTAATATTTTTTTCTTTATATGTACCTTTATAAAATATTCAGAAATAGTCTATTAAGCCCCAAATTTGTACTAAGGTTAATGCATTTGCTCACTTCCTAAAATATTTTATTATACCTTCTAGGATTCTTAACTCTCTTAATTTTTATGCACTCTTATATTGTTAATGCAGAGAAATTTAAATTCATCCCAAGACTAGTCATTGGCAGAACTTTTATTATCTCTCTAGCCTGTTAACTTTCAGTGAATTTTCCCCCTTTCTTTTATTACACCATACTTTTTTTTTCCCTAAAGGGAATAAATTTTCCATTCTCAACAAAGAAAAGAGGATGAATTCTATTTTGTAAGACTAAATGAGCTGACTGTTGGGAGTTGTAATTGTGTCTTGAATTTACTGGCCTGAGAATTCACATTGTAACCATGTGTTGTTCCCAAAGGAAATGGCTTCAGCTCAACCAGGACCACCTGTTACTCAACGTTTCCTTGAACAGCTCTTAGTACTAAAGGGATGTGAATGTTAATGTGAGGTTGTATCCAGCCAAAGTGAAGTAGGAAGCTTATATTATTATCCAAGTGACTTGAGTCATAGATCTTTCACCCTATTATCCCTGAGATAACATCAGCACTAATCTCTCTGGCTTTTCCCCTTTGCCTCTCTCTCTTTTTCACATGTAAAGGTTTCATGTAAGCATGATTGAATGTTCTGAGATTACTATTCTTCTCAGTGTTAACCTTAGTTTGTTATGATCCAGACAGTCAAACGCCTTTGCAAAGTCAATAAAACACAAATAGCCATTCTTCTGGCAGTCTCTGCTTTTTGTCAAGATCCATCTGATATCAGCAAGTGTATCTGTGATACACTTCTAATCTCACCTTGAACTTGTGGCAGTTCCCTGTCAAAGTTATAGCCATTTTTGCACAGTGGGGTGGACCTGAGCGGAGGGATTGTAAAACAACAAAAAAATTTTTCTTTTACTTTTCAAAGAGAAAAGTGTAGTGTGGGGGGTGTGGGGGTGGAGGCAGGGAGGAAAGTGCAACAATGAATGAATGGAAATCTAAAGTCTCTGTACATTTTCATCAAAATTAATAATAAAAAATTTAAAAGTTATAGCCATTTTTTTGCATCATCTTCAGCAGTAAATTTGATAATTTACCTTTCAATCTCCTTGATAAGTGAATTTGATATCTGTATTGGGATTGCATTGAACATGTAGATTGCTTTGGTAGGATTGTCATTTTCACCATATTGAGTCTTCTTATCCATTAACAGGGCACATTTCCCCATTTCTTTAGGTCTCTTATTGTGTCTTACAGAAATGCTCTGTGGTTTTCTTTGTATAGGCCTTTCATATCTCTAGCTAGATTAGCTCCTAAGTATCTCAGTTTGTGGTTGGCTATTGTCAATGGTGTTGCTTTCTTGATTTCCTTCTCTGAGTTCTCCTTGTTACTATAGAGGAACGAAAGTTACAGACTACTCTTTCATTTTGCCTAGTCTGGTTTTCTAGTATTAGAGAATAGTGTAGTTTTCCCTGACTTATTCTGAATGGTACCAGATAGCAGTTAGCAGTAATAAATAAGTAAAACAAGAAATAAAAAAAGTAAATAAATTAGCTATTATAAGCTGTATGTAATGGGGGAAAAAAGGCAGAGTAGTTTCAAATAGATGTACTGATTCTCACCACTGGGCTACTTGGCAGCATCACGATGGATAAGATTGAGTTTGTTAACAATTTTTGCTTGCTCAGTTCCAAGATCAACACGTTTGGCACCAGCAGTCAAGAAATCAAAACACTAATTGCTTTGGGAAAGTCTGTTGTCAAGGACCTCTCCAGAGTGCTAAGAAACAACAGTGTAAGTCTAGAGGCTAAGATGTCCCTAACCCAAGGCATGGTCTTCTTAATTACTTGCTACATCAGAGACTTGGACAATGACTAAGGATAACAGAAGAGTAATTGACTCTTTTGAGTTGTGGTGCTAGAGAAAAGTATTAAACATACCATGGACTGCCAAGAGAACCAATAGGTTTGTCTTGGAGAGGGTAAAACCAGGTTGATCCTTGAAGGCAAGGATTTTTTTTTTTTTAATTTAGGTTGTTTATTTTTCATTTCAATGAACATCTACAGAGATTTTGGGATTCCATTCATTCATTGTTGCACCCTTCTCCCCGCACAAA
>NW_006399888.1:5272166-5273325 GCF_000299155.1 Elephantulus edwardii | reverse complement strand
GATTACGGCTTTGGCTGTTTCCCAGAGGTTTTGGTAAGTAGTGTCTTCATTGTCATTTGTTTCAAGAAACTTTTTTATTTCATTTTTTATTTCTTCTTGTACCCAGTTGTGTTCAAGCAAGTTGTTGTTCAGCTTCCAAATGCATGATCTTTTCTCCTTTATTCTCTTGTTATTAATTTCTAATTTTATGGCATTGTGATCTGAGGAGATACTTTGTATAATTTCTATGTTTTTTAATTTGTTGATGCTTGGAAGGCAAGGATTTTGAAACTGTTTTCCATCCTTTGTGCATGTGCCATAAGGTACCGGTCCTTGGAGAAAGACATCAAGCTTGGAAAGATGAAGGGTCAGCACAGGAAAAGAATACACTGATCCCTAGAAGAACTCTAAAAAGAAACAAAGCAAGATAAACAACTGGCCAATTTCTTCAACTACAACTTCATTTGAGGTTGAGTTTATGAGCCCAGGTATCTGTACCTTTCTGACTAGAAGAGGGACGTCATGCTTGGGAGGGTGGAGGAACAGCACAGGAGAGGAAGACCCTCTATGAGGTGGATTGATTCAGTGACTGGAGTAATGGGAGGGAGTGTATTTGGGACAGTGAGACTGGTACAGGACAGAGCAGGATTTAGGGCTGTTGTACATAGAGTTGCTGTGAGTCACAGGTGAATCGCCAGCGCATAACAACACAACAACATACCACTGAAAGTCACATGCTCTATTGAATTGATGTTATTGTTGGGAACTATTAAGTCAACTACAACTCATAAAGACCCTATGAATGACAGATCTGAATCTTGTCCTTTCCTGTGTCATCATTATCATTTCTGACATTCTTAATCTCATTGTAACAGTCACAATGTCAATCCATCTTGATGGTTGAGGGGCTTCCTCTCTTTCATCCTCCCTCCTCCTTTCCAAGCATGAAATTCCTCTCCAAGGAATAGACACTCCTACCAAGCCCAAATATGTGAGATGCCATTTTGTCATTCCTGACTCAAAGGAGCACTCAGGCTATACTTTCTTCAGACGTATCAGGTTGCTGCAGAGGGTCAAGGATGCAACCTTTCAGTATGGATTGAGGCTCAATGTCAAGAAGACATTCTCACCACTGGACTTATTGGCAGCATCAGGATGGATGGCGAAGAGATTGAGATTG
>NW_006399888.1:5236279-5271716 GCF_000299155.1 Elephantulus edwardii | reverse complement strand
CATGCTGTAAGGAGGGACCGGTCCTTGGAGAGGGACATCATGCTTGGGAGGGTGGAGGGACAGCGCAGGAGGGGAAGACCCTCTAGGAGGTGGATTTATTCCGTGACTGGGGTAATCGGGATGGGTGTGTCAGAGGCAGTGAGATTGGCACAGGATAGAACAGGGTTTAGGGCGACTCGATGGGACATAACAACAACAACAACTTCTGTTTGTTATATTGGTAATGCTTGCCATACTCAGGACTGTTTCTACACCAGAGCTCAAAGGCATCTCTTCTCCTTCTGTCACACTAATCCATTGTCCAACTATCAGATGAAATAAGAGTAAGGAAATCCTTGAACAAACTATGGCCTGAATCAGGAACACCTTGGTCCTCAAATCTTTGAGGATATCATAGCTCATTAGGAACGGTCCCTGACTGCAGACTTTCTCAGTACAACATATTTCCTGATCTCCTGGCTGCTTGTACCAAGTGTGTTGAGTTTGGATACAAGCCAGATGAAGTAATTGACGACGCCAATCTTTTCTCCATCAGTAATGATGCTGGACATATATGTTGAGTGGTAAGAATTTTTGTTCTCTTGATATTGAGATGTAAGCCATATTGAAGGCTGTACTCTTTGATCTTCTGCTACAAGTGTTTCAAGTCCTCCTCCCTTTCAGCAAGCAAGATTGTATCATCTACATGTTGTAGGTTGGTGGTGAGGCTTCCTCTTATCCTAATGCCACATTCTTCATGTGTCCAGCTTCTCAAATGATTTACACAGCATACAAGTTTATACTGGGTTTAGAAGAAGCTGTGGCACCAGGGATATTATTGCTGATGGATCCTGGCTGAAAACAGATAATACCAGGAAAAAAAAATATCTATCTATGCTTTATGGACTATATGAAGGTATTTGGCTGTGTGGATCATAACAGATTATGGTTATTATTGAGAAAAATGGGAATCTTAGATCACTAAATTGTGCTTATGTAAAATGCATACCTAGAACAAGAAGGCTGTGGTGTGAATATAGTAAGGAAACACTACACAGTTTAAAATTAAGAAGAGTGTGAATCATGGTTTTATCTTCTGGCCTCTATGAAGAATGTGGCATCAGGATAAGAAGAAGACTCATCAATGTGACATCTAAATATCTCATCAGCTTTCAATGTGGCTTACATCTCAACATAAAAAAAAAACCCACAAAAAGTCCTACTACCGACATATAGACAACATTGTGATAGATGGAGAAAAGATTGAAACTGTCAATGAATGAGTCTTGTTTGGATGCACAGTTAACACTCATGGTTGCAGGAGTCAGGAGATCAGGAAACATTGTATTGGAAAAGCCTGAAGTAAAGGACCCTCTTCAAATTACTGAGGAACAATAATGTCAGTGTGAAGACTTAGGTGCACTTGATTCAGGCTATTGTATTTTCAATCACTTCTTATGTAGATGTGAAATTGGACAATAAATTACAGTTAGTTATGGAAGAAGAATTAATGGCTCTGAGCTCTGGTATTGGAGAAGAGTATTGAATCCCTGAACTGCTAAAAGAACAAACAGATGTGTTTTTTTGGAGAAGATGCAGTCAGAACACTCCTTGGAGGCAAAGATGACAAAACTTCACCTCACATACTTTGAATATTTTATTAATAGGGGCTACTCTTAACACTTGTAGTCAGGAAAGCAAAAGATGAATTTCATTGAGAAAATCTGTTATCAGGGACCTCTTGAGAGTGCTGAAAAGCAATGATGTCAGTCTGGAGACTAAGGTGTGACTAAATCTGGCCATAGTCTTGGCAATTACTTGCTCAGAGCTAGACAATGAGTAAGGATGACAGAAGAAGAATTGATGCCTTTGCATTGTGGTGCTGGAAAAGAGTCTTGAACATACCATGGACTGCCAAGAAAACAATTAGGTCTTTTTTGGAAAGGGTGAAACCAAGTTTCTCCTTGGAGGCTAGAATTTTGAAGGCCTATTGCACATACTTTGGGCATGTGGCCAGGAGAGATCGGTTCTTGAAAAAGGACATCATGCTTGGGAGGGTGGAGGGACAGTGCAGAAAACGAAAACCCTGGATGAGATGGATTGGTACCCTAACTGGAGCAATGGGGTTTGGTGTGTAGGAATTAGTGAGACTGGCTCAGGACAAGGCAGTCTTCAGAGCTGTTGTACATGGGGTGCCTATGGGTCCAACTGACTCAATGACACGTAACAACAACAACAACAACAACAACAATATTCCTTAGAAAAGGGCTTCCTGCCTGGAAAGGTGGCAGTTCAGTAAAAGAGAGGAAGATTGTCAACCAGATGAATTGACATAGTGATTGTTGCAATGGGCTTTACTATGTAAGAAATAATAAAGATGGCACAGGATAGGACAGTTCAGATCTGTTGTTCCCAGGGTCACTTTGAGTCAGACTTGACTAGACCACAGCTAACAAACACAACAACACTTCCTTTTACAGAGCACATTCACGCTGTTTACAGTTCAACTTCCAGTCCTTATTTGGTGATTTCAGCATCTCATTGGAGCAGGTTAGAAATGAAGATTGCCCAAAGCCTGCCTCACACCTACAAAATTAGAATCTCTGGGTCCAAGGATCTATCTTAGCAAGTTTTTCAGGTAATAAAATCCTATGGAGTGACACAATGCAGTGACAAATGGGGTTTTGGCACTCTTGGAATTTTACTCTGGAAATTGTGTCCTTATGAGAAACTCCCTGGATGTTGGAGGCTCTGTGAAAAGCAGTGTGATAGCCGATATTGGCGAGATTTCTAGGGGCAACAAAATGACAGCAAAAACCAGTTACCAGTGAAATCAGTTCTCATTCCTGGTGATGCCATAGGAGAGAGTAGAACTCCCTCCTAGTGTCTTCAAGGCTGAAATCTACAGGGAATGGTCACGTCTTCCTTCCACAAAAGAGCAGGCAGTTTCACTAACCTTTGGGTGAGGATTTCTGATCATATGGTCCATAATGGGTTGTGCAGCAAACCAAGAGTCCTTGTGTCCCTGCCAGTTTAAATGCACTACCTGCTCTGCACAGAAGTGATGGGCAATCCAATGAAGAGACCCTGGTTCAGAAAAGACTGCTTGATAATGAGAATGAGATATTATTATTATTATTATTATCATCATCATCATCATCATCAAGCACTGAACCACTGCACGACCACTTGATAGGCATAGCGCTCTCCCAAACCTGTTTGTTGTTTTTGGTTTTTTGTTTTTTTAAATGTCTTTTTTTCTTTTCTGTTCTTTTTTTTTTCCAATTCATGTCTTTGGCTATGGTCCTACTAGAAGTTTCCCTTGGTAAACCTGTAAATCTCCATCCAGAGATAAGAGTTTAGCCTTTCCAAATGCAGTGGGTTATTTCATGTTAAGAGAGAGAGAGAGAGAGAGAGAGCTTTCTCAAATGGAAGGGAGTAAGTAGCTCTAAAATCCTGACCTGTGCTCCATGTCTTGTTGCTGCTGTTATGTGCCATCCAGTTGGAACTGACCCATAGCTGACCCTCCAGCAGGCTTTCAGGGGCAGTTATATGCAAGGGAGGAGATTGCCCGTCTTTCTCCCACAGAGCAGCTGGTGGATTTGAAACACATGCCTTTGGGACTGCAGCCCAGTTTCTTACCACTAGGCCACCAGAGCTCCCTGTCCTCCATGTCTAGGACAGAAATATGTCAATGGGATTTTCACGTTATTGTCTATGATCCAAACTGAGAGTTGAATTAGAGACAAGGGACATTGTGGGTTTGCAGGAGGGACAAGGAAAGGGATATAAATACATGTATATATTTTAAGATTTTATCATTACCCCACTCCAGGTCTTCTTCAACATGCCTTTCCCTTTCTTCAGAAAGAGAATGGAGACACTTTTATGCCATGGCCTGACAGAGCATCAGCATTTAAGATTTTGAGGACATACATGCATAGGGTATATAATTCTTTCTGTTGGTACCTATGATTTCCAGGGTTTGCTGTTCTAGTCAACCTCTCTCAGTCCCAGTTGTATTCCATCAGGCCATGAGGCTCAAAGCCACCAGGAATCCAAGAGTTGGGTAGAATCCAGGCGTTCACCCAGTGCCCTGACGTCTTGTACATGTGCAGGAGCCACGGGAAGCCACTGGATCAAAGCGAGCCGAGAGCCTCAACGGGGCTGCAGTAACATCATGTAATTGACCCAAACCATCTGCGAGTGACATAAATACCAGCCGCTTGGAACACCTGCACCCAGTGACTCAGCATCCAGTGGGGAAGCCAGCGTGGGGGTGAAATAAAAGAAAACAAAAACTTCAGTGACGGGAGCAAAACAAAATCTCCCAGTCTGGCACCAGCTGCACTGGAAAAAAGAAAGAGAGAGACAGAAGAGAGGAAGAAAGGAGGAGAAAATGAGTTGGCAATTTTCGGTCAACTTCCAGTCAAAGTGGTCTGCCAACTGAAAGTGTCAAAGTTTGTGCTGGGGGGTGTGGGGCGGCATTTGTGTGGGGTGTTGATATTTCTTTGGCTTCTGCAAGGGTTAAGGTTTGGAAAAATTAAGAAATATTAAAACTCAGAAACCTCCAACAGTACACTCAGGGCTCTTGATTGCTAGGTTTAAAAAAACAAAACACAAAAAAACAACCACCAAACAAAACAACAAACAATCCACACCAGGCACCGCTCAGCCTAAGACAAGAGATGTTGATTATGACCTGGAAAAGCAGGGGAGAGAGCTGCCCTTTTGATAAAGTTCAGAGGCATCAAGCAGGTGTGGGCTTGTGTGTGCCATATTCCTCAAGGCCAAGAGCTGGATTGCTTCCTTTCAAATCTGAAAGCATTTGTTTGTTTATCCATGGCCCTTCAAACACAGAAGGTAGCCAGTAGTTCCAGCCACCAAAAAATCGAGTCAAACAATGTCTAGATTCAAGTACACCTCTAATAAGAGAAAAATCTCGTTGCTTGTAACTATTCTAATGAGACAGCTTCTGGACTCTCAGTTCGCCTGGGATGCCTACTGTTTGTAGCATTGACCTTGTGTTTTCTTCGGTGGTGAGGAGGCATGTGATGAATGGCAGCCTTACCGCTTGCTGCCTTGTCTCCCAGATGAATGACTGCGGCTATTTTTGGCATGAGAAGTGGCCCAGGTGGTCCCTCTGGCCTGATTTCCTTGGCCAGCTTTTCCATTCTCATCTGGGAATTTTGACCCGCCCGTTTTCCAACTAATTGTATCATATTATCTCTTTGGGTTCAAACTTTCCTCTCAGCAAAAGGTTTTGAAATCGCAGACTATTGGGATAGAAAATCTCAATTAACCTCTAACCTTGGAGCTAGAGTTATGCCTTACACCTAATCATGGTCCCATTAACAGGTTGTTCAAAAACAAAACCAAACAAAACAGGGCAGAAAACTGTTTGGTCCAGGCTGTAATTGCTGTTAAGTGACAATTAACAATAGGTCCCTTGTGCCACTGCTAAATGGACAGTGTGGGCTCCTCAGGCAAGTGTTAAATCCTGGGCAGTGAGGTTTGTTTGTGATAAGGGCCCCCTTGTATCTCTTTAAACACTTGTTCCAGCAACTCCCTTGATTGAAAGGTGGTCATTTTTCGGATTGCCAAAGCTGACAACATGGCACAAAGCACTAAGGACAACTCCCACGGAGGACTAGGAGAGCTTTGCTCCCCTCCTGCTGCAAATATAATTAGTTTATGTTAGCTGGAAAAGGTCAGAGGTTGTCAAAGGGGAGAGCAGTCTTTGTTTTTAGGCAAGATAGTGGAATAATTGCTTGATGCTCAGATCTGCAGGTGCTGCAAGGAGCTCATTTGGGCTTGGCAGCCTGCAGGGAAAGCTGATTTCCTCGGGAAAACCATGGGATTTCTTGTGACAGAGTCTATTTGCTGTGACAGGAGTGATTACCCATTCATACCCTCAGCACAATACCTGCTCCGCTCTGCCCTCACCTTATGCCCATTTTCACACACTC
Source organism: Elephantulus edwardii (assembly GCF_000299155.1). NCBI lineage: Eukaryota > Metazoa > Chordata > Mammalia > Macroscelidea > Macroscelididae > Elephantulus > Elephantulus edwardii. The sequence goes on along the minus strand of NW_006399888.1, from coordinate 5,265,768 downwards.
CAGGCATCGAGCCCCCTTTCTTTCTTTTCTGATGAGAACAGTAGGGGCTTGAGCAGATAGAAAAGGCCTGGCCCGTTCTGTGTGAGAGAATGTCCAGGGCATGATAGGAAGTGGATGGAGAGGGAGGAGACCTCCCTGAGGAGAGCACTGGAGATTATGAAGAAACCAAGAAAAGGAAAACAATAATTCTGTGATACAAACGGGTTACTGTTAAATGAGGGTGGCAAGAAGAGTAGTGGGAAAGTTACTTCAAAACAGAACTCATTTCAAGATCAACCCTGTCTTTTAAGGAGACATAGAGGTATGGTACATTGAGGGTTGGGCTGCTAACCAGTAGTAACCGGTCAATGAACGAATCTTGGTCTCCTCCCATAACAATTTACAGCTTTGGAAACTGACGGGGGCTCGCCTCATTTAGAATTGGCTCACCTGGGGTTTTGTGGGCTTTGTATCCTCAGTTCACTATTGACATCTGTTCTTCTTACCTGTATGAATAAATACTAAAAGATTGTAATGAGATGCTTAATTAAATTGGATTATAGAACTCCAAATTGGGTTTTAGATTCCACTTTGTATTTACACCTTTTGCATATCTATCTATCTATCTATCTATCTATCTATCTATCTATCTATCTTTCTATCTATCTATCTATCTATCTATCTATCTATCTATCTATCTATCATCTATCATTCTATCTATCTATAATCTATCTTCTTCATCATCACTATCTCTCTATCTCTTATCTATCTATCTATTATCTACCTATCTTCCATCTATCCGTATATGTATATCTATACCAAAGTTTCAAACCAATTCAAACTGATTAATAATCAACATAGCAAAACTGAAATAGATCAAAGTTTGTAAAATGCGAGTGTACCACAATTGTGGTGTTGTTATGTGCCATTGAGTCACTTGCGACTTATAGTGACCGTATGTACAATAGCCCTAAACCCTGCTCTCTCCTGTGCCAAACTTATTGTCTGACACACCAGCCCTATTGCCCCAGTGACTGAATTAATCCATCTTATTGAGGGTCTTCCTCCCCTGCGCTGCCCCTCCTCTCTCCCAAGCATGATGTCCATCTCTAAGGACCAGTCCCCTCCTTCTAACACACACACACACACACACACACACACACACACACACACACAAATCGGGTTGAAGTTTTTAAATTGGAGATGTGCAAGAGGCTCTTTAGGGAACCTGCTGTTGGAGATTGCCATGACAATCTGAATTGCCAAGAGAGACACACAAAGTAGATCAACTGGCCACGCAACGTATAAAATGCATGCATTATTTTTGTTTTCTAAGGAGGAGATGCTGTTTCTATGTGGTCATGTACCATAATTTTCTAATCCTGGTATTTTTTTTCTGGTAAAACCATGTTTTATATATTCACATCTATTCTGGTGTGCTTTGTGTGGCCATAACTAGAAAAAACCATTTGAAAGTCATGATATATATGCCTAAAACCCCACTTTTGCCAAAGAGCCAATTTGAGTTTATCTCATGACATACATGCTCATTCTTTTAGCGATCTGCTAAGGAAGCAAAGGAAAGCAAATCCAGATAATCCCGAATAGTCTAGTATTTGTTAGCTGTATGAATCTTTACTGTGTATTAAGTGTTTCAGTATGACTTTTTCTTTTATCTTTGGAATGACAATCATTTTGATAGTATATTTCTATCCAATTAAGCTAAAGATTAAATATTATATTTTAGAATTACTTTTCCTATTTTTGGTGGTTAATGTTGATGTAAACATGTCCATAATCTTTGGTATAATGAAAGTATCTTTCACGTTGTAAATTCTAACCTGTAGAGTTACTGAGAGAGGGGATTCTGTAAAGATAGGATCAATCATATTTAATTAAGGGAATGTCTCCTGAGGGAAGTGGTCTGAACCTTTGGACTCTAGCAAACGTTAGAGAATCTGTCCCCTTCTAAATCTTGCAATCTGAAACTTGGCCTCTGGACGTGAGTGAGTGGCTTGGTGTACTTGTTGACTGTGGACTTGTCAGTTTCTGAAGGCTGACAGGTCTCAAGGTCATTACTGGAGAACAGAGTCATGGACTGCTATCTCCAAAGGCAGTCACTTGCAACTTTCTCTCCAACAACCTTTGGCTTTACTATGCTCTGAAGATAGCATCCTGAGACCTTTCCTGCATGCTGGCAATGTGGAGTCATTTAATGTCAAAGGCGATTCTGTCTTGGGATTAGAGCTACGGACCTGGAACTTGTTAGCTTCGAGAAGCACTAAAATCAACTTAAAAATAGGTTTGAGGCATCAAACACCAATGATTGAAGACTAGCTGACTTGGAGGACAAAATCAAGAATATCAGTAATGAAGAAAGCAGAAGTTCATTACAATGACAGGGGAGGAACAAAAAACCAAGAGAGAAATCAGTAGAGACTTTACTAACTTAACTGAATTGTCAAGAAGCCAAAACAAAGGGAAGAGATGTAGAAGTAAAAGAGCTGAACAAAAGATGTCAAAGAGCAACTCAAGGAGACAAAATAAACTATGATAATGAAATATATGAAGAGCTAGAATTGGAGAATAAAAAAGGGAAGAACTTGTTTGACGTTTCTTAAGCTGAAGAACTGAGAAACTCAGCCAAGCCTCAAGTTGCAACACTGGAAAATACCATGGGCAAAATCTTGAACATTTCAGGAAGCATCAAAAGAAAAAGGAGGGAATATACTGAGTCACTACTAAAAAGAAGTGGTCATACAGAGATATTTTAGGAACTACATATGACCAAGACCCAATGGTAACAAAGGAAGAAATTCAAGATGTAGTGAAGGCATTGACAAAAAACAAGGTACCAGCAATCAATGGGATGTCAATGAACATATTTAAACTAGGATGGACCTGCTTACCATTATATGCCAGAAAACTTGAATGGCAGCTGCCTGGCTGACTAATTGGAAGATATCATATTTGTTCCTCTTCCCAAGAAAGGTGATCTAACCGAATGTGAAAATTATCAGAGTGGCATCATACTTGGAAAAATGGCAAGTCGGTGGAAAGGAGGAAGACCCTTATTCCGATGATTGATGCAGTGACAGCAGCAATGGGCTCAAGTGTGTAAAATGGTGAAGAGAGCACAGGATGGAACAGGTTTCAGATCTATTGTTATTATAATTACTGAGAGTCATAACCAACTTAACAGCATCTAACAGCAACAATAAATACAAGTATGTGCTGTTGTTGTTGTTATGTGCTGTCGAGTCGTTTGCGACTCATAGTGATGTATCTGTATATATTGTTGTTATTTACTCCAAGTCAGAATCCACACACAGCTGCCCTCCAGTACGTTTTCAGAGGCAGTTTAATAACATGGGAGGAAATTGTTCATTTTTCCCCTGCAGAGCAATTGTAGATTTGAACTCTATGCCTTTGGGAATGCAACACAGTTCCTTACCACTAGGTCACTGGAGCTGTGTGTGTGTGTGTGTGTGTGTGTGTGTGTGTGTGTGTGTGCGCGCGCGCGCGCGATATATTCTAAAACGTACTGGTGTCAGTTTAAAGACTATGATGTGCCTTTGATAGTTGTACAGTAACTAAGGATGACAGGTGAATTAATGCCTTGAATGTAATATTGGAGAAGAGAATGTTGGAAAATATACTGAACACTACTGAAAGAACGAACAAGTCTGTCTTTGGACAAAGTGCAACTAAGGTGCCCCTCAGAGGCAAAGATGGTAAAATGTCATCATCTCACATACTTTGGGAATGTTATCAGGATGGATTAGTGCCTGGAAAAAAGACATGCTGAAAAGGGGAGAAAGTCAGACAGGGAAAGACAGACTCTCAATAAAATGGATTGACACAGTGATTGTAACAATGGGGTCCAGAATTATAGGAGATCTTGAGAATGACACAGGATAGGGCTAGGTTCAGGTCACTAACTCACAGTAAACTAACAGCTCCTAACAACGACATATGCAAGCCCCATTATTTCTGTTTCTCTATAGAACCCAATGTAACACTATCCCATTTCCCTTGCTCTGTTCTGATGACTGCCTCCTGGTCCAAGTATAGGTTTTATACAAGCGCAATCAAGTTTTCTGGGATTCCCATTCTCAGAGTCAGCAACAGTTTGTTGTGATCCACACAGTCAAATGCTTTTGCAATAGTCAATGAAACATAGATAGGGATTTCTCAGGTCCTCTTTGCTTTTAGCCAAGATCAATCTAACATTAGCTATAAGAGATTAAAACAAACAAATGAACAAATAAGCTTTCTTCAAAACGCAATCCCCATAGGAGTAATATCAGTATCTCCAGTTAGAAATGTAAATTCTAGAATCTCAATCTAGGGGCTCCAAAAAAAGAATGCTGAGATAGAGCCCATTAATCTGTATCTAAGATGTTCTCTGGTTGATTCTGATGTACACAATAATTTGAGCAACTCTATGCCACACCATCAGAACAAAACCCACATTCCTTTCCATGATCCACAAAGACAGAGTTGATAAGGAAGGCATGGTTCTCTGTTATTCCTCAGACCTAACCTTGTATAATCTACATCTTGTTTTTCCTGTAATCAATATTACAAAAGGTTATCATCTCACAATATCTTTATTTTTTGCTTCTTTTGCCTATAATGTTCTTTAAGATATAGCCCCTCAGAGAGTGTTAAAAGAGGGAACAGTCGAGCTAAGTCATTAAGTATGGGATCGGAGAGGATGCTTTAGAGGGAAGAAACTAAACAACAAAACCCACAAACACAGAGTGTAGTGATACAAGTAAATAGAGAAACAGATTCTCAAATAAAATCATTCTGGTCTTCCAGCCTTAAAGACCACATCCTTTCCAATGCATACACCAAAACGAAGAGAGGAGGAAATGATCTTTTTTTCCAGACAATGTGGAAGGTATTTCCTTCCTACTTTACAGCACATGTTCATCTTTTATGGGACAACCTTTTTATGGGACAACCTTAGCATAGAAGAAAAAGATGAAAGAAAGGTTTATTTCAAAAATGTAAAAATCTAAGAAATTTATTCCAACCGTAAGGATGTTGTAGAGGAAGTAAATAAAACTGCAACTTAGGGGATATACATAAATATTCCCATGTGGATGAGAAGAAATAGACTTCCAAGTAAATGTTTAGGACTTTAAATAATAGCTTACATTAGAATACTCTACACAATTCATTTAGGCTAAGGATTTCGAAATATTGAGCAATCTTTGAACTGCATCATATGCCTGAATACGGGTCATTAAAAATACACGCAGTGATCCATGATATGTGGCATGTAGCCAAAATTTCCCCATCGAGTTATCAGAGTGGATGTTCTCATACTGATACATCAGAAACCTTGTGGTGATCAGTTATTTTTCTCATTATTCCAAATATATGGCACAATTTATTTTTGTAAGTAATTATTTTTTACATTTTCTACTAGTTTATTTATAAAATTCTAATACATCATTTTAAAGAACAAATTCTTTCAATTCCCCGCCCCCCCCATCAAATTGTACAACCCCATGATTAATCCCACCTTCCCCCTGCACATCCTCATCCCTCTGCTTCCAACCTTTCCCACCCCTCTTGGATCCTTATTCTCATTCTACAATAATGGTTTTATACAATATTTATCCTTCTGAGACTGAGTTATTTCACTCAGCAAAATGCTCTCCAGTCCCTTCCAAGTTAGGTAATAATTTACAGAATCATCGCTCCTGCATGATCCATACTATTCCATTGCGTGAATGGACCATAATTTCTCAATCTATTTGTTTGTGGTTAGACATTTGGGCTTTTTCCCTGTTCTTGCAATGGTATTCTTGATGCAGAGCAGAAAAGATGGATGATAAAACCCCTTTAAGTTTAAAATATCCTTTTACCCAAGCAAGAAGTTCTACAGCAAAACATTTTGTTGTTGTTGTTGTTATGTGCCATTGAGTAGCCTGTGACTCATAGTTGTGCAAAACATTTTAGATATTCAATATTCAAATGTTAAATGGAACGGTACAAATCTTAGCTTGACAAATTTCTCTGTTGAAGATTGCACTGGTGGCCTCGTGGTAAGAAGCTGCACTATAGTCCTAAAAGCATGTGTTTCTAAACCACCAACTGCTCCATAGGAGAAGGATAGCAAATCTCCTTTTGTGTGAATTACTGCTTCTGAAAACTCCCCTGGAGGGTCAGTTCTGACTCAATGGCAAACAGCAACAGCATTATTACTGAAGAAGAAGATTCTTTGAATCATGGTGTTGGTGAAGAGTAGTACCTTGAACTGCCAAAAGAACAAACAAACTTATTTTGGAGGAAGTAGATGTAGGGTATCCCTTAGGGGAAAGGATAGTGAATGTGTCACATATATTGGGCATGTTGTTAAGATGGATCACTCCTTGAAAAAAGTTACCATGGTGGGAAAGACAGAAGGTCAGCACAAGAGAGGAAGAATTTCAAAGGAATGCTTGACACAGTGACTACAGAATACATGCTTTGAGCATGTCAGAGACTGGGAGAATGACTAAGAATAAGAAGTTTCTGTTTTGTTTTTAATAGGGTCTCCATGAGTCATAGTCACTTGAAGGCACCCAACAACAACAGCATTACCACATGGCCCTAGTGGACCTTAGGGTCAAAAGTCTGAGACAGGTAGGGCTCCTATCATTATATCTGCTTCACGGGAAGGAAACTGAGTCATGGAATATTTGAATCCACTTAATTGGTGTGGTTGCTGTCAGGTCCCATACAGCTAAGCATGACTTACAGTGACCTGATGAACACCAGATCTGAACTCTGTTCTGTTCTTCGCCATCCTCAAAATTGGTACTATAGTTGAGGTGCCCTCACCTGTGAATATGACCTACAAATTTGAGGAGAAAAAAATGAGTGGTATTTAGCTAACAGTCCACTAGGTAAAGCCATTATAACTAATTTTAAAATGAATTTAACTTGTAATGCAACAGGGGAATGGTCTGCATAGGTGCCAGGCTAGAGTAAAGATTTGTATCCTGATTGCACCAGGTAAGTAATGTTCAATCACTGACTGTTCTTGTCATTGTTATGTGTCATAAAGTTGCCTGAGACTCATAGCAATCCTATGTACAACAGTCCTAAACCCTGTTCTATCCTGTGCCAATCTCACTGTCTCCAACACACCTATCCCCATTATCCTCTTCACTGAATCAATCCATCTCATAGAGGGTCTTCCCCTCTTGAGCTGACCCTCCAATCTCCCAAGCATGATGTCCCTCTCCAAGGACTGGTCCCTTCTTGAAACATGCCCAATGTATGTCATGAGTTCCAATGAGCAGCCTGATTTAACCCTCTCCTGGACAAACCTGTTTGTTCTCTTAGCAGTCCATGTTATATTCAATACTCTTCTCCAACGCCACAGCTCAAAGGCATCAATTCTCCCTCTATCATCCCTAGTCACTGTCCAGCTGAATACCTCAGCCTTATTTTGAACCTGTAAAATGGGTTAATACTGATACTAAACTCCTAGTATTTATTTCAGTCATAAGAGATAAACTAAGTAAAGTGTTAAAATAAAATAGAACAAAACCAACCACAAAGCAATGCAGCCTGGTATAAAGTGTTATGAAGGCATTTTGCTAGAGCCTAAAAAGGAACAATCGTGATGTAGTCAGTATAACCATGTGTTGTTAACCCAAAGGTTGCACGTCTCTGGCAGTTCGTCTCCACCAGTTACTTTGCAAGAGAAAGATAGATAAACTCCTTCTATGCACCAAAAAGTAGATTCTGAATCAACAGCAACGAGCAGTGAGAATGAGAAAGTCTAAATGGTTTACTTTATGAAATGAGAACGAAGATTCTTGAAGGGCATGTTTTAATACTTTTATTTTGTTTTCCTCCAAATGAAATGACTGCTGAGGACCCTTTTCAATGGGCCATGGAATGTCATCTAGATATGGGATATCATCCAGATACAGCCTCCACTTGGAATTACAGCATCCACATGTCAAAGCCATCCATTGACCATAAGTGTGGTGGTGCCTTTAGGGAATTCATGGAAAGTCAATATGCAGGAACAAATAGTTCAATCTTGGAATCCCTGGGGAGCTCCTGAGCCCTCTCTGAGTGAGGCTGTGCTGCAGTCCTGAAAGCAAGTGGTTCGAATCCAGGAACTCTGTGGGAGAAGGATGGGTAATTTCCTCAATGACAAACAACAACAAAGGAGCTACTGGTGGCCTGTGGGAAGAAGTTATGCTGGTAACCCAAAGGGATGTGGTTCAAATCTATCAATTGCTCAGTAGGAGAAAGTTTGGCAATCCCCTCCCATATGATTAACTGCCTCTGAAAACTCTCTGGAGGGTCATCTGTAGGTCATTTCTAACCAGATGATACAAAACCAACAACAAATAAACCTGAGTAGCACAAAAAATAGGAGATGAACACATGACCATGATTAAAGACGTTATAGTGGGAATGTGCAAGGTGACTGCCCTTCTTTGTGGTTCGTTTTTCCCTTTCTGCCTCCCTGAAGAACTCCTTTACCTTTTCAAAAGTTTTGTTCATTGCTGATTATTTTGAAAGGAACACCAGGTACACATGTGGGAGACCTTTCTTATAATAAAATTGGATTGGAAAAAGCCAAACTGTGAATGTTTAGCAAAAACAAACTTTGAAAGGAAATTCAACTTTTTAAAAAATTTTTTTCTGTTGTTTGTTTCCTTGGGAAGTTTTCTAAAATCAGCCTCATTTCTACATAATATTTTTCTTGGTTGGGCAAAGGCTGGTTAAATATTCATTATTTTTAAAATGTACTATGCTGCTATTTGCAGCTTCAGGTAGCTAATATTTGTGTTTAAGCTTTGCCGTTCAAATGGGAAAATCAACCCTAAACAGCATTGCTGAACAGCATGAAGGAATCCTTCGAAATAGGAGGTCCCCTTCCTGAATACCAATCACTGTGGCTTTCCTCTGTGGCTGGGAGAGGAAGCGCTGACCAATGTTTGCACTCCACCATGTCCTGCATGTCACAGGCTTAATTTCTAACACTGGCTGCCTTGTCGGCTGAATTTCCGGATGGCAGAATGAATTGAACCTCTGAAGGCAGACGGCGCTACTGTGTCTCCATATGACGTCAGTGCCTCCTGGGACAACAGCGTGAAAAGGTGAAACATAATCAGAGGGAGCCTGGCTCAAGATTACCTCAAAGAGTGCACATGTGTGTAAATATGATAGTCCACTCCGTAAGAAAAATATTTGATGTTTATGTACAAGGCTTAGGTTAAAAGTCAAGTGGGAGTGGAAGATAGGAAGACGTTTCTGAAAAATGACTGTGGGAATGGAAAAAAGGCTTAGCTCCATGTATGTGAATTTCAGTTCCACAGACATTTGATAGCGTGTACCTCGTTGGTAGTGTTTGTGTCCGACCACTAGCAAATCATGCTCGTCCAATGACACCATCAAGGAAAGATCTAGCAATCTGCTTCTATAAAAGCCAAGAGAACCGAATGGGGCTGTTCCCCTCCACTCAAGGTCACCAAGAGTTGGAATATATGCATCAATGAGATAGACCAGTTTGTATAGGGGACCGAAAGCAATGCAACCAAGCCAAAGGTGGGTGACTCTAATCTGTGGCCCTCAGACCTGTTTTTCATTGTTTTTGCTCAGTCTTCTAGGTCATATAGCCCTGGTGTGTCCATTTGCTGTACAGGGACAACTTTTGGTCCCTGTGAAGCTGAACATTGTGACACCAATGTGTCAAATGCGATAACGGTTACCCATGGTGGACAGTGTTTTGTGCGCTCCCCAGTCGAAACAAGCTTGGAAGCAGGAGTGACATCCAATTCCATAAATAGCTTGCCTCTGGAAACCCTATGAACCTGGAGAAAGGATGAAAGGTTGAGCACGGAAGTGTTGAGGACTTTCGTTCATAGGGTAGCTATGAGGCACCTATGACTCGATGGCACTGAACAACAACAACAACATATACCAGGTGACCCTGTACAATGTGAATAGTTAACATACTCAACTGCTGGCTGAAGGGTTTCAGGTTCAAATCTGTCCAGAGGTTCCAAAGAGATGGTTGAAAACTCTTTAGAGCACAGTTCTTCTCCAACAAACGTAGAATAACCACGAATATTCGTTAACTTGACAACACTTGGTTTTCTGTATATCAAGTATTCATCTTTCCCTTTAGTTAATATTGACACATACAATCAGAGAGTGAAAGACAAGTGCTCCTTAGATGCAAGAATGGGAACACTTAGTCTCACATAGTATAGATGTGTTGTCAGGAGATGCCACTTCTTAGAAGAAGACATTATGATAAGAGAAATGGAAGGTCAATGAGTATATGAAAGATGGTAAGATCATCCACATGATGGATTGGCACAAGGAGTGCACCAATGAGCTGAACATGGCAGAGATCATGAGGCTGGGACAGGAAAGGGCAAGATTTTGATCTGTTGTTCATAAGGTCACTATGAGTCATAGTCTACTTAAATGCATCTAACAAAATAATACCAATGTTTACCTCGCTTCCACAGGAATTTTATTCAATAAGGTGGAGATGAGGAAGTTGATGTTCAGAAAGGCTAATCTGTATCTTCCCAAGAGACCAGTAATTAATATTTCTAAGCATATAGTAAGTACTTATTGGTGCCACAGAGTTGGAACCCACTTATAGCTGATTCCTTTGTGGGTATTTAGTAGCTGTCAATCATATGGAAGGAGATTACCCTTCTTTTTCCCATGGAGAATCTGATGGATTTGAACCATGTGCCTTTGGGTTGGCAACACAACTCCTTATCACTTAAGCCACCAGAGCTTGAGTACTTTCTATGTATCAAGATCTAGTTCCTATATGATTAGGGATATTGTTCAAGCAAGACAGAAGTGGAATAAGAACTTGATGGTTTTTCAAGCTATTTTGCATCATTTAATGATTCTTACAAGTATTAACTCACAGAATTACACTCTTGGACACATTGTTGTTGTTGTGTGTCCTCGAGTTAGAATTGATTCATAGCTAATCCTCCAGCAGATTTTCAGAAGCAGTAAATACATTCAAGGAGATGGCCCATCCCTTTGTTGCAGACACACTAAAGTAACAAATTATAAAATCTTTTATTCTCACTATCTTAAAAATGACATCTCTCTCATGTTTAGTTACATATATTTGATCAAGAGAACAGTGATTCTCACCACTAGGCCAATGGCAGTTCCATGATAGATGGAGAAGAAACTGAGCTTGTTAACAATTTCCGCTTACTTGGTTCTACAATCAACGCTTTCAGCACCAGCACTCAGGAAATCAAAAGATGAACTAAATAAGGAAAATCTGCTGTCAGGGACCTCTCCAGAGTACCAAAGAGCTATGATGTCAGTCTAGAGACTAAAAGGTTCCTGATCCAGGCCATGGTTTTTGCAATTACTTGCTAAGCATTAGAAAGCTGCACAATAACTAGGATTGATAGAAGAAAAATCATTTCCTTTGAGTTGTGGTGCTGGAGAAGATTATTGAACATATCATGGATTGCCAAGAGAACAAATAGATCTTTTCTGAAAAGGGTAAAACTAAGCTTCTCCCTGAGATAAAAAGTTTGAAGCTTCATCTCACATATTTTGGGCATGTTGGCAGAAAGAGCTGGTCCTTGGAGAAGGACATCATGCTTGGATTGGTGGACAGAAAGTGCAGGAAAGGAAGACCCTGGATGAAATGGACTAACACAGCAACCGGGGTAATGAGGGTAGGTGTGTTGGAGACAGTGTGATTGGCTCAGGATTGGGCAGGGTGTCAGAGCTGTTGTGCACAGGGTCACCATGAATCATTATCCTGGCAATGTTCAATCTGTATGCTGAGCAAATGATTCATGAAGCAGGACTTTATATGAAGAAGAATGGGATATCAGGATTAGAGAAAGACTCATCAACAATCTGCATTATGCATGACACAATCTTGCTTGCTGAAAGTAAGGAAGATATGAAACATTTGCTGCAGAAAAGCAAGACTTTTGATAGGGAGCTCTTTTGGTCTAATGGTGAGAAATTGCACTGTAATCCCAAAGGTACCAGGTTTGAATCCACCATCTGCTCCAGTGAAAAAGGACAAGCAACATCCTCCTGTGTGATTAACTGCCTCTGAAAACCTACTGGCGAGTAGCTGTAGATCAGTTCTGACTCAATGGTACCAAACAGCGTATCTTTAGGTATGAATTACATCTCAACATCAATAAAACATAGATTCTCACCGTAGGATCTATAGTCAACATCATGATAGATGGGAAAAGGATTGAAGCTGTCAATGATGATCTTGCTTGGATTAGTAATCAATATCTAATAGCAGGAAACCAGGAGTTACATTGCACTGGGCAAGACAACTGGCAGAGACCTCTTCAAAATACTGAAGAGCAATGATATCAGTTTCAAGACTAAAGTTCACCTGACAAAGTTCATAATCTTCTCAATCTATATATTAGAGAGTTGGGCAACGAGTGAGGATGACAGAAGATGAGTTGATGCCATTGAGTTGTGCTGTTGGAAGGGTACTGACTATCTATGGCTTATCAAAAGAACAAACAGATATTCCTTGAAGAAAATGCAGCAGAGTGCTCCTTGGAAGCAAAGATATTGAAGGTTTTTCTCTCTCATTCTTTGGATGTGAAGCGAGGTGAAGCTATTCCTAAGAAAGATTGAGGGACAGCGAAGAAGAGGAAGATCCCCAATGAGATGGATTGACATAGTGACGCAGCAAAGGGCTCTAGTGTGTCAGAAATATTGAGGATGGCACTATCTAAGACAGAATTCAGGTCTGGTTTTCGTAAGATTGCTATCAGTTGTACTTGACAACACCTAACAACAATGACTCCTAAAATAAACATTTGATCAGTTTTCAACTAACTTACCTCTAAAAAGGCATTAGTATTGTATGTAGATAATCCTTTTATTATATGCCTATTTTTTAAGGAGTATCTGACCCAAGCCGTAACATTTTAATTTCCTTTGTATGCAGGCAAAAGCTGGACAATGGATTAAGGAGATCAAAAAAGAATTGATGCATTTAAAATGTGGTGTGATGACAAAGATTTCAGAATATACCATGGACTGCTGAAAGAATACCCAATCTATCTTAGAGGAAGCACAAACAAAGTTGATGCTTAGATACAAGGGTGATAAAAGTGTCTTACATAATCTTGGTATATTGTCAGAAAGGGCCAGTCTATTGGACAAAAAAAAACATCGTGTTGGGAAAAGAGAAGAGCCAATGAAAGGAAAAGGTCCTTGACAGATGGATTGACACAATGGTTGTAACAATGGAACCGAGCACAGTAGAGACTATTAGAATGGTGCACTATAGGGTAAGGTTTTGATCTCTTGTTCATAGGGTCGTTATGAGTTGGAGTTGACTAGATGGCACTTTAGGACATGTGATGACACTGTCTGTCTTGAATGTCTCTTTATAGCTTTGCCTACTTCTCTTCTGCCTCCACTTCTGTTTTATTCTTGTTTATCTGTCAAAAAGATCATTTTTCAAAAGCAAAAAGGTCTAATCTGGGCCACTGACTTCAATTATCACCTCACTTCATGTGATTCACACTTTTGTGTTTTCACCGCAGAGTTCACCTCTGAGTTCCAAAGATATCCATCTATTTTATATTTCCATTTGGATTGTCAAAATGACCTAAACATAGCAATTTTGAAATAAATCTTTTTTCTTTTTAACTTCATACTAACCCAATCTCAACCTTCATTATTAACTTCTTTAAGGAATGACACTGTCATATAGCTTCATGTACCAGAGTATCCTTCTCAAGCCTCTATCAGAAACAGACTACTGTAAGTCCAATGGATTTTTATCCTCTTAATATCAGTCAACCATAGTCATTTTCTTTCACCTTAGAGCTCAATTTTAGCCACTACCTTCTTTCCCTAGGCTGCTAAAACTACCTACAGTAGCCTTACAACTGCCTACAGTAGCCTTGGGATGTTAAAAAACTGTTTAAAAGAGATATATGATTAGGTATTATTGTCATGTCCGGAGTCCAGAATGAAGGTAGTATAGTGGAGTGGACTTGGGGGGAGGGATTGGATAACAATGAAAGAATTCTTCCTTTACCTTTCAAAGAGAAGAGCAAATTAAGTAAGGGGGGGAGGGCTGGGAAGGGAGAAAAGTGCAACAATGAATGATTGGAAACCATAAGTTTCTGTAAACTTTCATTAAAATAAATTTTTTAAAAATGAAAACAAATATTCAACCTATCTCGTTCTCTCTTTATCTTAGATCTCTCTCTCTCTCTCTCTCTCTCTCACACACACACACACACACACACACACAGAGGTCTATTTATAACACATCTTTTTAAAAAAAATCATTTTGAATAAAGACCAAAATATAAAGTGGTCTGCAAAGCAATGTATATTCTATTCTATATACTCTTATTTGTAATCACCTATATTTATAGTCATGTTCCATAAATATATTATCTTCTTGCCTTTCTGACCTGTTCTATAATTTACTGAACTTTCCAAGGGCACTTCTACTATAGACACACTTTCTGATGACCTATAGCTGCCAGGCCCCCTCCCTTTTAAAAACATTTGCTCCATCTCCTAGTGGAGATATCTCTTCTTATGTACCATGTAGTTTTTGTTGCTAGGTACCCTTGGGTTGATGACAATTCAATTCAAAGCAACACTGTGAACACAGATCTATCTGTGTTCTATCTGTGTTGTCTATCCTGTGCCATCTTTAAAATCTCTCATATACATGAGCCCATTGTTACAGTCACTGTGTCAATCCACCTTGTCTTTTTCTCTTTCAATAACTCTCTCTACCTCTCCAAACATGACATCTTTCCCCAAGGGACTGCTCCTCCTAGCAACACATCAAAAGTATCAAGTTCACCATTCTTAATTTCACTTTCTCCAAGTCATATTTGTTAGTCTTTTTAGTAGTCCATGGGATATTCAGTACTTTTCTCCAACATCACAACACAAAGGCATCGGTTCATCTCCGTCATCGTTTCCATTGCCTAACTTTCAGATACATAGCAAATAATTAGAAAAGACCATGGGTGGGATCCGGTGCACCTTATTCCTTAACCTGACATCATTGTGCTTTAGCTCTTTGATGACATCCTTTACAGTAGATATTTCCAAATGCAACACATCTTTTGATTTCTTAACTGTTGACAATTTTCAAAGCCAGAGACCCACCTCTCTAGGTTTTTCTCATGTTTCCTACAACAAATCTTGATTTCAGCTGAAGACTATTCTGTATAGTATTTTCCGTTTTGACGTATCAGCCAAGCTAAATTTGCCATAAAAAATGTCATGATTTTGACACACAGTCTTAATTATATATTATTTCATCTTCTCTACATGCTTGTCCATAAGACACTCAGTAATTGTTATCCAAATGAGGATATTCGAGTTCCAAAGAAATCTTTTTATACAATCTTTTCTCAGCTCTCTAAGTAAATTCTACGAGCTTTCAGATTTTAACTGTCTTGTTCACTATTGTACCCACAGTTGCTATAGCAGTGTCTGGCAAAGTCAGCATCAATAAATACTTGTTAAATAAATTAAAGAGCTCTGGCGGCCTAGGGATAAGAAGCTACACTGCAAAATCAAATGCAGCAATTCGAGTCTACCAGATTGCTGCCCTGCAAGTGGGCAATCTCCTCCTGTAAGATTAACTGCCTCAGAAAACCCACTGAAGGGTCAGATATGAGTGGGTTCTAACTCAGTGGCAAAGAACAATAACAACAAAGAGGGAAAGATGGGAGGGAGGGAGACTATGGGGCAAGAAGAAAGACTGGGAAAGAGAAGAAAATGAAAAGAAGGAAATGCCATGGTTTCAACCTCTTGAGTTCAGTTGACAATTATCATCTTCCCCAGCCTCCTCCTTTACAGTTAGCAGCCCAGTTTCTCCGTAAAGAGGAGTGACATGTGCTCAGTTTGCATCTAGCTCTTCCCACTGTGCCCTCTGTTCCTTCTGTTTAAGGATAGCACAGATGCAGGTTTTTGATGTAGCATTGGCAAGACAGTCTGAAGGAGCCTCATAAATCTTCAGAAAATGAAGGTGGGTGCAAAGCTTCAAAGGCTCTCGCTTGGTTTGTCCAACATGCTTCTACAAGTTCCCTCTGGTCCTGCCACCACTCTGGAATGTGGTTGATCTCATGGAATATTTCAGTGCCTACAAGCTGGGAGCTTCTCCTTTGACCTCTCGCTCTCCCTCTCTTTTGATCCCCCTTTACATTCCGACATGTATTAGAGATACACATTTCTGTCTGTTGATCTGATTCAACAAATGCTTACTTGGTTACCATGGTTGTGTTTGGGATTGTAGTTCACTGTCAACATCCTGGGAGGTGAGGTCTGAAAATTCACGCAAGGTTCAGTTGTTCACTCTTCTTTTGTTATGTGTTTTTCTCTGTTTTGCTTTTGGTTCCTTAGAAGGTGATTTTTTGTTGTTGTTAATTTTTCTTCATAGTTGTTTTTAAATAATTTAAAAAAGAAAAGAAAAAAAAAGAAGTACTGGAGTGGAAAAGAGCCAGAAGAGATCCTATCTACTGAAGTCAAAGCTAAGGTAAGACCTTGTTAGGAGCAAGAGTGAGACCTTACAGGAAAGAAAGGGAAATGGAAGGGAAGGGAGAGAAGGAAAAGGGGAGGGAAGAGGAGGGGAGGGGAGGGGCCAAGGGGAAAGGAAAGAAAAAAGGGAAGGGGAAGGAAAAGGCTAGGGGAGGGGAAAAGGGAGGAAGGGGAAAGGGAGGGGGAAGGGAATGGGGAGGGGAGGAGAAAGGGAAGAGGAGAGGAGGGAAAGGGGAAGAGGGAAGAGGGAAGAGGAGGGGAGGGGAGGGAAAAGAAGGGAAGGGAAGAAAAGGGAGCGGAAGGAAGGGAAGAGTCACTTGCACATATTATACCAGTTTAAAGGCAATCTGTCCCAAGTTTGGCTCTTGTGCTGCCAACCAAAAGGAATGTAGTTCAAATCCATCAAGCTGCTCCAGGGAAGAAAAATGGACAATCTCCTCTTGTGTGATTCAGTGACCCTGAAAACCTGTTAGAGGATCACTTGTGAGTCAGTTCCAATTTGAGGTGCATAACAACAACAAAATACATATATCATGATCCCAAATTGTATTCTCTCACTTATAGTATGCTTACATTTTAAGACAGTAGAGATTATTTTCCTTAAGGAATCCGGTGCTTAATTTGTTCACGTGCCTCCTGCATAATTGTCTCCAGAAGTTCTCCATTCTCCTGACCCAGAAAGAGTTATTGAAGGTGCATTGATGTGTCATCCCTCCTTTTTCTATGAACTGGGATGGGCCTGGGCTTCAGTTCAATAGGCTTGGTTTCTGACTCCCAGTGCTACTGCTAGAAGCTGCTAAGAACATGGGCAGGGCAGATTATGTAACCTTCTTACACATCTATCATCTTATATCTTAAATAGGGCTAATAATAAATATCAACCACTAGAGGTTTTGAGAAAACTAATACCAGGTGCCTGGACAATCCAGGTTCTTATAGATGTTGGATTTCTTTCCGCTTGCTTTCTGTAAATTGCAGTTTAGAATATTCTGTAAAGAATGATCATTTTTTTCCCTTTGATTCAGGAACTCATCAGAAAAGTTAGACCTTTTATAATACATATTACATCTTAATAGTAAGGGAACAAAAATCCTCATAAGTGAACTGATAAACATTAGTTAAAGAAAGGTTGGATTTTGCCAAGGTTTTAATTTTTCCTGACTCTAAAGCAATGATTAGGGAAGCAATCATCAAGAATCAAACCGTATGTTACATTAGGCAATTCTACTGTCATTTTAAAGACGAAGTGATGTCTGACCCAAGCAATGATATTTTCCATTGTCTCATGTTTATTCAAAAGATAGATAATGAATGAGGAAGAGTAATGAAGCATTGATGGCTTTAAATTATAGGGTTGGTGGAGATCATTTGGTATACCATGAACAGCAAATAAACAACTTAATAGACAAGTTTTGGAAGAATGACACCCAGAACATTTTTTAATAGCAATTATATTAAGACACGTTTGCTCTTTTGGTAGTCGATGAGACATTCAACACTCTTCTCCAACACCAAAAGTCAAAGACATCAACTATTCTTCTTCCATCCTTATTCATTATCCAGCTCCCAGATCCATGGAAAGCTATTGAAAAGACTGACTTGAATCAGGCATGCCTTAGTCATCAAACTGACATCATTGCTCCTCACTAATTCAGAAAGTTCCCCAACTGCAGACTCTTCAGTGAAATAATAGTCCTAAAATATATGTATGAGACTGTGAAAATGCTCTGTGCTCAAAGCATAATAATTCAAGTAGATCCTAAAAGAATGGAAATATTTTTAATGAAGTAAAAATATACATGCTAAAAGACAGCAATCTCTATTTCTACAATTGTTGTTATGTGTCTTCAAGTCAAGCATGACCCTTAGTGAACCTATAAACAAGTAATCTGATCCTTGTTCTATTCGGTGCTGCCCTTAAAATTGCTGACATAATTCTATTGCTGTCAGGCTGGAGACTAAGGTGCACCTGATACAGGTTATAGTCTTTGCAATTATGTTCTATGCATCGGAGAGTTGGACAGTGAATAGGGATGATAAAAAGAGAATTGATGCCTTTGAGTTGTGGTGCTGGAGAAGAGTGTTGAATATACCACAGACTGCTAGGAGAACAAACAGATTTGTCCTAGAGAGGGTGAAGCCAGACTGTTCCCTGGAGTCAAGGATTCTGAAGCTTCGTCTGACATACTTTGGGCATGTTGCAAGGAGGGATTGGTCCTTGGAGAGGCACATCATGTTTGGGAGAGTGGAGGGACGGTGCAGGAGAGGATGACCCTCGATGAGATGGATCGATTCTGTGAGTGGAGTGGTGGGAATGAGTGTGTTTGAGAGAGCGAGGTTGGCACAGGATAGAAGGGCGTTTAGGACTCTTGTAATTAGGGTTGCTATGAGTCTCAAATGACTTGATGGCACATAACAACAACAACAGTCCGTTTGTCAAGCCATCTGAATCGGAGTTTTCCTCTCTTCTGCCTACTCTCCACATTTACAAGCACGGTGTTCCTTTCCTAATCCCAGCAACATGTCAAAGGATGTAAGATGAAGCTTTGTCTTCTTTGCCTGTAAGGAGAATTCTGGATGCACTTTCTCCAAGAGATATTTGTTGCTTTGGCAGTGATGGGATATTCAGTACTGTTCTCTAACACTACATCTTAAAGGAATAGATAGTCCTCTGGTCATCCTTGTCCATTGTCATTCTCACCCATTTCAGATGCATAGAAAATTATTGGGGGAAAAAGCATGATCTTAATCAAATATACTTTAGTTTTCAAATTGATGTCATTGCTCCTCAGTAATTTGAAGAGGTCCCTGACTGCAGACTTTCCAAATGCAATATATATTCTGATCTCCTGACTGCTGGTACTAAGGGTATTGACTATTGATCCAAGTAAGATGAAATCATTGACAATTACAATCTTTTCTCCAACTAATGCTCACTGTTGGGCCTGTGATGAGGTTTTTTGTTTTCTTGATGTTTAGACATAATCTATATAGAAGGCAGTATTTAGTCTTTGATCTTCTGCAGCAAGTGCTTCAAGTCTTTTCACTTTCATCAAGTAAGATTGTGTTATCTACCAAACACAGGCTTTTGTTGAGTCTTTTAACCTATCCTGATACCACCTTCTTCTTCATGGAGTCCAGCTTCTCAAATGATTTGCTCAGCATACCTCTTGGATAGGTATGGAGAAAGGATAACAGATTTCTATAACAACAGATCTAGACTCAAGTTTTGGGCTATGGAATGTTTCCTGAATGACAAGGAGTTTATACTGAATTTTAACCATTATTAACATATAACCCAAAGCGTACATTTCTGGAAATAGACATTTTTGAAAGAGAGAAACATGGATAAAATCCAAAGGAAGTAAGAAGCTTTTAGGGCAGAATATGCTTGGACATTAGAAAGTGAAGAGAGGCCTAGGTAGCAAGGGGCAAAAGCTGCACAGTCAAGTAATTAAAATTAACATTTCACTTAATTTACAGACTTGATAGATACTAAACATAATAAAAATAATTTATAATTAGTACTAGTCACATTTCAAGTACCTAATAGTAACTTATGGCTATTAGCTACATTTTTAGATAAAGCAAGTGTAGTCTTTACATTTTTCACAAGTTCTTTTCAATAGTTCCTGTCTAGATGGTATAGAGTTTTGGATAGTTAAAAAAAAGAGAAGAAAATAAAAGAGTTATCTTCATCCTAAATGGGTTGGGAAGCAACCATGGATGAGATGGATTGATACAGTAACTGGTTGGCCATGGGGGTAGGTGTGTCAGAGTCAGTGAGACTGGCTCAGGATAGGGCAGAGTTCAGAGCTATTGTACAGGTGACTCAACAGCACATAACAACAACAGTAAACACAAAGGCATGTGGGTGAAATACACCAGTTGCTCCAACATCTCCTCCCATATGATTTTAGCTTCTGAAAGTCTTCTGGAGGGACAGTTAAAAGTAAGTCATGACACCATGGCAAGCAACAACAACAACAACGTTGGGAAAAACACAACTAAAGTGTAGAAAGGCTATGTAACTGTCCAATGATCAAGCTAAGTGCTAATTTATACAGTTGCTATATAAACTCAATCATTAAATGGTACTGATCTTTAAGAACATTGTTACTAACCTCTGTGAGAATTATACAAGTTTGTTATGCGGCATTGCTGTCAGGAAAAGCAATTAAAATCTCAGCACTGAGCTATGCGTCTGATGACATTGATATCTAGAACCTCAGCTCAAATGATATTAATTATTCAATAGAAGAGAAGCAAGACTTGATTCCAGCAGGTCATCTGGAGAAATATTTGTCACCCAAATCCACATCTGTTCATTAATCCACAATTTTTGGATATGATCATTCTATCTCATTCTAATTTATAAAAGAGCCTTACCATTCAATGCAATTTTGTTAATTTATAGTTTGTGTCTTGGTTTATTTTGTTTCTGTGTTTTACTCAAGCAGGACTCTTAAACCAGGCCAAATAAGAGAATTGTACTGGGCTCTTAAAATTTATTTACCATGGTTTTTGTTTCTGAGATTGTTAAACTAATAGTTTTGAAACCATAAAACTAAGTATTAGAAATCCGTGGTAGGACATGGCCCTCAAGTATCTCAGGGAAAGCTCCTCTGTCCCAAACATGTTTACGCACTTAACTTGGCTGACCTGAACATGACAGAACAATGCTTAGAAACTCCTTTAACTTTAGTATAGCTAAGACTTTTATTATATATAAGCCTTCCAATTCATCAGCTCATCAGTTCTACACAGAGAAGAGTGAGCCAAGTGACTTCTGTGAATTCTGAGTTTTCATTATTAATCTCTCGGATATAAGTGCATTGATTTATATGTCTAGAGACAAATAAATAAATCCATGCTCAATACCAGGAAGTCAAACACGTACATTTTTCAGGATAGTGTGTAAGGTGCAAAGATCACATTGACCACGAATGACTGTTTATGAGAGCACCTGCTTCAAATTCAGCTATATTTCTGAATTTCCCACCATTATTAATTTCATTTTTCATGATTTTGGTATATCTGTTTAGGTTTTGTAGACCTAAGAGGAAATGAAGATATTCTCATTCTGTTTTGTTCTTACATTCTGTAAGCTCAAGAGATCTATTAGAAGCAGGTGTCATGCAGGAAAGAATTCAGATTAAATTTGTATTTCCCTGTTCTTTACTGAGCAATTATATTTTTATACTTTCATAGTAATCTTTGCACTGTAAAGGTAATACAATGTTTAAGATAATTTGGTTTACTACATAATTTATATTCATTAAAGGGCTCACAACTTAGTTAATTAAGATAAAACTATTTCCATTTTCCTAGAAAATTCCATTGTGTTCTTTCCAATACTCATCCATTTATCAAGAAAATAAATATGTTGATTTCTAGAAGTGTAGTGAAAAGGTCTTGCATCTCCAGTGCTTTCAATTTACTGGTTTGAAGACGAGTACTCTGAATGGATATACAAGTGTTAAGTCTGAAATTGGTTTTGAAGTATATATGTGCAGACCTAGTGGCTCAATGGGTGGACCATTGAGTTAATAAATTATTGCACCAGCAATTTCTCAAAGAAATATGAAGCAATTTACTTCTGTAAAAATTTACAGTCTTGGAAATCCTAGGGGAAGTCCTAATCTTTCCTATAAATTATCCAAAGTTCAGCAGTAACTAGACAACATATGTTCTCAGTAGGTGTTCAGTGCATATAGAGATATGTTTCTATTAAGGTGTTGTTGTTGTTAGGTACCGTAGAGTTTAGTGCGACTCATAGCATCCCTATAAACAAAAGATCTGAACCCTGGCCTATCCTGTGTCATCCTCACACTTCCTGACACACAAGAGTCCATTGCAACAGTCACCCTGTCAATCCACCTGGTTGAGGGCCTTCCTCTCCTTTGCCGAAACTCCACCCTTTCTAGCATCATGTCATTCTCCAGGGAATAGACTCTCAGAGCAAAATGCCCAAAGTATGTGAGGCAAAACCTCATCATTCTTTCCTCCAAAGAGCACTATAGCTGCACCCTCTCCAAGACATATCTGTTCTTTTGGCAGTCTATGAGATATTCAGTGCTCTTCTTCAACACCACAGCTCAAAGGCATCTATTCTTCTGTCATACTTATTCTCTGTCCAATTCTCACATGCATATATAGAAAGTGATTGGAAAGACTATGACCTCCATCAGAAGCACCTTAGTCTTCAATCTAACGTCATTACTCCTTAATAATTTGGAGAGGTCGCTAACTGCAGATTTTCCCAGTGCAGTGTGTCTCCTTATCTCCTGACTGCTGGTGCCAAGGATGTTAATCATGGATTCAAGCAAGATGAAGCTCTTGACAGTTTCAGTCTTTTCTCCATCCATCATCATGTTGCCTTTCATTCCAATGGTAAGAATTTTTGTTTTCTTGACATTGATATGCAATCCATGCCAAAGGCTGCGTTCCTTGATCTTCTGCAACAAGTGCTTCAAGTCCTTCTCTCTTTCAGCCAGCAAGGTTGTGCCATCTACATAAAGCAGGTTATTAGGGAGACTGGAGCAAGACCCTGCTGAAAGCAAAACCCTATTGGTGAAACCATGAAGATGATGGTGGAGAGACTGTGGCATTGCTGTGGAGAAACTGTGGTAAGTGTGAGCAGAGGAGCCTTGAGATAAAGGCCAAGGTTAAAAGTTTTAATGTTCTTGCTGGATGCTTGAAGGAAAAGCTGGCTTATAACTGCTCTGAGGCAAACCTTGCTCGATGATATGGATTTAATTGCTGAACTGAAACAAGAAACTAGACTAATCAAGGAATTGTGCCTTGGAACATGGGCTAAACCCTGGCTTGTTTTGGGTGGCTTGCTTTGCCTCCCAAACTCTCAAACTTATTCCCTTAATAAATCCCATTCTCAGTACCACAGCTAAGAGTTTGCGAGTCAACAATGAATAAACAAACCTCTTGCTGTTGGTGTGGCTGTAGAGGCAGCATGGGGCTGGGCTATGGCTCTTCATCTGCTTTTTGCTCTGAGGAAACAAGGGGCCGCGCTGTTCTTACTTCGCCTGCTCCTTTCAGAGAGTTCATTGCACTCCACCCCTACATACCATTTACTGCTCATTAAGCACATACTTTTTTTTTACATTATTATTATAAAATTAATCACTATTGAGCTATATCCACAATAACTCCATCTTTTCAGGTCCCTTTAATAATACTTTTCGTTCAATGCAAGTATCTCAAAGATATTATTTTATCTATTCTCATATAATAAACATTTGTTTCTAATTTTTTGCTTCTACTCCTGCTAATGCATCAACATCCAAAAGCTGCCTCCTAATGCCCACAATCAAAGGTTTCTCTTTAGTGTTATAAATTGTTTGCTAATTGAGTAATAGCTTTTCCTTCATTTAAGATATGTTGTCAAATATTTTCCTCAATTTCACCTGGCATCAGCAATGATAAGGCAGTGCCAGAGCCTCTTCTTAACTTAGCTTGAACGTCTGGGAATTCTCTGGCTGTGTTTTGTTCTAGCCATTTTTTTTTTACTGATCTTCAGCAATATTTTGCTTGCATATAATATTAATAATATTTCCAGTTAGTTGGCCGGCCAGCTGTCCTCCACATTTCTTGGCAGAGACTGACGAGCTTGCTCAATGCTGCATCTGTTAGTTGAAACATGCTTATTGGTATCTCACCATTTGGGATTATTTTATTTATCCCACCACTGGGGTTCTTTTATTTATTTATTATTTTTTGCTAATGATTTCAATGTCGCTTCAATTCCTTCTTTCCTGACCATTGGTTCTTGATCATACGGTGTTTCCTGAAATATTTAAGTGTTTATCAATTCTTTTTGGTACAGAAATTCTGTGAATACTCCCCATCTTTTTTGTGATGATTTCCTGGATCATTCTTCCATAGCATCCCTTAGTATTCTAAAAGAACTTTTGAATTGCCTTTCAGTTCTCTTAGCTTGAGAAATGTCAAGCCTGTTCTTATCATTTTATTCTCTAGCTCCAGCTCGCTGCACATTCCTTTACAGCATTTTGCTTTGTCTTCTCGATCTGTCTTTTGAAATCTTCTTTTCTTTTTCACCTCTCCATTTCTTCCCTTTGATTTGGCTTTTTGACACATCAGTGCAATTTTCCGCATCTCTTCTGACAACCATTTGGATTTTTCTTTTCTTTTTCTTCTGTATTTGTAGTGATCTTTTGCTCTCTTCATGGATGATACCCTTGATGTCATCCCACAGCTCATCTGGTCTTCAATCATTAGTGTTCAATATCTCAAACCTATTCTGAAGCTGACTTTTGAATTCAGTTGTGATAGGCTTGATCATATTTAAGTTCTTATGGTCTTATCCATACATATTCAATCTGCATGCTGAATAAATAATTCAAAGAGCAGGACTCTATGAAAAAGAATGTGGCATCTGGACTGGTGAAAGAGTCATCAATAGATGAGTCAACTTTGCTTGCTGAAAGTTGTTGTTCTTGTTGTTTGATGCCATTGAGTCGTAGACGACTCATAGCGACGAACGGCCTGAGCACTTTTCGTACATAGAGTTTCCGGAGGCAAGTCATTTTGGAAGTGGATGCCGCTCCTGCCTCCAGGCTTGATTTAGTCGAAAAGCTCCAGCCAACACTGTCCACCATGGGTGCCCGTTACCACGACTGGCACATCACTGTCACAGTCTTCAGCATCACAGCAACCTTGAGTTACCTCTATACAGCAATGCACAGGCCAGTGCTACACCACAAGTCAAAGCCCTGGGTGGAAGAGGTGGCAGACAGACTCCCTGCTGAAAGTTAGAAAGATTAAAAATGTTTGCTGCAGGAGATCAAAGACCTTCAATGTGGATTAAATCTCAACTTCAAGAAAACAAAAATCCTCACCACTGGACTGATAGGCAACATGATAGATGGAGGAAAGATTTAAATTGTCAACACTTCCATCTTAGTTGGATCCATAATCAAAATCATTAGTACCAGCAGTCAGGAAGTCAGAGATAATGAGCTATATTGCACTAGGAAAGTCTGTTGCCAAGGATATCTCCAAATTACTGAGAAGAATTGATGTCAGTTTGAAGACTAAGGTATATCTGATTCAGACCATGGCCTTTTCAATCATTTGCTGTGCATCTGAGAGCTGGACAATGAATACGGATTACAGAAGAATTAATGCCTTTGACTGTGGTGTAGGAGAAGAGTAGTAAATAGCCTATGGACTGGCAAAACAGACAAACAGATATGTCTTGGAAGAAGTGAAGCCAGAGCGCTCCTTGGAAGCAAAAATGACAAAGCTTTAACTCTCATATCATTGGTATGTTTTTTAGAGAGGCTATTCCTTGGGGGGAAAACACAAATAGACCTTCTTGTGATATTCTTTGCTTTCTTCCAGGATCCATCTGACATCACCAATGATATCTCAAAGACACACAGTTCTAATCTACCAGTTGCTCCTTGGGAGAAAGATCAGCATGCAATTAACTGCCTCTGGAAGCCCACCACAGGGTCGGTCAGCTGTGGGTCAGTTCCAACTCGATGTTACACAACAAAAGCTATCACCTAGAAGGAATAACCAGAGTACAGGTCCTTTCAATCTGATATTTCTTCTTAAACCAGAGACAGAATGTGGCACACTGGAGAGAGAGAGAGAGAGAGAGAGAGACCATGAGTTGGCAGCAGAGCTGGCTGGAGCACCAGCTGTGGCCGTGATGACAGCAGATGTGGCAAAGAACCAGAGAACAGTATGAGATAAGGCTGTGGGGTCCTGGCTCATTGAGTGTGGAAAGAGAATACTTGTTGGTGAAGTGGTACCTTTGGACTCTTGCTGGAGAGCCAGGTCAGTTAACTTGTGAAGACCTTTCAGGTATATGCTGACTGGCAGAGTGGGTCCTACTAACAAGAAAATGACAGAGTTAAGATAATTTTTCAATACATGACTGAATAGATGTGAAAGACACAATTGTCAGGCAGAATATCAGAGAGAGGTCTTTCTATGAGCACCCCTGGGAAAAGACTGCCCTACAGAGGCTATGCTGAGTGTCCCCTTACCTAGTCTGTACCCCGTTACTTCTCTAATAAACCCTGCAAGTGTGAGTGTTGTCTGTGAGTTCTGTGTCTTTATAGCTATGAATTTACTGAACCCAGTAGAAAAGTAATCGGAGTCTTGAGAGAGGAGGTTTGTTAGATGGTTTGGAGGGGGTGTGTCTGCTCTCAGAGGGCTCAGTTTATGCAACTGTTGCTGTTGATGTGGATCTTTGTCTTCTGTGAAGTTAGTGGAGATCACATGTCATCACCTCCACGTACTTCACTGTAGTTTCTGATTAATGATTTGTAGACTGGCTGTGTGAGTGGTAGTGAACTTGACAAGTTCATTACATAGCTAATAAGTGGCCGAATTAATCTTTCTTTATACCCAGATAATCTAATATTTGTTTCAGATAAGTCAACTTCTTAATTACAGTGCTGCAATCTTTAGAATATGTCTTGGATTCCCAATGGCATAAGCTTGTTATAAGGCTTGATGTTCTCATCAGATCAGGAAAGGATGTAATTGCATGTAGTGTATAAAGAGGTATTAAATTCTACAAATGTCTTTAGAGAAGTGGAAATAGTATATTACTTACAGCAAGTTGAAGCTGAGTAATAACCTCTACCTTTGTCTCAAATACAATCTTGCTAGTTAGCACTATATCTTCTCTTCTCTTAATGTCCCCAGGCTTGTGCTGTAGCTTCTAGAAGCTTCCAAATCAGCACCTATAGCTACAGTTTTCTCTCTTCAGCAACTTTTGCCATTAAAATTTTACCTATTCTCTGCCACATAGTCTTTGAAAATAAGTTTTAAGATCAAGGTGCAGCCAATGAGAGCTGATATTTCCAATTATGTTGTATGAATATGAAAGTTGTATCATGAATAAGGAATACTGATGGAGAATTGATGTGTTTGAGTTGCGGTTTTGGAGAAGTAAATAAAATAAACATAAAATGAACTGTCTAAAGAACAGATACATCCCACTTGGAGGAAGTGAAATCAGAGCACTCCTTAGATGCAAGGATTGTGAAACTTCACCTCAAATAATTTGGGAATGTTATCAAGAAGGACTAACAAAAAAAATCCCGAACCCAGAAACCTCAAAGTGGGCAAAGTAAAGGGTCAGTGAAAGAAACGGAAACCTCAATGAGATCTATTAACATTTGTTTTTGGTTAAATGCCATCGAGTCAAGCACAGCTCATAGCAATTCTATAAACAAAAGGCCAGACCCTGTACCATCATTGTTTCCCTGAGTTCATAGAGTTTCCAGAGGCATATGGTTTGGAAATTGGATGCCACTCCTGCTTCTAATGGTCATGAACATGGCCGAGGTCATGAGTGCATAGACATGGCGACGGATAGGGTAAGATTCACATTTATCATAACGTCACTATGAGAACAACTATCACATACTTAAAATCCTTTTATAGAAATAAGTAGTTTAATATACTAATTTATGATGACGTAACCTGTTGATTTATTTGTGATTCTTTCTCTCCCTTCTTCATTGTCATTCATTTGGAGCCCACTAATAGCGGACTCTCAAGTAGATGGTTGTTTGTTGTGTTTTTTTATTATTGGATCAAACTTTCTTTTTAATTATTATTATTAATTTTAATGAAAATTTGCAGAGACTTTGGATTTCTATTCATTCATTATTGCACTTTTCTCCCAGCCCTCCCCACCCCTCCAGTTCATTCTTCTCTGAAAAGTGAAAGAAAAATTCTTTCATTGTTATACTATCCCTTGGGACGGCTCATTCTGTTAGTGGATTTAAAGGCCCCAGAGGGGTGACTTTTGAGTTAGCAGCACAATCCCCTACGGGTCACACCACCACTTGTTGTTGGTTGTCATCAAGTCGGGTCTGACTTATAGTGACCCTGTCTATGAACAACAGATCTTTGCCCTGTCCTATCCTGTGCCGTCCTTGACATCTCAGACACATGTCAGCCTGTCACTACAGTCACTGTGTCAACTCTTTTCACTGGCAGTTCTTTGTTACTCTCTCCCTCCTTAATTTATTGGATTTCCGTAGCGATCCATTTAGCATAATTTTTTAAATGGATTTTTAGAACCATGACTGATCAACAGATAATGGGATTTAAGTCTTCCAAATTGGTCCATTTAAAGCTTTCAAGCAGTTCTACACAGACTTAGCCAATTTCGTAGAAGCCATTGCTGGCGGACCAAACAGCTGTCCTGATACAGCCACGAACGCTGTTTCTCCTTTTCAGTCTCATGATTATTTTGCAGATTTCTAAGCACGAGAGCAGAAAATGGGACTCGGGCTTTAAAAATCTCACTTTGGAGATTCTCTAAAGGATATATTGGACAGGAAAAACCTGAAAGTGTAGAATTGTGTTAAAGGCATTTACAGCAGTCTGATTAAGTGAAAATGGTGTTTTGGTCAAGGATCACAGAAGCAGTGATGTAAAACAGTGTGTCTATGAAAGATATGGAGATAAAATTAATAGTAACTTGAACTGACTGGGAAAGAAAGGGAGAATTTGCGTGCTGTTATATGATTTACTTTTTGTTTGTATATTTATTTGGCTTAGTTTTTTGTTGTTCCTTTAACAGAAATTCTTTTTTTTTTTTTGTAGTTGTCAAGGATTTATTTTACTTGGATGAAATCAACATCGTTAGTACTAGTGTCATGAAACCAAAAGCCCTGTCACATTGGGAAAATCTGCTGTTAGAACCTCTCCAAAGTGCATAGAAGCAATGATGTCCTTTTAAAAACCAAGATGCACCTGATTCAAGCCATAGTCTTTTTTTTAATTAGCATTAAATTTTATTAGTTTTAGTGAACATTTACAGAGATCTGGGGTTTTCATTCATTCGTTGTTGCACTGTTTTCTCTACCCCTCCCCAGTTCGTTCTGCTTCCCCCCCCCGAATGCCTGTTTTAATTGTCCATTTGCCACAGTGCTTGT
>NW_006399888.1:5224524-5234063 GCF_000299155.1 Elephantulus edwardii | reverse complement strand
ATGATATCTCATAGTTGTTTTAATTTGCATCTCTCTTAGGGCTAGGGATTTTGAGCATTTCTTCATGTGCTTGTTAGCCATCTGAATGTTGTCTTCGGTGAAGTGCCTGTTCATATCCTGTGCCCATTTTTCTATTGGGTTATTTACCTTTATCTTGTTGTGGTGCTCAAATATGTCATAAATTCTGGATATAAGTCCCTTATCTGATATGTTATAACCAAATACATTTTCCCAGTCGGTGGCTTCCCTTTTTACCCTGTTGGAGAAGTTTTTGGATTAACAGATATTCTTGAATGATGATACTGACTTCTTACACCTTGTGTATACTTTTAACGATAAGCGAGACTGATAATTTTCTCTTGAAAATTCCTCTTAATGAAAGAAAAGGATGAAGTAAAATTTATATTAAAAATTATAATAAATATGGGGAAGAAATTAAAATGTCACCTAGTGGATTTTGAAATGCATTTTTTATTCTTGTCACTTTTGACCCTTATTTTATTGATCCTATTTTCCTGGGAAAGAACGATGGTAGAAGAGCAGATAAGTGCTCAGTTGTTACTCAAACATCAAGTTCCGTAAACATGACAGCCTTAGAGCCCCATGGGAAGTTCTACTCTGTCCTGAAAGGTAAACATGAGCTAGAATTCCATTTAACAGCCGTATAGTTCTTGTTCTGGGTAGTACAAATGGTTAACAGAGTGGCTAACCAAGAGTCAGGTTCAAGTTCACCTCATGGTATCATGACAACCCACCTCTGACAAATCAACTATGAAAAAAACCTCTGACATGCAAATGTCACCACAAGTGAACTCAGCAACAACAGCAGCTCTTAACCCTTCCCTGTCCTGAGCCAGTCTCACTGATTCTGACATACCAACCTCATTGCTTCAGTAACAATATCAATCCATCTCACCCAGAGTTTTCCTCGACTGCGCTGTCCCTCCTTCTCCAAAGACAGATCTCTCCTTGCCATGTGGGCAAAGTAAGTGAGATGGAGCTTCAAAATCCTAGCCTCCAAGACAGACCTATTTGTTTTCTTGTCAGTCCATGGTATGTTCAAGACTCCTCTCCGGCACCACAACTTGAAGACATATATTCTTCTTCTGTCATTCATGCAATATCGTATTATGTATCACAAAAAAATGATCAAAAATGTGTTCAGTAGTACAGGACAGGGATTAATCGAGGACAAATTATGCTGAGTAATTTCAATCAGTCACAAAAGTACAATTTTGATATACAACCACTAGTAAAACACTACTGGAAGCAGGAGTGGCATCCACTTCCTATACAACTTGCTGCCAGAAATTCTAGGAACTTTGATAAATGTCGATAGTTGTAGAGAGGCTTCAAGTCTTTTGTTCATAGGGTTGCTATGAGTCATGCTCGACTCTAAGGCAGTCAACAACAACAAGAACAATAAAACGCTAAAGAAACATTTATATGCAACTTGATTTAGGAAGGTTAATAGAAGGAGAACAAAAGGACTGGAGAGTAAAAATTAATAAATATGTATGTTGAACTGTGAGTAAGTCAACATACAATAAGAGTTTTTGTAGATGTTGCAATTAATTTATTACATTTATCAATTATAATTTATGTTATAAAAGAAAGTATGCATGATTAACAATTAGTAATATTGGAAAGCTTTCACTCAAAAGAAATTTTAAAAATTCTAGTCTCAAGAAAATTTCCTTCTAATATTTTCTTTTCCTTCATACAATTTAAAAATAGTTTCTATTTATTAAAGACAATTTACTCACTCCAATGGAGTATTGATAAGTCCAGCAGACTAATGGGTAGATTTTAAACTATTTCTCAGAAAGGACCAACATTTGATTAAAAAAGTACATATGTGCATGCTTTCACTTCTCCTTCAACATATTGTAAGAAAAAATGATGTGAGACATGAAAAATATTACCAATTTACCATTTTTTAAGTATAAAAGAGTAATCTGTCCCCAATTATCTTGCGCAGTCTCCCACAGAGATGAGATGTATGTTTTTGTGTCCATCTAACATTAGATTAATTACAAAAATGCTGTTGGCAGTTAGAATCAAAAGGAGTATGAAATTCCGTTTTGAAGAAAACTCACATGTTACCCACCTGCCTATAATTTCTAAATATTTTTCAGATGGATTGGAAAATGAGATAGGAATAGGCATCTTTTTTTGACCTGAAGGGGTCATGCTGTTGAAATAGCATCTGAATTCCTGACCCGAGGGAATCTAATATTGATCAGATGGCTTGTTCCCCACACATGTGATGTGAAGAGATAATGTCTGTGTAAAGGATTCTTGAGCCTCTGGGAAACTCTACACTTACAAACTCAATCCAGGCCCCAAACAGCAGGTGATACAAAAGATGAGGTCTCATATTCATGTCTTTAGAATCTATTATTTCTGGGACTAGAAGAAAGCTTCGTTATTTAGTTCAACTCATGCTCGGGACTATGGTCCAAACAAAAGAAATTGTTGTGAAGTGCCATCAAGTCAGAATCGACTCATAGCTCACCCTCCAGAGGTTTTACGGAGGCTGTAAAGCAACATGGGAGGGGACTGTCCGTCTTTCATAGCGAGTGGGTGGATTTGAACTGCTTATTTTGGGGTTACTTCTAGGTCACTAGTTTATAACTATGTGGTTAGGGGGAGGACAATTAATAATTTACATAATAATAAATATAAATATTATATTATAAGATGGTCGTTTAAAAAAAGATGGACGCCAACTAAAACAAAAAAAAGTCTTGATAGAAGGCAATAACTATTTGGAGAAGGCATTTGATTGGTACAATTAATTGAAATCAATTGCTATTAAGTCAATGCTGACTCACACCTAACCCCGCAGGGACTGAGTATGTTGGCCCCATAGTGTTTCCAAGGCTGGAATCATAACAAAAATAAACCGGCATATATTTTGCTTCAAAGATTATTTGATGAGACAACGACTATTTGATTTTAAGAATTTTTTTTTCTTCTTTGGGCAAGCAATAAAACTACACAGTCTGGTTTCTGCTAGAGGTCCTTGGAGCTGTATGCGGACTTCTTGTCAGGGGAACATTATATAGAAGTGACGCATATTACTTCCAGGGACTAGCGATAATAAACCTTGAAGGCATGGCTGAATCACAGGATGCAAGAAAATGTAATCCTTAAATTACGGTAGAGAATAGAGCCATCTGCCCACTAGAAACACCTGTCCTGGATTATGATCAGAGCAAGAAATAATCTTCCATTTCATTTCTGACTTGAGAGGTAGGGGAAAATGAATTAGAAATTAAGTGAAGGGAGTGGGCGTGAGTTCAGAAAATAGTCATTTAGATTTGGGGAGGTTGGTGGTGAAGAGCTCACTACAAGCAGGGCCCATAGTGCCTCTCATCAAGAACCTGTGATGAATTTCCCTTACATTTAGAATTAAGGGCAAAAATCTCTATAGATGCTTGGACCTGCAAGATAGGGGCTGTGCTGTCTGTCTCTCTGCCCTGTTCTATTCCCCACCCTGTTCCAGCAAGCACCAGTTTGTCATAGTCTAAAATACTCATCTAACCTCATCTGTCACTTAAAATCTATTATTCCTTCTACCATAAATGCTTCGCTGGAAAATTGTTGTTGTTTGCTGTTGAGTTGGAACAGGAAACTATGTGACCGCTTCAGTGAGTTTTTAGAAGCAGAAAAACATACAAGAGATTGCCCAACTTGCTCCCACAGAGAAGGTGATGGAGTTGAACCTAATGCCTTTGGCTTGACAGCACAACTCTTTACCATTAGGCTATCAGAGCTCCCTCTACAAATATAATCAAGTCTACATTTGTTAAAGGGCTCTGGTAGCCTAGTCTCCAGATATTTGTATGGCGATCTCAAAGGCTGTGCCTTTCTGGTAGTTTGATTCTGCTAGTGGCTTCATGGCAGAAGAGTGGACAATCTCCTCTCATGCAATTTATAGCCTCTTCAGAAACTCACTGTATTTCTTCTCTGCTGCCTCACACCCATGTACATAGGATGCAACAACTGAGGTGGATATTTTTGAATATTTGTTCACGGAGGAATCTCAAGCACTTCATTCAGGATCCAATAAATTATTTTTAAAATGCATGAATAGAAAATATGACATATGTGAATTACGTAAGTGAGAATATCCATAGAAGTTGGAAATATAGCTCGGAAATTTAAGAATCTATCATATTTGAACAATAAGAATGTATGAATTAAGACTCCCAGAAAGATCTTGTTACTTGAAACTAAGAGGAGAGTCAATAAAATAATTTTTAATATCAAGGCCTTTTAGAATATGCAAAGGAAGAGGAGTCAAGCGAAGACACAGAAAGAAGCCTTAGGGACAGGTCAACTGGGAGAAATAGTATTGTAGATGTGGAATTAGAGTCAGGTGCTTGCTTCCACCCTCCTCCTTGGGCCCACATAAATGTTTTGCTAGTTATCCTTCTATTTTTACAATAATGGTCTTATGCAGTATTTGTCCTTGTGAGATTGGGTTAGTTCACTCTGCATAATGCTCTCTTGTCTCTCCCAAGTGTGTAGTATTTTTCAAAATTGTTGTTCCTGAGTGCTGCGTAGTATTTCATTGTGAGAATGTACCACAGTGTCCCAATCCATTCAGTTGTAGTTGGACATTTGAGCTATTCTTGTGATGATGAGTAACACTGCCATGAACATGGGTGTACAATTCTCCTTTTGTGTCTCAGTTCTAATTTTCTTAGAGTATATTCCAAGGAATGCAATAGCTAGGTCATATGGAGTTTCTATGTTCAGTTTTTTTTTTAGGAATGAGGGGTGGGGATGCGTAGAGGCAAAATCAGAGAGTTGCACAATTTGGTGGGTGGAGGGAGGGGTAAAGGAAATGGGAAAGATCCTGTGGGACCTAAAAAGACAAAGAATGGGGAGCAGAGTCTAACAGAGATTAATTTTATAAAACAGTGAATGGCAATGATTGTATAAAACACAATGTGATTGAAGAATAATGTGAAACATTATATATACAAGCTTTAAAAGCAAACCAATATAAAATATATAAACATATTTTTTTTATAAAGAAAGGTCAGGTCTCTTGAAAATGACCAGTGAGGATTTAGAAATGCTTTAGAAATGGGTCTTTGATTCCATATCCACCAAGCACAGGATTTTTATAAAGTTCTGAATCAGAGTTTTTCAGGACATAATAATTATTTAGAAAAATAAAAGAAAGAAGGAATAAATGGAGAAATGAGAGAAGGAACAAAGAAAAGGGGGGGGAAGAAAAGATTGCCAGAGTTTGTATCTAGCATTGTAAATAAGGTTAGTATGAATTAATTTTATGGTCAAAATCCTTACTTTGTTCTTTTTTTTTTTTCAATTAACGCAGTAAAAAAAAAATCTATAAGCATACTGAAAAATCACATGTTAAACATGTGTTACCAATTTCAGTGAACAAAGCAACAGTGATGCTTCAAGGTCAAATTTAACTAGATATTATCTGAGCATAAGATTACAATTTACTAAGCAACCTAAACTCATGTCTATTGAATTTGCTGTCCTGAAGTTTATGTTCTGAGATTCCTTCCTAAATGACAGAGTATATCCACTCCTCACTGAGGACAAAGCTAGGTCACAAAGACCAAGTTGTTCTGTAGGTGCACGTGTTAGGCAAAAATGGAAGATTAACATATCCTATCACAAAATGAATAGTGAATGTGTCATTGTGTAACTGTCCAACTAAAATGTTATGTACAATTATAAAACTGCTGAGATTTATGGCTAAGCTAAGAAATCAAATAGCGATAACCACCACAGCCAGGATTTTTCTTACCTGGTGTTCATTACTGCCAAATGTAACTTGTTAATGAGAAGAACTGTCAGATTGTAGTTTTCTTGCTATTGGTGATGTTAGGTGTAGTTGAGTGAACTCTGACTCATCGGTACTCTATTTATAACAGATCTAAGCATTGCTCCATTTTATACCAACCTCATAACCTCTCATGTACCAAATCCCACTGTTGCAGCCGCTTTTGTCAATCCATCTTGTTGGGGGTCTTCCTCTCTTTCTCACTCCATCTACCTTTTAAGCATGATGTCCCTTTTCAAGGACTGACCCCTGCTGACAGCATACCTTAAAAAGTCCCACCTTCCTTGCCTCTCAGAAGCACTCTGGCTGTTCTTATTCCAAGACAGATGTGTTTATTCTTTTGACAGTCCACAGTATGTTCAATGTACTTCATAACATTTACAGTTCAAAGACACCAATACTGAATATTGAAGATTGTAATTTTTAATTTACATTGTGTTTCACACAATTGTTCATATGCATTGTATTTTAGATAATTTATGGCTATTATTACCCTATTTTTTCCTTTTCTTTGTCATTCAGTACTTTGCCATTGTTGTTGTTGTTATGTGCCATAGAGTCGCTTGCGACTCATAGTGACCCTATGTACAACAGCCCTAAACTCTGCCCTGTCCTGTGCCAATCGCAAAGTCTCCGATACGCTCATCCCGATTACCCCAGTCACTGAACCAATCCACCTCAGAGAGGGTCTTCCCCTCCTGCGCTGTCCCTCCACCCTCCCAAGCATGATGTCCCTCTCCAAGGACCTGTCCCTCCTTACAACATGTCCAAAGTATGCCAGACGAACTCCAGAATCCTTGCCTCCAAGGAGTAGCCTGGTTTAACCCTCTCTAGGATGAATCTGTTTGTTTTCCTAGCAGTCCATGGTACATTCAGTACTCTTCTCCAGCACCACAGCTCAAAGGCATCAATTCTCCTTCTATCCCCCCTAGTCATTGTCCAACTCTCTGATGCATAACTTTGCCATTACAATCTTCAGTATTGAAACTCGAATCTTGAATTTGTTTTCTGATTCTTTCCATTTGATAAATGCTAAGGATGTTCTTCGTATTTGTCTTTCTAACTTCAGGTTTTTGGACATTTTGTTAAAATAATGTGTTTGTCTTCTTGAGCTACCTTTGAAAGCTTCTATGCAGCTCTCTAATTATTTCTATATTTTGCTTTAGAAAGTAAAATATCAGATAATATGATAGTGGATAAATGAGGAACAGGTTTATACTCATTATATTTCTTTAGCTTCAATATGTAATGAATATAATCGTATCTCTGTCTCTTAGATAGGGCTCTCTATATTGACCTAATGGGTAGGGAGTTTGGATCCCAAATCAAAGGTGACTGCATTGACTCTTCCAGTAGCTCTGCAGGAGAAAGATGGTCAGTTTCCTCCCACATGATTTATAGTCTCTGAAAATTCACTGAAGTCAGGCAGGAGTTAGTTCTGATTCGTTAGCAATGAGAGTGAGCAATCGCTTCTACGCACCATGTTTGTGGGTTGGTCACTGTTAAATTATCAGTACATTTTTTTTATAAAATAGGAATACAGCTCATTAATACATTTGGCTGATGCAAAGATTCAAACTTAAAATGTAATTGTTGTTGTATGTAACCTTGAGTCAAAACCAAATCATAGCAGAGCCTATGGCAGGTTTTCAGAGGCAGTTAATTGAACAGGAGATAGTGTGTACCTTTAATTGAGATATAAATTGAAGATTTAAGTGTATTTGTCCTTATACCATACCAACTATATTTAGTAGCAGAGCTATGGGAATGAATATTAACATTTGCTATTACTCAATTTTCAGAATTGCAGGTTAATCTCCCATTACATTTTCTTTTTATCTTTAATTCTTGTGACTCGTTGGTACATACACAAACACACACTCACAAAACACAAAACTAATAAAAGAGAAAACCCGTTTTTAGTATTACACTTGTATATATGAATTGTTGTTGTTATTAGGTGTTCCTGAGTCGAGTATGACTTATAACGATCCTACGAACAACGGATCTGCACCCTGTTGTATTCTGTGCCATCCTCATACTTCCTGACACAACAAGAGCCAATTGTGGCATCAGTCCACCTCGTTGAAGGTCTTAATCTCCACCCCTCCGAGCATCATGTCCTTCTCCAAGGAATAGCCCCTTCCTAGCAACATACCCAAAGTATGTGAGGCAAAGCTACATCATTCTTGCTTCAAAGAGCGCTCTGACTATACCCTTTCCAAGGTTTATTTTTCCACAAAAGACGATGGCCTGCATCAAACACACCTTAGTCCTCAAACTTAGTCCTCTCAATAATTCAGAGAGGTTCCTAACTGAAATTCCAGTGTAATGCATCTCCTTATTTCCTTACCGCTGGTACCAAGGGTATTAATTGTGGGCCCAAGTAAGATGAGCCTGTTGACAGTTTCACTCTCTTCTCCATCCATCATGATGTTGCCCATCAGTCCAGTGGTAAGAATCTTTGTTTTCTTAACATTGAGATACAATTCACACCAAAGACTGCATTCCTTAATCTGGGCAATAAATGCTTCAAATTCTCACTTTCATCAAGCAAGGTTGTGCCATTTGCATATCACAGGTTATTGATGAGTCTCCCTCTGATCCTGGTGCCACATTCCTCTTCACAGAGTGCAGCTTCTGAAATAATTTACCCAGCACACAGAGTGAATAGGTATGGAGAGGGGATACAACCCTGGTACATTCCTTTCTTGATTTTAAACTATGTTGTTTCCCTGCTTTTTTCACACAACATCTACTTGATCTGCCTTGAGTTAGTTTTTGTATTTGGTGTGAAGTGTGTATCTTGTTTTAGTTTTTAGCAGATAAACATACAATTTTAGTACCATCATGTGTTAAAGAGGTTGTTTTATTTTCCCCACGCAAATTATTTCATCTCTTTACCAAAATCAACCACAAATGGATGGATTGATTTCTGCATTCTTGATTCTATTTTATTGGTTTATGAGTCTTGTCAGTTTTTAATTATCAAGAACATGTCTTATTAGGGACCTCTGGCTTTATAGTCTATAGAGTGTTACAGTGATAATAAGATATTTTGTCTCCGGTGGTTTGAATCCATCAGTCACTTCAAAGATTAAAGAAAGAAAGCTCTATCCACTAAGATTTGCAGCTTCAGAAACCTATTGGATGGTTAGGACAAGTCCAATGACTGTGAATGAGTGAGTTAAGGAAAAGAAGTAATTTTATCTTAAAGAAAATTAAAGAAATGTCTATCTCTTTTGTCTTTCAAAGTACCCAGACTAATTTTATCATATGCAAATAAATTGTGACCCCCTGATATTCTTGTTTCAATGTGAGTCAAAAGAGAGCAAGGGGAAGAAGGGCAGGATGAGGCTTTCCTCTGCCCAGTAACTGATACAACAATATGTAAAGAGCTGGAGTGAAAAAAGAAAAAAACAAATTCCACTAGAGGTTCAGCTATGAGTCAATTCTCTTGGATGACAAGAGAAGAATTTTGTTGTTTTTAATATTGGGTAAACCCATTTCAGAGTATCACATTTGGAAGGGTGAAGGGTCAGCATAGAAGAGGAAACCCTGGATGAAATGGATTGACACAGTAACTGGGGTAATGAAGTTAAGTGTGTCTGAGACAACGAGGTTTCTCAGGACAAAGCAAGGTTCAGGGCTAAGTGTGTAGGTCATTGTAAATCACAGCTCAAGAGTACATTATTTATAT
>NW_006399888.1:5184671-5224424 GCF_000299155.1 Elephantulus edwardii | reverse complement strand
CAACAGTAAACAACCACAAAATTTTGCTGTCTGCTGCTGGAAAAGTGAAAAAAGCAGAAGTTTTATTCTAAGATGTTAACACATAGGAGACAGGGGTTGGGAGCTTCACTAATCTATTTTAGCAAAGGAACGTTCTGAGGAGATATTTATAGACTAGGCTAAGCACATGAAGAAGATTTCATGTTTATTCATGATTTTTAAGAAGGAAAGTGGAATTCTTTTTATAAAAGGAAAGATTATCCCAAGCCATTGGGATCTGCATTTGACTTCCAAGATGACATCTTTCTGGTCATCGCAGGACTTGAGCTGGATTTTTTTTTCTAAGTGTATAATTGTATCAAACATATTCTTTCACGATGACAAACGCCTGGAAGGTCATGTAGGTCACTGACATGGCACCTGAAAGCTCTTCACTCACTTATTTCCATCTAGTCAGAACTGATGGCCAAACCTCCAGTGGCTTTTCAGACACTGTAAATCACACAGGAGGAAATAGATTATACAGCTTTCTCCTGAGAAGAGGAATAACTGGTGGATTTGGAATACCTGCCTTTGGGTTGGCAACACAACGTTTTACCCAGGAGATCACCTGAGGTCCCTGAACCCTCAGTGCCATTAAAGGTTTTTAAGAGGAATCACATAACAACACAGACTTATATCAACAACGATGAGAGATCCCCTAGGGATTCCTAGGCTGTTAATACAGGACTTGTTCCTCTGTCTTGTGATAAATGCTGATCTTGGTCTGAACTGTTTTAGGGGGAAATATGTTGATTCAGCACATCGGCCAAAGGAGAAAATGAAATCGAAAAGAAGAAAGGCTTATTCAGAACCAATTCAGGAGTAATTCAGTTAATGTTTGCAACAGTGAAAGTTGTCCCTCCTAGATATTGAAAAGATCATCTTTGAGAGAGGTCAGAAGGCGTGACTGTCATGTCGCCTTCTGTTCTTACAGCCTTGGAAACACGATGAAGGATCACTGAGGAAGAACAGCCTCAGTGGCAGCGAGCCAGTGCTCAGGCATTGTGTCTGAAGATCATTACGAGTAGACTTGAAACTTCCTAAAAATAAGACTAGCCGTTATAGAGATATTTGGTGTTTTAATTTACTTTCTTTTACTCTGTGGAAACTTTCATTAGATTTTTCACTTTAGAAGAAATATTATTCTAAGTTCAATTTGAGCCTTTTAAGAGATTTCCTTGGTTGTGTTTTGGTTTTTGTTCTCGCGTGTGTGTGTGTGTGTGTGTGTGTGTGTGTACCATCAAACTGGATCTGACTGGTACAGGAGGAGATTGCCTCTCCTTCTCTAGCAGAGCATCTGGTGAATTCGAACTGTGTACCTCTGGGATTGCAGTGTGGTTTCTGGCCACTAGGCCACTAGAGTTCCCTGGTTTTTGTTCTCTTGATGAAAGAGTTTCCACAGAAAAAGTTTGAATCTGGAGTATATCTTCCCCCCCTCCCCCCAGAATAAAATTCGACACCCAAACATTTGCTTACCTGGGATTGACTGTGTAAGCCACTTAATAACGACTTCTGGAGTGATGTTATAAAAAATTTAATGGAGATTTTATCTGGAAGTAAATGAAATTGCAATTGTGGCATCCAAGAGTTGTAAAAGAGACAATCCCTTTTCTCATGGAAACTTTGAGGAAGTTAATTTATAAAAGCAAGGTGTTGAGATTTGCTTTCAGCTCTATAATCCTCGGATTCAAGAGATCCAGGTCGTGAAGTTGGAGAAGCGGCTGGACAGCAGCTTGCTCTACCTGAGGGACGCGCTGCCCGAGTACAGCACCTTCGACGTGGACATGAAGCCAGTGGAGCACGATCCCAGCGAAGAGGTCCCGTGAACACGTTGAGAGTGAAGATGAAGCCCAAGCCTTGGTCCAAACGCTGGGAGCGCCCACAGTTCAACGTCCAGGGCATCCCCTTTGACCTGTGTTTCACTGAAGAGCAGCTCAAAGAGGCTCAGAAGTGGAGTCGGCCGTGGCTCGAGGTCGATATGATGAGGGAATACGATACTTCAAAGATCGAGGCTGCGATATGGAAAGAAATCGAAGCCTCGAACAAGTCCTGATTCTTGCTGTCGGCCTCACGCGGAGGGGACAGAGACGAGAGGTTGATTTTCCTTGGAAGGACAGTCATTAAATCGACCTGACTCAGAAAAAAAAAGGAAGGGTCTGTGGAAAGCTATCACTTAATCCTACTTTCAAAGTGGGATTAAAATTTTGATTGGCCATATATTTATTTTATTTCCTTTTTAATAGGGCCAAGGGTTCTTGATGTTACTTAATGTAGACTCAAGGGAATATGAGTTTAGAAAACAGCACTCACTTAAGGCTTTTATATAGAAAGATCTAGAGCTAGTCTAAACTCTGCCAGTTGATAATCTCATTTATGGGTGGTTTCAATGGAAATAAGAGAAAAGGCAAATATCTGGAAACCAAAACCAGGAGACAGAGAGTTAACAGCAACAACAAATGTGCTTTTAATCACAAAATACATTTAAAAATACAAAATGTCATCATATATTACTAATAATTTCTATTCTTTTTATTAATTGGCTGTTTTGCAGCTTTGCTATCTAACGCTTGTAATTCCTTCTGCATTCAGCCATCTTTTTGTAAAATGGCTGAGCAGCCAGTTTTACAGTCTGAGGAGAACAAAGGTGAGTTTCAAGCCAGTGTCTGACAGGCTCTTTACTTGTCTATTTCTAGTCTCTTTAGTTTGTAACTCAAAATACTCAGTTAATAGTTAAAGTCTAGGTCACAGACACCTGAAATCTGCTTGAAGACATGAAAAAGAGGAAGCATTTGCGATTTGTTAAATACAATGAGGAATACACACACACACACACATTGGATTTTCAAGGGCATTTAAAAAGGATCATGACAAAAAAATAGGAAAATCAGTATGTATCCTTAAGAGAGTTAGAGAGAAGAAACCAAATCATTCAATATGCAAAGCAAATCAAAAGGACCCATGGGCAGCTTATCCAAAGGTGCTGCAAAGAACTGTGCTCCCCTAAGTGGAAGGAACAAGCACACAACCTTCAACTTGTGAGTGATGTGCGTGAGAAAATGTGGGTGGAGTGTGGGTACATCTTTAACGAGAAGAAGGTGATAAGGCTGAACAGAAGTTTCTTTAAAATTAGGAAAGACTCAAATGGATCACTCAGATTTTACTGTTTTAAACAAAAAAAAACTCAATTTATAGACTTAGTGCCCGTTAGGAACAGACCGCATCTGTAACCCAGTTCTGCCTGTAATTAAAAAAAAAAGAAGTAACCTATTCTCAAACAAAAGAAAATCATAGTCATAGAGTTCATGTGACTTACGGCAACAGTATATGCTTTGGAGAACACTATATGTTTCAAAGGGATTGTTGGCTGTAATCCTTTAAGGAAGTAGATTTTCAGTCTTTTAGTGAGTTTATTTGCAAGCTTTTAGTTTACTCAAACCAGTTTATTGTTGTTGAGTCAGAACCAACTCATATCAAACACCCCCATTGGGTTTTCAGAGGCTGTAACTCACGGGGAAAGAGCTTGACTTTTTCCTACAGAGCATTTGGTGGATCTGAACCACCGTTGTGTTAGCTATGCAACTCCTTACCCACTAGGCCACCACAGCTCCTAGTTAAGTGTAAATCTACTGCACCACAAAAAGACTTCTTCAAATATCTCTTTACAAATAACTATCCCAGATATTTCTCGGACTATACAATTTCTCAAAGGTCAGTGGCTATAAAGTTAGAGAACATAAGGAAACAGAAAATAATCAGGTTAGTCCACAACTTCCTTCAGTGTTTTTTATTTTCTCTTAACAGTTTCGGGGCTCATTGACCTGGAGCTATTACTATCTCTTTAGTGCATTATTACCTTTCACTTTCCTAATATGATTGGCACTCATAATGTTTCAAATGGCTAAACAGATAAGAAATGTACTTGGAAAAGAGTCACTTAGGATTCTCAAAATTTTAAGATTGAATTCCTATCTACCTATCCTATCTGAATGTTTAGTGGCTTTTTAACCCCTTTGAAAAATGTGCACAATTTCTACTAGCCTCTTCTTTGTGTTTTGTTTATTCTCCTTATGACAATGTCCTGAAGAGGCAAATATGAATCCTGAATGGCAGGATAATATCTATATGCATACAAGGAAAGACCTGTTAATACCACTACCATTCAAATGTATGTGCCAACAACCAGAGCCAAAAAGGAGGAATTAACAATAATTAATTATCAAGAAGCATTAACAATAATGGGTGACTGAAATGCAAAAGTGGGGTATCAAGAAGAAGGATCAGTAGCCAGAAAACATGGACTTGGTGACAAAAATGGGGCTGGAGATAGAACGGTAGAATTCTGCACAAACATTTATTCAAAGGAATCACTAGAGAAGTTTAATACCAGCAGTGAAAACAAGGACAGGTGTTGAATGTGAAACAGACCATAAACTACTCATATGCAAGTTCCAATTAAAAGCTAAAGAAGGTCAAATCATATCCACAGGGATAAAAATTTGACCTTGAGTCTATCCCCCCTGAATTTAAAAACAAACTCAGGGACATGTCTAAGGTTTTGAGCACTAATGAACAAAGACCAGATGAGCTGTGGGAAGATATAGGATGCGAAAGGTCTTTACAAAGGAGGAAGAAGAACAAAATGGACGCCAGAAGAGACTCTGACTAGAGCTCCGAGAAGCCAAAGCAAAGGGAAGAAAGCAAGAAGTCGAAGAGCTCAATTGAAGAGTTCAAAGGGTAACTCTGGAAAACAAGGCAAAGTCATGTAACGAAATGGGCAAGGAGACGGAGTCAGAAAATTTAAAGGGCTGATCTCGCTTGGCATTTCTTAAGTTTACATAACTAAAGAACAAATTTAAGCCACAAGTTGCAAGGCTTAAGGATGCTTTGGGCAGAATATTGAATTATTCAGGAAATATTTTTTTTTTAAAAAAAAAGAGTGTACAGAGTCTCTGTTACCAGAAAGAATTGGCTGACACAGAAGAATTTCAAGAAACAACATATGATCAA
Source organism: Elephantulus edwardii (assembly GCF_000299155.1). Taxonomy (NCBI): domain Eukaryota; kingdom Metazoa; phylum Chordata; class Mammalia; order Macroscelidea; family Macroscelididae; genus Elephantulus; species Elephantulus edwardii. The sequence continues at coordinate 5,219,396 of NW_006399888.1, read as the reverse complement.
GAAGCAATGGAGATGAAGGAATATGTCCAGGCTACTCTGAAGGACTTGGAAAAAGGATAAAACCACAGGAATTGATGGAATACCAATTGACATATTTCAAGAAACAGATGCTGCCCTGGATGTGCTCACCAGGTAGTGCCAAGAAATCTTGATGACAACTACCTGGCCAACTGACTGGAGATGGATACTTATTCCCATTCCATAAAAAAAAAATGGTGACCTGACAGAGTGTGAAAATTATCAAACAGTATCACTAATATCACACCTTTGACTTGGAAGCATAACTTGCTATCCACCAGGTCCACAGGGCTCTCTCTATGTTGTTGTTGTTGTTATAAAGTGCCATCGAGTCATGGATGACTCATAGCAACCCTATGAACGAAAGACCTCAACACTTGTATAGCTTTCATTGTTTCTCCAAGTTCATAGAGTTTCCAGAGGCAAGCTGTTTCAGAAGTGGATGGCACTTCTGCTTCCAATCTTGTTTTAATTGGGAAGCTCCACCAAACACTGTCCACCATAGGTAACCATTACTGCATTTGACACATCAGTGTCACAGTGTTTAGCATCACAACAACCACGAGTTACCTTCTGTATAGCAAATGGACAGACCAGTGCTATACCACTTAGAAGAATGGTGCTCTGAGGCCTGATTTTAATTGTTTTTGGTCAAACATTCTTCTAAGTGATATAGCACTGGTCTGTTCATTTGCAGTACAGAGGTCACTCATGGTTGCTGTTATGCTAAACACTGTGACACTGATGTATCAAATGCGATAATGGTTACCTATGGTGGACAGTGTTTGGTGGAGCTTCCTGATTAAAACAAGCTTGGAAGCAGGAGTAGCATCCACTTCTGAAATAGCTTGCCTCTGGAAACTCTATGAACTTGGAGAAACGATGTAAGTTATACAATTGTTCAGGTCTTCCATTCATAGGTTTGCTATGAATCATCTACGACTCAATGACACTTTACAATAACAACAATGTCACTAATATCACACACTAGCAAAATCGTGCTGAAGATCATCCAAAAATGACTGGAAAAGTACATTGACAGAGAACTACGAGAAATACAAGCTGGGTTTAGAAGAGGTCTTGGGACTAGAGACATTATCACCAATGTCAGATGGATCTTGGCAGAAAGCAAAGAGTACCAGAGTGATAGATATCTATCTGTGTTTCATTAACTATGCAAAGGCATTTGATGATGTGGATCACAACAAATTGTGGCTAACCTTAAGGAGAATAGAGATCCCAGAACACTTGATTGAGTTTATGTGAAACCTGTACTTGGACCAGGAAGCAGTCCTCAACAGAGTGAGGAAATACTACATGATTCACAATCAGGAAAAGAGTGCATCAGGAATTCATCCTGTCTCCATATTTTTTCAATCTGTATGCAGAATAGATCATTTAGGAAGCTGGACTTTATGAGAAGGAATGTGGCATCTGGACTGGAGGAAGACTCATCAACAACCTACGTTATACAGATCACATAATCTTATTTGCTGAAACTAAGGAGGACCTGAAACACTTGCTGCAGATGGTCAAGGATTGTTGTCTTCAATATAGGTGAAGCTCAACATCAAGAAGACAGATTCTTACTACTGTTCTAATTGGCAGCACCATGATAGATGAAAAAGAGATTGAGATTGTTAACAGTTATAGCTTGCTTGGCTCCACAATCAACATGCTTGGCACAAGCAGTCAGGAAATTGAAAGATTAATTGTGCTGGGAAAATCTGCTCTCAGGGACCTCTCCACTGTACTGAAAAGTAACTATGTTAGTCTACGTCTAGAGATGCACCTAATCCAGGCCATAGTCTTCACAATTACTTGCTATGCATCAGAGGTCCGGACATTGACAAAGGAGGATAGAAGAATTGATGCCTTCGAGTTTAGTTCTGGAGAAGAGTCTTCAACATACTGTGGACTGCCGAGAAAACAAATGGTCTGTCTTGGAGAGGATGACACCAAGTTTCTCCTTGAAGGCTAGGCTTTTGAAGCTCTGTCTCACATATTTTGGGCACATGGCAAGAAGACACCAGCCCTTGGAGAAGGACATAATTCTCAGAAGGGTGAAGGGACAGCTCAGGAGAGGAAGACTCCAGATGAGGTGAATTGATACAGTAACTGGAACAGTGGAGGTTGGTGTGTTGAAGTTAGTGAGACTGGCTCAGCTTAGGGTAGGATTCTGAGCTGTTGTACATGGGATTGCATGCAACTCAATGACACGTAACAACAACAGCATAGCAATAACCAGGAAAATATAGCCACTTCATTGTCTCCTTCACGATACTGGATTTCTTTCCTTCTCCTTATTCAAAACTAGAATAAGACTGAGTCAATATCGAATTCACAAAATCATAATGGAGCTTTGGTTGCAAAGTTTGTAGTCCTCAAATGCTCTGCCTCCCTGGTGGTTCAAATCCCACAGCCATTTTGCAGGGGAAAGATGGCCGTCTCCTCCTGTGAAATTGACAGTCTCTAAAAATCCACCAGAGGGGTGGCTATGCATCAGTTTTGACTGTATGACAATGAGTAAGTTTTATTTTAAGTTGAATGTGGCTGTTAGAAAAATATACAGAGGCACAGAGGATTTGAGTCATATTAAAGGAGGCATAATTTGAAGCATATCTTTGAAAAAGAAGTACTTTTCGAAGACAATATTATTTAGAAGTAAATATTATGCAAGGAGTTCTTGTGGTGTAATCTGTAAGGAGTTGCACTGCTAACCCAGAGATCCTGCCTCTCCGGCAGTTCAAATCTAGCTGCGACTCCAAGGGAAAGAGAGGGGGAATCTCCTCCTGTGTGATTTTTCAGCCCCTTGTAAACATATAGGATGAGTCAGTTCCAATATGACAGCAGTGAGTGAATGTGAGTGATGATAAATGAAAGGCTGAAATTGTTGAGAATTTTATTTTACTTGGATCCACAATCAATGCCTATGGGAGTAACAGAAAAGAAGCCAAAAAACATTGCCGTGGGAAAATCTGCTCAAAGAAATACATTAAAGTATTCAAAAGCAAAAATATTACTTTAAGAACAAAAGAGTTCTTAAACTGACTCAAGCCATCATATTTTCAATCCTTTCACATGCATGTGAAACTTGGATAATGAACTGGAAGACAGAGGAATTGGTGCCTTTGAATTTCGATCTTGGTGAAGACTGCTGAACCCACCACAGATTGCCCAAAGAACAAATTAATATGTTTTGGAGAAAGTATAGTCAAATTATTTTATTATTTTCATAGTATTTAATAAAATTATACTCATGTATTTAATAATATTTCTTTGAAAATAATATGGACAGTCTTTTTGTCACAAACTTTGAGAATGTTTTCAGCAGGACCAGTCCCTGTACCAGGATATTATGCTGGGCAGTGTAGAGAGTAAGAGGTAAAAAGAAGACTCTCAGTCAGAGGGGTTGACTGCAACCACGGATTCATCACAACTACTATTGTGAAGATGATGCAGGAATGAAAAATGTCTCTTTCAGACACAAGGTCAAAAGAGATTTAAAGGAAGCTAATACCAACGTGACATTTGATAAGTGGATACATGTTTGATGAGTAGAAGCTGGGTTATTAGCAGAGAGTGAAGGTAGCAATCTCATCTTCCCAGGAGGGATGCCTAAAATGGTTGTTGACTAGGCACTAGCCCCAAAATCAAATGAATACAAGGTAAGTGGGAACACAGAAAGGTGAAACTCAAGCGGAAACATATGCAGAAAAGGCCACCAAGAGAATAAAGATGGTCCATTTCCATGACTTCAAAAATTTAACTTGGAAAATGTCCCTATTGCCTTTGCTTCAAGCAGCTGGCATGAGGGAACACCCACACCCATCCACAAAAACAGCAGAGTTCTTGTTTGTTTCTAGCGTTGGTGTCTTTTGAGGGTCTGAGAATTTCTTTAAGTCTTACCCTTTCTTATCCACATAGCTCTCAAGAGAATTCTGTTATGTAATATCTCTAGCATATAAAATTGTAGAAAATGTCACTCTTTAGTCCCTTCACTTGCGTTCCTAAAATCACACATGTAGAAGACAGAGATTTTACCATCATTACAAGAGACATGTTTAATTCATGACTAAGGAGGTGCAGGTGCCCTCAGCAGACAGTGTGTGCTTGTTAAATAAAACTGTGAAACCCAGACATTTTCCTGTTTCGTCCTGTTTTGTAAGGTCCGGAAAATGGCTTTTCCAGGCCTTGCCCATTCACTATGTCTAATAATGACTTTGTTGGGATACCAATTATTTACTTTGGGACAGGAGAGCAATGCTAAGCTATACTTCACCTGTAATTTAAGCATGACTTTCATGAATTCCAAATACATTATCCCATGTAAAGGATGAAATTTATTTAAAAGTAGGAAGCTAAGAGTGCTAATTTCAATACAAGCTGAGAAGTTCATCACCATTTGTTTCCTATAAAGAAAAAGAAGCTGAAACAGAATAAGTAAATCAGCAATGGTGCTTTTAAAGTTGAAGGGTTTGATTTTCTAATAAATTAATTAATGTTAAAATAATTTTAATTAATTTTGTTGTATCAATATTATACACATACTTCAAAGAAGATAATCATGTACTTAAATTATGATATATGCTTACAACTTGGATTTTAGTCTTCAAAATCTAGCTTGATCTTACACTGATAGGTTCAAGAGTCACTATTTCTTAGATTCATTTCTGATTTGATTATTTTATATTTTACACAGTCCAGGAACTCAAAGAATTTTAACCTCAAAACTGGTTGCTGGACAGCTTTTGGGCAAATAAAATGCTTGGTATATTAAGTTTAAGACATGTATGTTTAGTATAATAAATTTAGGAACCTGGAAATGCCTTCAGATCTATTCTCTACTGCTTGTCAGTCCAATAAGAGTTAATTACACTGTGTATTCTGTTTAAATACCTGTTAGGTTTAGCAAAAAACAAAATATAAAACATCCTAAAGATATTTCACATTTCAAAATGTTTGCAATATTGTAAAATGTATTGAAAAGGTAGTTTTGTTTATTCGCATTTTATAACTTTTATTGAAATTTGAGTGAAAGTTAATTTTCACAGCAAGTTAGTTTTCCAGTTAACAGTTTATACACATTTTCCTTTATGACATTAGCTGCAATCCCCTGAATGTAAAAGCAATTTTTTTTCACTTCCTTGAGTTCTTTCCATTCATTCTTTGCTGCTCCTTTTTTTTTTTTTTGTCTTTTGAGCTTTGTGAAAATGGTGCCCTTTTAGCCACATTTGGTTGAGTATACTGAAGAGTATCTTCTTTTCTGACATTATTACTCCTTTTATAGACCAGACTATTGTTTGATCCCTGGGAGAGAGTTGAAAGATATCAAATGACTACATTCTTGGCGGGAGGCTTCTACCAGACATTATCAAAACATTTTGCCTTTTATAGGCTTTTAATTCTTTTCTACACTTTTCCTTCTCCTCCCATTTCACTTTATTTTATTTGTGTGTATGTGTTGAGTCCAGGACCTGTTGCGATCCTGAGCAGAGTGGCCAGTATTGGTAGTTGGGAGGAGGTGAGTGCCGTGTGATTCATTCATCCTTTAAATTGTTTCCTTGAGTTTTTAATTTCTTTACTCTCCTTTGCTCTAGAGCTAGACCAATTGTTGCATCTTAGAAGACATACCAAAAGCATTTAAGACGACAATCGTTATCCATCAAACTTAGATGCATTGTTTTTTTAGTTATGTTGTGGCAATTGACCTAGATACCCCCATGACTATGACTGTATCTATCAAATCCCAGTGACTCATCCTGAAAGGTAATTTATTCAGCTAAGAAATGTTTAAAACATTGCCTCTTCTGTGTTCCAACAAAATTCAAGAAACATAAAGCGACACATTTTGCCAGGAGAAATTTGAACTCTCTGACACTGCTGGTGGAAATGTAAAATGGTACAACCATTGTAAAAATTGTATGGCATTTCCTTAAAAAAATTGAAATAGAAATATTAGGATTCAGTAAGCTACTGGTGTTGCTGTTGTTGAGTGCCATTGAGTTGACTGTAATTCATACTGATCCTATGAACAATAAAGCTGAACCTTATCCTATCCTTGACCATCCTCACAATGTCTGTCATGCTAAGGCCCATTGTTGTGGTCACTGTGCCAACTCAGCTCATTGAGAATCTTCCTCTCTTTTGCTGACCTTCTACTTTCACAGATTATCTCTCTCCAAGGACTATTTCCTCCCAAGAATATGCCTGAAGTGAAACGAAGTTTCACCATCTTTATCTCTAAGGAACACTTTGGTTACACATATTTTAAAACAGATTAGGCTTTTTTTTTAAATCTTTTGGCAGTCCATGGGGTAGTAAATATTCTTTGGCAACAGCACAATTCAAAGACATGGATTATTCTTTGGTATTCTTTATTCATTGTCTAACTGTCAGGTGCATAGGAAGAAATTGAAAGTACTATGGCTTGGACCAGGTGAACCTTAGTATTTAAATTGATATCCTTGTTTGTAAGAATTGTAGCAAAATATTCTACATTCTGATTGGTACAGCATTTGTCTGTCACCTTGCTGTAGTGTTATAACTTGTTGGTTGCTGTGATACTGAAAGCTATGCCATTGGTTTGTTAAATGCCACAAGAGTAACTCAAGGTGGACAGGTTTTATTAGAGCTCCCAGATTAAGACAGACTAGGAAGTAGATTTTTCCATCCACTTCTTAAATAGCAGGCCTCTGAAAACCTTTTGAACAGGAGAGAAACATGGATAGTTAGAATATTCATGGTAGAGCCCAGACTGGAAGTCAGTTGTAGTAAGCAAAAATAATGGCAAACATCCTTTGAAACTAGAATATGGAATGTATGTAGTCTGAATGTTGGAAAACTTGAAATTATGAAAAATGAAATGGAGTACATGAGCATCACTATTCTATGCACTAGTGAGGTAAGAATACTAGTTTTGGCCACTTTGCATCAGATAGTCTCATGGTGTACAATGTTGGAAATGAAAAACAGAAGAAGGAGGGTGTTGCAAACATACTCAAAAAGTTAATTTCAAGTTCTATAGTGAAATACAAAGTTATGAGTGATAGGATATTATTTATACACGTACTAAGAAGACCTGCTGACATGATTAATATTCAAATGTATACTCTTACATATAGAACCAAAGAGGAATAAACGGAAAGTTTTTACCAGTCTTATAGTACAAAATAGACTAAACATGCAACCAGATGCATTAAAGGATAATTGGTGACTGGAATGCAAAAACTGGAAACAATAAAGAAGGATTGTTGTTGTTGTTGTTATGTGCCATCGAGTCGCTTGCGACTCATAGCGACCCTATGTACAACAGCCCTAAACTCTGCTCTGTCTTGTGCCAATTGCACTGTCTCTGATACTCTCATCCTGATTACCCCAGTCACTGAATCAATCTACCATAGAGGGCCTTCTCCTGCACTGTCTCTTGACCATAATAGCCACACAATATGAGCTTGGTGATAGAAAGGAGGCTGGAAATAGAATGATCAAATTTTGTATTTTCAATAATTTATTCATTGTGAATATATTTTTTTTCAAAAAATGGCCATTCTATACATGGACCTCACCGGATTGGCTGCAGAGGAGTCAGATTGACTCTATCTGTGGAAGGAATCATTGGAGAAATTCAATATCAACAGTCAAAATGAGGCCAGGGATGAACTGTGGGTCAGACCGTCAATCACTCATGGGCAAATTCAAAGTGAAGAAAATGAAAACAAGTCCATGAGAACCAAAATATGAAATTGAATCTATTCCATCTGAATTCCAAACTCAGCTTAAGAATAGATTTGAAGCATTGAACATCAATAATCAAAGACCAGATGAGTTGTGGTATACTACCAAGGATATTATGCATGAAGACAGCAAAAGGTCACTACAAAGACAGAGACGGGAAACCCACAAAAAAATGCAATGAAATAGATGTCAGAAGAGACTCTGAAAATTGTACTAGAGCATCAGGAAGTCAAAACAGAAAAAAAATATGTCAAAGTAAAACAGCTGAATGGAAGATTTCAAAGGGCAGCTGGAGAAGACAAAACAAAGTATTATAATGGAATGTGCAGAGAGATGGAATTAGAGAATGAAAAGAGATGAACTCACTTTATGTTTCTTAAGACGAGATAACGGAAAAACAAATTTAAGCCTTGAATTGTAATACTGAAGGATGCTATGGGCATCTGTATTTATCTTTAGTGAATGATCTAGGAAGCATCAAAAGCAGATGGAAGTAATACACAGAATCATTGTACCAAAAAGAACTGATTGACACTGAAAAATTTCACGAAGTACTATATGAACAGAAGCCAATGGTAATGAAGGAGGAAGTTGAAGCTGCATTGAAAGCATTGGAAAAAGTAAGGCCCCTTGAATTGAGATACCATTGACTTGTTTCAATTAACAGTTGCAGCCCTGGATACACTGACCAGTCTACACCAGTAAATTTGGAGGACAGTTGTCTTGATCTTGAATTAGAAGTCTATATTTATTTCCATTTTAAAGAAAGATTATCCACCAAAATGTAGAAACTATAAAACTATAAAACATTATCATTAATATCACATGAAAACAAAATACTGCTGAAGATAATTTTTTATTTTATTTTATTAATTTTAATGAACATTCACAGAGATTTTGGATTTCCATTCATTCATTGTTGCACTATTTTCTCTACCCCCGCCCCCAGTTCATTCCTCTCTTTTTTTTTCCCTTGAAAGTCTGTTTTAATTTTCCCATTGCCGCAGTGCTTGTCAAAACGAGTTCTGGTTAATCTCCTTTGTCAATGGGTCCTTTGCAATTCCCTATCACTCCTCCCTGAGAGAGATTTCACCCTGATTCATAAGGAAAAGGGGATGGTGCATTCTCTTAGCTACTTCCTGCTGAAAAGGGATGCTGTAGGTTTCAGGGTGAAGATCTTCTCTCACTACTCTAAAGGGCCCTTTTGGCAATAGGAAACATGTAGACTATTGAGGAGATTGATTTTTGGAATTTAGACGCATTGTTATCAATTGTGCTTAGCCATACATTTTCATATCCTTGAAGATGTATCATGGACGTGTTGCAGCCTAGAAGACACAAATTTAACTAACAAATTAAAAGTACACGTTTCAAAAATTAAAAGCAATAATATTCCAACTAGAGGTTCTAACAGTGGCACAAATCAAGTTACAGAGGGAAGGTAGTTCTTAAATAAAAGGCTTATTGACTAGCACTTTGTCTACTATAGTATAAAGATTAGGAACCACAAGATGTAGAGGCTCAACTCTGTCATTTTTTGTTCTTAAGTCCTGGACCAAATTCCATCTACAACTGGTTTGTTTTACAACTCGGAAGTCCGCATGCAAGGCAGAGGTGAAGTAAGAAAATGCTTATGAGGTTTTCTGTCAATTCCAACAACTAAGAAATAGTGAGAAGAGTTGGGACCTCAGAAAGCTTTTAGGACCAAATAATAGGCTCTTGTGTCCAGGAGAAAATGAATATACTTACCAGTAATGTTAATGCCCACACATGGCTCTTCTGAGAAGATCTGATTCGTTGAAGCATCCTCCTTTGTTTCCAGCTGGGAGCTGGAGCCTGTCAGTCCTGTCAGCCATGAGGACCTGATGTGGGCTGCCCTTGGCCAAGTGTCCTTCAGAGCCACACTTAAAGCAAGTGAGTGGGAGCTTCCTCTCTACTCTCTTGCCTATCTGTGGCTTTCTCTGTGACACTGTCTGCGGAAGTAGCTCAGTTTTCCACAGTGGAAGCAATTTTGACCTCCTTTATTACCTTTGGGTGACATTGTTTATGAGTAATACTTCCTTTTCCTGACACAGGCCCCAAACTGGCAGCAATAGCTGCCCCAATAATTTTGGACATTCTCTGGTCTTTTCTCTTTCCTCTACATCCCAGTTGTTAAAAGAGGGGAAAATTTAAACAAATATATAACAAATAATTTTGGAGAGTATAATCTTTTAACTTTAAGTCTAGGAATATTATCAATATGATCATTTCAAATCCAGAGATACATGTTCCAATGCAGTTCCTATTTTCCATAAATGGTTTTGGTAAGAGGAATATTGTAAATGTGGATACAGTTCCACTATTCCTCCTCCATGCCATGATATAGTGTTATTAGCATGAGCAGTTATAAATCCATTGCCATCCTTACTCTAACTTAATTTTTTTTTAATTTATATTTGTTATTAATTTCAGTAAAAATTTACAGAGGCTTTGCACATTTTTGCCCTCCTAAGACTCCCCCCCAGAATACTACCCTCTTGGAAAAGTAAAAGTTATAAATCCATTGCCTTCCTTACTCTAACTTAAATTATTTTAATTTAAATTTATTATTAATTTCAGTAAAAATGTACAGAGATTTTGGATTTCCATTCATTCATTGTTTCACATTTCTCCCCTCCCAGCCCTCCCCTCCCCAGAACACTACCCTCTTGAAAAAGTAAAAAAAAATTCTTTCATTGTTTTATAAACCCTCCCCAAGTCCACTCCACCATGTAGCCTTTGCTCTAGACTCCTGTCATGACAAAAATACCTAATCACATATCCCTATTGAACAGTTTCTCCCTCATCTGTTTCAGTGCAGTATATGTTAATGAACCCATCTTTCTCAGTCTCTCCAAAACCCCAAGGTCAGTCCTCTTTTACAACAGTGGCACCATGCAGTATTTGTCCTTCTGTGAATGAGATACTTCACTTAGCATAACGTCCTCTAGAATCACCCATTTTGAATAATATTGCATGAGTTCCTTGATTTTCAATGCAGCATAGTATTCCATTGTGTGAATATACCACAGCTTCTCTATCTGTTCGTTTGTTGATGGGCACTTAGGTTGTTTCCAACTCCTTGCCATTGTGAACAAAGTTGCAATAAGCATGGGTGTGCATATATCTGCTTGGATGTCAGTGATGGTCTCTTTGGGGTATATTCCCAGTAGTGGAATTGCTGAGTCAAATGTTATGTCTATTTGCAACTTTTTGAGAAAGTGCCACACCGCCTTCCACAGTGGTTGCACCATTTTACACTCCCACGAACAGTAAATAAGGGTTCCAGTTTCTCCACAACCTTGTCAGCATTTATTGCTTGCTATTCTGTTAAATTTTGCTATTCTGTCTGGATTGAGATGGTATCTCATAGTTATTTGAATTTGCATCTCTCTTAGAGCTAGGGATTTTGAATATTTCTTCATGTGCTTATTAGATATCTGGATGTTGTCTGTCTTTGGTGATGAAGATAATTTTTAAACAAATGTCTAGAAGTACATAGATAAGGAATTGTCAGAAGTTCAAGCAGGACTTAGAAGAGGTCATGGCTCCAAGGATATCATTGCTGATTTCAGATGGAACATGGCTGAAAGCAAAGAATATCAGAAGAATGTCTATTTGTACTTTATTGACTATGCAAAAGCATTTGACTGTGTGGATCATAACAAGTTATGGCTTACATGGAGAAGAATAGGAATCCCAGAGCACGTAATTGTGCTAATACAAAACCTATACCTAGATTAAGAGGCTTTTGTGATAACAGAGCAATGGAACACTACATAGTGAAATTAAAAAGGGAGTGTATCAGGGTTGTATTCTCTCTCCATACTTGTTAAATCTGTATGCTGAGCAAATAATATGAGAAGCTGAACTTAATGAAGCAGAACGTGGCATTAAGGTCGGAGGAAGACTTATCAATAACCTGCATTATGCAGACAACACAGCCTTGCTTCCTGACAAGTGAGAAGGACCTGAAGCACTTGTTGCAGAAAACCAAATGATACAGCCTTTAACATGGATTGCATCTCAATGTCAAAAAACAAAAACTCTTATCACTGGACCAATAGGCAGCATCATGATAGGTGGAGAAAAGATTGAAACTGTCAGCAACTTCATAATACTTCTATCCACAATCAACAACCTGGTACCAGCAGTCAGGAAATCTGGAAATGTGTTGGCTAACATATGCCTGATCCAGGCCATGGTCTTCTCAATTACTTGCTATGCATCAGAAATCTGGACAAGGATTAAGGATGTTAGAAGAAGAAAAAATGATGCCTGTGAGTTGTGGTGCTGGAAAAGAGGATTGGATATACCATGGATTGCCAGGAGAACACATAAATCTGTCCTGGAGAGAGTGAAACAAAGTTTCTCCTTGGAGGCAAGGATTTTGAAGCTCCATCTCACATATTTTGAATATGTGGCCAGGAGGGATGAGTCCGGGAGAAGGACATCATGCTTGGAAATGTAGAGGGACAGAGCAACAGGGAAAGGATCCATATGAGATGGATTGACATGGTAACTGAGGCAATGGGATTAGGTGTGCCTGCGTTAGTGAGACTGGCTCAGGGTGGGGCCAGTGTTCAGAGATATTGTAAATAGGTTGCTATGAGTTGCAGGAGACTCAATGGAGCATAACACACTATATTGCATTGGGAAAGTCTGCAATTCGGGACTTTCCCAAATTATTGAGGAGTAATGATATCATTGAGGATAAGGTGCATCTGATACAGGTCATGGTCTTCACAACCACTTGCTATGCATCTGAGAGCTTGACAATGAATAAGGATGACAGGAGAAAAATTGATGTCTTTGAATTGGGGTGTTGGAGAAGATTGTCCCATGGACAATCAAAAGAACAAACAAATATGTCTTGGAGAAAATGCAGCCAGAATGCTCTTTGCAGGCAAAAATGAGAAAGTTTTGCCTCAAATCCTTTAGGTATGATGCTAAGAGAAGCTATTCTTTGGAGAGGGACATGATTCTTGGAAAGTCAGAGGGCTGGCGAAAGAGAGGAAGACCCTTAACCAGGAGGACTGACACAGTGACTACTCCAATAGGCACTAGTGTGTCAGGAAGTGTGAGAATGGCACAAGTTAGGATAGGATAGGGTTCAGATCTGTTGTTCATAGAGTCTCTGTGGGCCGTACTTGACTCAACAGCACCTAACAACAACAATTGGAGACCCCGACAACAGACACCTGCAATGCAAAATGTGTTTTTTATTTCTGGACGGTTCTCACCGATTTATAGATCCAAGTAAAAGAAAATCATTGACAACTACAATCTTTTCTCCATCTATTACATTGTTGACTATTGGTCCAGTATTGAGAATTATTAAATATGAATTAAATATGAGAAGCTGAAATATGACATAAATTGAAGGCTGTAGTTAATCTACATTAAATGTTTCAAGCCTTCCACATCTTCTGAAATCAAGGTTGTGTCATCTGCATAAAACAGATGTGGTCTTCTTTTCTTAAAAAAATAAGATTCTTCCTCCAATCCTGATGGCACATTTTACTTTGTATAACTCAGCTTCTGGGATGATTTTTTTCAGCAAACAGATTGAATAGGTATGGAGAACAGATAGAATCCTGGAATAGTTTTCTTTATTTTAAACCATGAAGTATGCAGTGTTCCCTGGTTGTGTTCATACAACTGCTTCTTGATCTACTAGTTGTTGTGTACCGTCAAGTTAACCCATTGCTGAACCTTCAAAGAGCTTTCAAAGACAGTAATTGGCACAGGAAAAGATTGTCCATGGAGCCGCTGGTGGATTCCAACCACATACCTGAGATTGTAGTGCAGTTTCTTATCACTAGGCCACCAGTAGGTATATATTATACAGAAATAAGAGGCTTGAGATAGATAAATATGCACCACATTCATCACAGCATTATTCATTTCAGATGACACTCTATAAAGTCCCTGTTGGCAGATGAACGGATAAGCTAACAATGGTTTGTTTACATAATAAAATATCATGCACTATATGGTGAAGCACTTTCTGTCTTGGATGAACCTGGGGGATGTTATGGTAAGTAAAAACAATCAATCACAAAAGGACAAATAGTGTAAAGATCACTATTTTAAAAGTCAAGTGACAGGAGTAATGAGGACAGGTGTGTCAGGGATGATAAGGTTGGCACAGGATAGAGCAGGCTTCAGGGCTGTTGTATATAGGGTCGCTATGAGTCGCAAGTGACTCAACGGCACATCACCACCACCACAACAAAAAAAAGAATAGGAGGGCAAAATAAAGCAAACCTCTATCTAGAATATGGAATTAAGGGGAAGGAGTAAGCACAACATGACTGATGGCAAAGGAAGACCATGAAGACACATACGAGTGAAAGATGTCAGATAAATATAATTGCAGACACAGTTACTCAATAATGATAATAACAACAATACCCTTTAATAGACACATAGATATACATGCTGAACTGCTATTTATTTTTAAGAAATTGCTTTGCAAAGAGAGAAGTACTATAGTCAGTATGGGGTGACAGAAAATGGGAGATGAGGCAAAAGAAGAAGAGAGAAAGAAAGCAAACTAAGAATACGGAGAAAAGATTAGAGAGGTCAGATAGGATAAACTGAAAGGGGCAAGAAAGGGAACATATAATCTTGAGAAGAAGAGCTATGTGAGATGGAGAAGAAAAAGAATGATTAAGGGGAGAAGGAAAGTAGAAGGAATTGTTAATAAGCAAAAATGCATAGTATAGGACAACTACAGACAGTTAAAGGGAAGTTTCAGCTCTAGTGGGGCAGGTCACCATAATTACCTACATTTAAAATACACAGCAAGATGCTTTCATGGCGATTGAAAGGGCTACTTTCTAGGAGTAAAGGTGTTAAAGCATGACCTCATCCTCCTCCTGGATTTCTGAAGACATCCTGCCACCTTTCATCTTTTCTTCCAGGTGTGGGTTTTAAGAAGCCTATGGTAGAGGGTGGTTATGACCATGTAGAGAACACCTGGTTTCGCTTGCCCAGTCTCAATGTTCTCTCAATTAGATAGAATGCCAACGGTGCTTCTGCAGATCACAGGCAGTCTTGATGTTTATGGTATGCCCTCACTCATCTTCAAAGACTGCACGGAGAGGCAGAATGTGCACTGGCCACAAAAGGGTAGATTTCAGCCTTGAACTAACCGCATGTGCTGTGTGACTTTGTATTACTTAATTAACTTCCCTGAGCCTTGATGTACCCCTCCCCTGGTAAAATAAGATTATTCATTACTAGTGATAAGACTAAATAAGAGAACATCTTGATAGAATATAAAAAGACCCTGGAAATTCTTTGTGTACTGTTGAGTTTTCTTTGAACAAATGGAATTTTCATTGTACCTCTGATTTTTCAAGTTCCCATTGAAATATTCAGTGATTTAAATACTTAAGCCCAGTTACCATTCATTACAGACTAAATTTCCTGTGTGTTCTTTTTCCATGGGGATGATAATTTGTCATTGTTTGGATAGTAATTTCTTTTTTTTATTTTATATTTTTTAATAATTTTAATGAACATTTACAGAGAATTTGGATTTCCATTCATTCATTGCTGCACTTCTCTCCCCGCCCAGCCCTCTCCTCCCGCCCCCCAGTTTGCTCCTCTCCTTCAAAAGTAAAAGAAAGACTCCCTCCCTGGTACACAATCCCCCCGCACCCCTCCCACAGCCCTAAGTACATTCCACTATGCAACCTTAATTGTGGACTCTTGTGATAACCATAATATCCTATCATACATTGAGTTACTTCATTCAATCACTGGTCTCACTGTTGTTGTTGTTTGATAATTGCCATCAAGAGACGCATAGTGACCCTATAAACAGCCATACTGAAACCTGACGTATCCTGAGTGATCTTTATCGTTGCTGACACACAAGAGCCCATTGTTGAAGTCACAGTGCCAATCTCTCTTGTTGGTAGTCTTTCTCTCCTTTGCTGACCCCCTCTTTCCAAGCATGATGTCCTCTTCTAAGAAATAGCCTCACCTAGCTACATGTCCAAAGTAAGAAAGATGGTACTCCATCATCCTTGCCTCTATGGAACACTCTGGCCAAATCCTATATCCTAGAATAATAGGCTGAATCCTAAAGATTCAGCAAAAAAACAAGCTTTCATAACAACAACATCAAGATACAAGATTAACATACAAAAATCAGTTGGATTTCTCAACAGTAAAAAGGAGAACATAGAATTGGAGACAAGGAAAATAATACCAATTATAATGGGAAGCACGAGTGGCATCCACTTCCTGAATAACATGCCTCTGGAAACTCTATGAACTTTGATAAATGTTGATAGTTGTTGAACAGCTTCAGGCCTTTTGTTCATAGGGTCACTATGAGTAGTGCTTGATTTGAAGCAATCAACAACAACAACAATAGCTAAACATAAAATGAAATATTTAGGATCAAATTTAATTAGAAAACTATAAGACATATAAAAAGAAAATTACAAAATATTACTGCAGGAAACAAAAATAGACCTAGGGAAATGGAAGAATATACCATGCTCATGGATAGGAAGATTCATATTTTGAAAATAACAAGTCTACCTACCAAAAGCAACCTACACGTTCAATGTAATACCAAGACAGATATAAATTTCACTCTTCAAAAAGATGGGAAAGGATATTTCCAGTATTGACTGAAACACAAAAAGACGCTGAGTAAGCAAAGCATTTCTGAAAAAAGAGAAACATGATAGGAGCCATCTCACTTCTTGATTTTATATCTTATTACACAACTGTGGTGGTCCAGACAGCTTGGTATTGGTACAACAACAGACACGTAGATCAGTGGAATAGAACTGAAAATCCGGAAATCAACTCTTCTACCTATGGCCACCTGATTTTTTTACAAGAAGATAAAATAAATTAAGAGTGAAAACAATAGCCTCTTTAACAAATGGTGCTGGCAAAATTGAACAACCAGACACAGAAAACGAAATAAGACCTACGCTTCACACCATACACAAAAACTAACTCAAGGTGGATGAGGGACCTAGCAGTAAAATTAAAGACTATAAAATTCATCAAAGATAAAGTAGTAGCAACCCTAGGATCCCTAATCTATAGCATAAACAGACTTCCAAGCATAATGAAGAACCTACAACCAGGAGGGAATAAAATAGATGAATGAGACATTCTAAAAAAAATCAAATCCGTAGGCACATCAAAAAAGTTCTCCAACAGGGTAAAAAGGAAACCCACAAACTTGGGGGAAAAAATAGCAATGACATATCTGAAAAAGGATGCATATCTAAAATTTATAGACTATCCCAGTACCTTAACAACAAAAAGGGAAACAACCCAATTAAAAAATGGCACAAAATATGAATAGAAACTCCACAAGAGAAGAAATTTCAATGATTAACAATCTCATGTAGAAACATTCAAAATCCCTAGCTGCCATTGTGTGAATGTACCACAAATTTCTCCATTCAAACTCCATTCGGTTATGGTTCATTCCCACAACGGAATATACTATGCAGTACTCAGAAGCAATGACTTCAAAAATACTATATGACTTGGGAGACGCTGGAGATCTGAGTGAACTCAGTCTCATAAGGTTAAACACTGCATAAAATCATTTTTGTAAAAATAGAAGGATAACTAGTAACACATGTATGGGAACTCAAGGCAGGGAAGTGATGAGGAAAGAGGGGTGAGGATGGACAGGGGTGAAATCACGGGGCAGCATAATTTGGTGAGTGGAGGGAGGGGGCAAAGGAAATGAAAAATATCTGGCTGGAACCTGAAAAGAGGGTAATGGTGGGCATAGTTCAATGGTGATTAATTTTATCAAATATAATGCATGGGAATGATTGTATGAAACACAAAGTGAATGAAGTATAGTGTGAAACACAATGTATACAAACTTGGTAAGCAAATCACTAATGTTGTTATTATTATGTGCTATCAAGTTGCCATGTAGAGGGTGGTTATGACCATGTAGAGAACACCTGGTTTCGCTTGCCCAGCGACCCTGTGTACATCAGCCCTAAACCCTACCCTATCCTGTGCCAATCTTATTGTCTCTGATACATCTACCCCCATTTCTCCAGTTACTGAATCAATCCATCTCATCGAGAGTCTTCCTGTTTCATGCTGTCCTCCACTAAAAAGCAACGACGTCAGTCTGACAACGGAGGTGCACCTGATTCAGGCCATAGTCTTTGCAGTTACTTGCTATGCATCAGAAGGCTGGACAATGACTAGGCATGACAGAAGGGGAATAGATGTGTGGGGAAGCAAATCAATATAAAATAATAATTTAAAAATAGTAAAACCCCTAGCTACCAAGATGCATATCAAAACAACTATAAAATATCATTTCACCCCAGCATTGATAGCTAAGCTTGACAGGGCAGCAAACAGCAAACGCTGGCAAGGGTGTGAAGAGATTGGAAATTGTAGTCGGTGCTGGTGGAAATGTCAAAGTAATACCATTTGACCCAGCTAGCAGGAGTGGCATCCACTTCCTAAACAGCATGCCTCTGGACACTCTATGAACTTTGATAAACGTTAATAGTAGTAGAAAGGCTTTAGGCCTTTTTTTCATAGGGTCACTATGAGTCGTGCTTGACTTGACAGCAATCAACAACAATAACATCCCCCTACTAGGAATATAGCCCCCCCAAAAAAAATCCCAGAAAATCTGCCCTAGAGCACCAGCAATAGCGTAGTGAGAACTTTGGGGAAAAGTCCAAGTTCATCTATCAACTTGAGACCAATCAATCCTACACAGGATCCTGTAAAAGTTACTTAATCTGATTGTTCACAGCTGAGAAGTGCTCGACGTGAGGTGTGAGTTGAGAAGGCAATGTGATGTAAGTTCTGACCTTTGGCACTGATGTTGTTGTGTTGTTATGTGCTGTCGAGTTGCTTGTGAGTCATAGCGATCCTATGTACAACAGTCCTAAACTCTGCTCTGTCCTGTGCCAATCGCACTGTCTCTGACACTTCCATCCCAATTATCCCAGTCACTGAATCAATCCACCTCATAGAGGGCCTTCCTCTCCTGCGCTGTCCCTCCTCCCTCCCAAGCATGATGTCCTTCTCCAAGGACTGGTCTCTCCTCACAACATGTCCAAAGTATGTTAGATGGAGCATCAGAATCCTTGCCTCCAAGGAGTCACCCGTTTAACCCTTTCCAAGACAAATCTGTTTGTTTTCCTAGCAGTCCATGGTATTCTCAATACTCTTCTCCAGCACCACAGCTCAAAGGCATCAATTCTCCTTCTATCCTCCTTGGTCATTGTCCAACTCTCTTGGCACTGATAGAAAGAGATAAATCAAGAGCCTAGACTAGAATAAAACAAGGTTAAGTTCCCTTTGACTCCACTACAGTGATAGCTCTCCAATATGGCTTCCAGTCCAACCTCACCAGGTCCAGAAATGTGTTTTAAGTAGTCTTGTAGATGATTCTGACTGACTTTGTAAATTGAGAGCCAGCAGATTATAGAACAAAAAGAGAAACCACTTAATGGGTGTTTGACTAAATCCTGCAAGTAGAAGTGGGCTTTGTTTCCATGTATGGCCACTGGATCAGAGATTGATTGGCGGATGCAAGGAAATCACCCATTGACTGGTGGTCCCATGACATCCTGTGCTGTGTATTGTTTCCGGGCATAGTCCTCTTTTTTTTTTTTTTTGACATCTGACGAATGTCTGCCCCGTGAAGCCTTATGAACAACACAGGGAATATGCAATAATGTCAGGAATTAAACCAGAGAAGTTAAAATTCATCTTGTTCCATAAAGTCATTACGCACTTGCCTCATTTCCTGCTGACTGGCTTTCTCTCGGGACGAGGGACCAGGAGATCTTTGAGGCAGGTGCAATTATAACAGATGTGATGAAGACTCAGGAGGCAGGCCGCTTCCCCTGTCCGTGGTTAGCTGGACGGCTCTTCCTCACAGGATTCTCTTTTCTTCTTTGCTGAGAAGCATCACTTTTCTAGCAAAATGTTGCATTTCTCCAAGGGAATATACTTTCTTCTGAGAACCCAGAAACAACACTCACGTTACCTGTGTTTTGTCAGAAGACACATTTGTTGTGCGTTTACTTCCATCTCATATAAACTGGCTTTGCCTCTACACTTCTTCGGCCTCATCATTCTAACAGACCGCTTCTTGTGAGCACCATCCCCTGACAGGTTTGGATTTTCAAAGGATTGTAATATAAACAGAGAAAGGAAAGCAACTTTCTGTGATTTTGTTTTTTCAGAAGACACAATTTAGTATAGAGAAACAAAAAAACAAAAACAGGATTATTGTTAAGTATGGAGTCAATCTGGCTCAGCTCTCTCGTTGCTGTGTTAACCTATCCAAGCTCCTTATTCTCTCTGTGCGTCATCCAAAATTAGTCCAACTCTCAAAAGTTCCTCAGAGAAACTCTAGGAAGTGTTAAGCATTCCTCTGGAATATTAATATTATTATTTTATACTACAACAAATTACAATCAAATAATATTCCAAAGTACATGTACTATTTTATATACAGGGAACTCCGGTGGCTTAGTGGTAAGGAAATATGCTGCCAGCACAAAGGTATGTGGTTTGAGTTCACCAGCTGCTCCGTTGGAGAAAGATGGGCAATCTCCTCCCATGTGATTTACTGCCTCTGAAAACCCACCAGATGGTCAGCTATGGGTCAATTCCAATTTGAAGGTATAGCACAACAACAATATTTATATTTAGGGGGTTTTGGTTTCTGTGAGTTTCTGTAAGAAACTGGACGTAGTTGTGAGGACTTTGAGTTCAACCCAGTAGATGTGAGAGAGAAAAATAGGAAATGTATGATTTTTCTTCATTTGCTATTTAAACCTACAGGAAACACAAACTGTGAAGTCATAATTAAGATGTCTTCTTTCAGAGTGTGAACGTGCATATGTATGTGAGTGTGTGTGTGTGTGTGTGTGTGTGTGTGTGTGTGTGTAAGTTTGTATACATAATTCAGCAGTTTCCAAATTATCATAAATATTTCCTGGAAAAGAATTTATAAAATGTGAAGAAATTAATTCTCTGTTGTTGTTAGGTGCCCAAGAGTCTTCCATAACGCTTGGAAAACCTATGGCAAAAGTTTGCACGATCCGGTGCCATCCTCACAGCTAAAATCCATCATTGCAGTTACTGGGTGAACCCATCACATTAAGGATCTCCCTCTTCTTTGACGACTTTCTATTTTATTCTTATACAAGATTAAATTATGTCTTCTAATTATTGGGGGGTAATGATACCAGTTTGAGGATTTACGGTACATCTAATTCAGGCCATGATCTTTCTGTTCATTTGCTGTGCATCTGAGAGCTGGGCAATGAATAAGGATGACGGAAGAATTGATGCCTTTGAGCTGTGGTGTTGGAGAAAAACACTGAGCATCCCATGGACAGCCAAGAGAACAGATAAATATGTTTTGGAAAGGGTACAGGTGGCGTTCTTTTTGGAGGCAAGAATGATGAGGCTTCATCTCACATACTTTGGGCATGTTGCTAGAAGGGGCTATTCCTTGGAGAAGGACAAAATGCTTGGGAGGATGGAGGGTTGGCAAAAGAGAGGAAGACCCTAGACCAGGTGAATTTACACAGTGACTGCCGCAGTGGGCTATAGTGTCAGAAATCGTGAAGATGGCACAGGATAGGACAGGATTCGGACGGACCTGTTGTTCAGAGGGTTGCTATATGAGTCATGTTCAATTCAATGGCACCTAGCAACAACAGTTACAACAGCGAAGATTAGTAGAGAAGTAAAAAGATAGCACAGTATAGAACAGGGTTCAGATCTGTTGTTCAGAGGGTTGCTATGAGTTGTATTAGACTCAATAGCACCTACTAACAACAACAACAGCTAAAATGGGTAGATAAATAAAAAGTGTCCAGGTAAATTTGTATTTCAGGTCAAAAACAAATATTGCTTTATCATAACTGACAAATAGTCTAGGAACAATCTTATTCTAAAAGAATATTCACTATTTATCTAAAACTCCAACTTATCTGGAGTTATTTTGTTTCCTTACTTTTTTGTTAAATTTGTGAACCCTTACCACATGTGGTACTTAGGAATCTTTATTTTCAGCACTTTCTAAGCTAATTCTTTCAAAAAGGATCATGCTTGTTTCAGAGTTTCTCCTCTGTTTATTCTTTTTGAAAACTACAGTTCAGACACAAACCTACATGAGAAAACGTACAGGTTTTTTGTAGACACCATGGCCTTAAATTTATCTCTAATTCAAGGAATGCATTTTAAAATCATTTTCCCCTCCATGGTATTTCTATTTCACAAGTGCAGACAGTAAAATCCTATCATTTCAGAATCCCTTAAGAAGGTTGAAACCTTCATTTTCCCTTTATCCAAAAACATTTCCATAGTCCACGTGTTAGGTATATGGCAGTAATGACCATTCAATTTGGATTTCTTGCATAATTCTCAATTGATAATCAGGTGCAATGGGGGTTGGTGTGTCGGAGTTAGGGAGACTGGCTCAGAACAGGGAAGGGTTCAGAGCTGCTGGACATAGGGTCGCTATACATTGCAGGTGATTCAATGGCACATAACAGCAATAACATACTATGGCAGATTTGGAAACAGGAGTGGCATCCACTTCCTAAATAACATGCCTCCGCAAACTCTATGAACTTTGGTAAATGTTAATTTAATAGTTGTAGAGGGGCTTCGGTCCTTTTGTTCATAGGGTCGCTATGAGTCATGCTCATCTTGAAGGAAATCAACAACAAAAATCAAGTTAATAATATGAAAAACATAATACAAGAGCACCTTTTGCACTTAGGTAATCAAGTTCCAAATTATCCTTCCTGCAAGTTGCATGATTTTGTGGCAAAGATTTTATGAAGGAATGTGATAATTGTATCACTTTTTTTTTTATTGTTGTTGTTCCTAACTCACATAAAATCAAACACACTGTCGTTGAGTCAAACTCATCAAAACCCTACACTGGGCTTCAGAGGTTGCACATCTTCATGGGTGGAGACTGTGTATCTTTTTTCTATGGAGCAGCCGCTGGATTCAAATCACTGTTCTTTCCATTAGCAGTGGCACACGTGGTGCACTAACCCACCTGAACTCCTTTTTGTTCAGAAAGTTGGGAAAAATAGCAAAGAATCAATGCCCTGTTGAGCAGGGTATGGTCAGACATCAAGGGGCCATTCTTTAGCCTCTGTAGTTTGTGCCAGGGAGTCAGGACCCAGCGTGGGGAAATATCAGGACAAGACCAAGAAATCCTCGAAAGACTCAACAGGTGGAGAAAATCGGGATTGTATGTGAATAGTGGCTGAGAACCAGGGGTCTGGGAAAGACAGTTCATTCCAAAGCAAATCCCTCACGCCCAGGTACCATGGAAACAGCTGATCCTCCACAAACATTTGTGATACTCTGAGATGCGATGCACCCTAGCTTGCCGTCTGGATGTTATGAGCAAGGTGAAGAGTAACCAAGGGGATGAGGATGGCATGAAGCTGCACAAATCCCAGCTGGGAATTTCCAAGGAATGCCCGAGCTTCAATGCTCCTTCCACCTCCCAGCTAACGTGTGTGCTGACCTCTCTGCTAAGGAGCTTGGAAATACTACTAAGCCACTTAAGATCCATAAATAGGAAGTCCTCTTCAGGTGCTATGTGCTGAGAAACAAAAATGATTAGTGAAAATGATCCTGTCGCACCTGAAAGAGATTTCTAAAAATAAAGGGAGAGGCAGGCAGGAAACAAGGGAAAGAGAGAACAGGGAGGGAAAGAAGGAGGGAAGGGGGAAAGGAAGAAGTAAAGGAAGGTGGAGGAACAGATTTTTAAACAAATTAAATACTCTGAAAAAAGGTGGCAGGAAACCCACCTGGCAAAGTTTCCATCAACCAGACTATCAAGGCATGTTTCTTATCAATCTTAAAAAAGAGAGAGGGGAAAGGTAAAATATAATTACTAGTTTCATTTGGTATAATCTTTAGGTGTTTACTTGAGGAAATGTGTTGCAATTTGTTTTGCATGCTTGACTTTATATACCTGGCTATGAAACACCCACTTTAAAAAAAAAAAAAAGCATTCTGTACCATTAAAAGTATTTACTTCCAAGTTCCCTTGGCTTCTAAATTCAGAAAAACGGAAACCCTAGGAGGGGCAAATTTCATTTAAATTTGGCAAAAGACAGTCTTAGTTGGGGTGAAGGGAAAATAAAATACATAAACAAGTAATAAAATCAGACTTCCTGGAGTGTTAAGTTGTGAAACCATTCATTTAGAAAAATACTGGATATTTTCTGAGAATTTCTCGGATGTGTACCAAGTGCCCTGTGTCGTACAAACGGAAAGAGATAGACATGAAGATCTGTGAAAAACAAAATAGTGTGTAGGTGGTGGCATTGTTAAAAACTCAGTTGTTTTCAGAAAGCCTAGGGGTTCAAGACCATGTAGAGGTGCCTTGGAAGACAGACTTCCCCCAAATCAGTCATGGGGCACAGTGCTACTTAGACATAAATAGAGTTGCTAGAAATAAAAGCATAATTGTTGTTATTGTGAACCTTTGAGTCAGAACTGACCCATAACTGACCCTCCAGCAGGTTTTCAGAAACAGTTGAGGATATTGCCCATTCTTCTTTCAAGGAGCAGCTTCTGACCTCAAACCACGTGCCTTCAGAATTGCAGTGCAGCTTCTTGCCACTAGGCCACCAAGCAAGTGATATTTTGTTTGTTTAGGTTGCCCCATTTTTATGGGCAAAATAAGTGGGGGGAAAAAATGAAGACTCCTCATTTATCTTTCTCAAGAATACAGTACTCAGGGATTCTACATAAACCAACCAAGTTATATCTTTACCTGCAAAATAAATGAAGAAAATGGTAGTGAGAGGGAAAAGCCATCACTGTAGGTGACAGTTTTATCAGTGACAAAAGTTGACCAAGTGACTCACAAGTCATATGACAACATTGGGTTCAAAGATCCCTTTTTGTGATATATGTCACAGGGTACAGAGTTCCAGAGTACCAATCCTAAATCTTGGGTGAGTTGAGAAAAATTTTCAAGGCCAAGTGTTTCTTGTGCTCTCTTTGAACTTTCTTGTACTCTTTTGTTTCCTATTTGGTTAAGAAGTTCTATAAGGTGTCACCCCACCTCACCCCACCTCTCTCACTGTGATAGTTCCAGGTGTAAAAAGAATAGTTTTGCTTTTATGTATCATGAGTAGGGCAGACACCTAGCTAGAAGAGGAAGAGGTCCAAGGCCAATTTTTATGATGGTTGATTATAAGTGGAACGTTAAATGAACATACCGACTGAGGCTGAAGGCAGAGAAATGAGATGTGATGGATCAGGGAGGCTGTGAAGGACAGAAGATGGCACCCTGTGCAGATCATTCCAGGACAGAACAAACCACGCTGGCCCTGGGGAAAATGAGAATGATGAGAAAGGATGCTGGCAAGTTTACAGAGATAGAAAGAGCAAGAAGAGGATTTCTGCCCTCAGGAAGAGTGTGACGTCTTGCGGAAACTGGTGACCTTGTCATACGCACTATGTAATTGAAATGTTATGTGTCGTCAAGTTGCCTGTGACTCATAGTGACCCTATGTACAGCAGTTCTGAACTCTGCCCTATCCTCAGTCAGTCTCACTGACTCCAACACACCTAATCTCATTTGTCCCAGGTATCATGTCAATCTGTCTCTTTGGGGATCTTCCTCTCCTGAGCTGTCCTTCCATCCTTCCAAGCATGATGTACTTCTCCAAGGACTGGTCCCTCCTGGCTGTGTGCCAAAAGTATGTGAGATGGAGCTTCAAAATCCTTCCCTCCAAGAAGAAAATTGATTTCACCCTAAGACAGGCCTATTTGTTCTCTTGGTGGTCCAATGTATGTTTAAGACTCTTCTCTAGCACCACAACTCCAAGGCCTCAATTATTCTTCTGTCATTCTTAGTTATTGTCCAGCTCTCTGATACATATAGCATGTAATTGCAAAGAGTATGGCATGGATTAGGTGCACTTTAATCTCTAGACTGACATCATTGCTCCTCTGGAGAGGTCCCTACCAGTAGACTTCCCCAATACAATACACCTTTTGATTTCTTGACTGCTGGTACGAAGAGTGTCTATTGTGGAGCTAAGCAAGCAGAAATTGTTATAACAACCTCAATCTCTTCTCCATCTATCATGGTGCTGCCAATTGGACAATAGTGAAATCTTTATCTTATTGATGTTGAGCTTTAATTAATATTAAAGACTACAGTCCTTGACCTTCTGCAGCAAACATTTCAAATTCTCCTCAGTTTTTGCAAGCAAGGTTGTATCATCTGCATAACACAGGTTGTTAATGAGACTTCCTCCAATTGTGATGCCACATTCCTCCTCATAAATTTCACTGAGATGAGATTATTAACATTTTATTGTTGCTTTTCAGTACTTAGGAGAGGTCTCTGACAGCAAATCGTCTTTTAATTTCCTGGCTGTTGGTACTAAGAGTTTTTGATTGTAGAGTCAAACAAACTGAACCTTTTAACAATCTCAATCTCTTCATCATCTCTCATGATGCTGCCAAGTGTCCCAGTGGTGAGCATTTTTGTTTTCTTGAGGTTGAGCTTTAGTCCATATTGAAGTCTGCAGTCCTTGGCCTTCTGCAGCAAGCGGTTCAGGTCCTCCTCAGTTTCAGCAAGCAGGGTTGTGTTATCTGCATAACCCAGGTTGTTGATGAGTCTACCTCTAATCCTAATGCCACATTTCTCCTCAAAGAGCTCAGCCTCCTGGATAATCTGTTCTGCATATAGACTGAAAAGGTGTGGAGATAGCACATATCCTTGACGTACACCCTTCCCAATTTTGAACCATGCAGTCTTTCCTTGCTTTGTTCTGACGACTGTCTCCTGGTCCAAGTATAGGTTTTGCATAAGTAATCAAGTGTTCTGGGATTCCCATCTTCTCAGAGTCAGCCACAGTTTGTTGTGATCTGTACAGTCAAGTACCTATGCATGGTCAATGAAACACAAATACACATTCCTCTCATACTCTCTTCTTTCAGCCAAGATCCGTCTGACATTAGCTGTAATATACCATGGCCTTTTCTAAACCCAGCCATATATATATATGTATGTGTGTGTGTGTATAGGTGTATATATAGGTGTGTATATGTGTATATATGTATGTATGTATATATACATACATATATACACACATATATCTCTCCACATTTATATATACATCTGTATCTATGTCCTATCTATCTATCTATCTATCATCTATCTATCTATCTATCTATCTATCTATGTCTCCTTGTAGCTAATGTAAGATAGTACAGCAGGTAATATCTCCATTTTGCTCACATAGCATCTGGTTTGTATATTAACTACTTTCTCCCTACTTAAGAGGCAGTAGAGTCGATATCTGCAGAATAGTCCTGGGATTGCATAGTTAGTGAGATTCCTACATCCTCAGTCTTTAATAGGATGTATCAACTCACTTCCACCGCGGTCTAGTGGATAAGGAATTGCTGCCAACCCAAAGGCAGGTGGTTTAAATCTACCAGTTTCTTCATAGTGAAAAATGGTCAATCGCTCCCTTGGGGGACTTACATTCTCTGAATATTCACTGAAGGGTCAGCTATAAGTTGGTTCTCATTCCATGTTAATGAGAGAGAGAGTAAGTGAATGACATCTGTGGGCAGAATCACACTAACTTAACTGTTGTTATTGTTGTGTGCCTTTGATTTCTAATCTACTCAAAGTCAATCTTCCAGCAGGCTTCCGGAGACTATAAATCTCTCGTGTGGTTATGGCCATCTTTCTCCTACAGAACAACTGATGGATTTGAACAGCCTACTTTTGTATTGGCAAGACAACTCCTGATCAACCAGGTCATCAAAGCTTCCCTACTTAGTTGCAGCAATGTAAAATTATAACACGTACACATACAAAGTCTTTCACATTCAAAGGAACATGACTGAATGTAAGAATTTGCAAAATGGAGAAGTGTCTTGGAGTAACCATTTGAGGGCAGCTTCTGAAAATCTTGAATGCCATCATTAGACGTATGTTTCTTTTACTGTATCCTTCAGCTCTGAAGATGTAAGTTCTTTTAGCAGACAAATGACTTGATTGGTCAAATATTAGGAATGAAATTCTTATGAAAACATGAAGCATGGATAGGAGGAAGCTAAATCGTATGCCGGAAACCAGTTAAACAGCAAGGCCAAGGGAAGTATAAATTTATGTGGAGGGAGCAATAAAATATATTTGTGGAAATTGATTTTCCTAAAATAACTCCACTGACTTAAAGAATTCCTTTCTGGTAAGTTTTGTTTTGCTTTTATCTTTTTAATACGAATAATTATTGTTAACACAGAACAGAAAATACCCACAAGTCTGAGTCTTAGCCTTTAATAATAATCTCTATTTGCTGTAACTGTAACAGAGGTATGACTGTTACTAATGGTTAGATGTAACCAATAAACTATTTCACTCTAATGAAAGCCATTCTGATATGAACAAAGGAGATCAGAAATCAAGCAAAGACACCTGCTCTCAACTCATATGAAAGGATCTTGGGATAAATCTTTGATTTCATGCCAACAAATTACAAGAGAGGGAAGGTTGAAATGCATCTACACATTCACTGTACATGTTCGACATATAAAATACTCCCCAAGTACTTTTGTAAGATATAATGTTCAATGTGTAATAATTAGATTAAGTGGGGAACAAGATGTTGAAGAAAAGATCAGAATCCTGACAGGCTCTTCCTGATCCTTTTAAATTTTCACTTCTTGAAGTGTCAGGGTAAGTTTCTGATTGCTCTGCAGCCCAGGATTCCTCAAAATAGGTCTGCCAAGACTGGTTTTCAGCGATGTGAGAGTGGGAATAGGAGAGCATGAGACGGTTAAGGCATTGACCAGTCTATGATGTCATAAGGAACGTCCTGAGTGAGGACAGTGCTTGAATTACACTTTGCTGGGGAGTGGGAAGTGTCAGCTAGATCTCTCTATCCCTCTCTCAGCATGATGTCTCTTAGCCAAGCAGAGTGATGGCTTGCCATATTCTCAAGCTTGTGCCAAAAGGGATTCCAAGGTACCCTGAGATCTGCACCAATTCTGACAAGAGACTTAGTTATGTGTCATAAACTTGGAATCATTTCATAGCTAATCGGTAGGTTTTCAAAGAGGCTGTACATTGCACAAAAGGAGATCATCCATCTTTATTTATCCTTCAGAGTAGCTGTTGAATTTCACCTTCAAGCCTTTGGGTTGGAGCATAACTCCTTATGACTTGGTTACCAGAGCTCCCTAGCTCACCATGTTATGTCCCATAGAGTTTGACTGACTCCTAGCTGATCCTCCAGTGGGTTTCAGAGACTGTAAGTACCAGGGAGGAGATGGCCCAGCTTTCTCCCCCATGCAACTGATGGATTTGAATTGCCAGAAAGGCATGGTCTTGGGATTAGCAGGATAATTCTCTACAGACTAGAATATGTGTGTGTGTATATATATATATAATGATGGCTTAGTAGTAAAGAAGCATACTGGAAACCCAGAGATTGCTGGTTTGAACCCACCAAATACTCCATGAGAGAAAGATAAGCAGTCTCCTCCTACGTGATTTACTATCTCTGAAAACACGCCCAACTATGGGTCAGAAGAAACTCAACAGCACACGACAGCTACGCAGCAGTGTCATCCACTTCCTAAACCACATGCCTCTGAAAACTCAATGAACTTTGATAAATGGCGATTGTTAAAGAATAGTTTCAGGCCTTTTGTTCATAGGGTTGCTATGAGTTGTGCTCAACTCGACGGCAATCTAC
Source organism: Elephantulus edwardii (assembly GCF_000299155.1). Lineage (NCBI taxonomy): Eukaryota > Metazoa > Chordata > Mammalia > Macroscelidea > Macroscelididae > Elephantulus > Elephantulus edwardii. The sequence continues at coordinate 5,189,835 of NW_006399888.1, read as the reverse complement.
AACAACAACAAATCTATCTACACACACACATACGTAAACACAGACAGACTGGAGAGAGGGAAACACATGAGTCTGAAAGAGAAAATCCTTCCTTTGAGTGAGAGAAGCCTCATTTATGTGACATTCTAGAATAAGTAATCTGTGAGAGAAAATTTCCTTTGTCTGTAAGTGAGGAACAACATGTTTGAGATTATGAAGATAGAGAACATTATTAATATCCCCAAAAGTTTCTTTATCTCTTTCAGTCAAAGGTTTAGATTACACAACAGAGTACGTTTGCCAAAAATTCAGTAAATACACCATCATGATTTGTACCTGTTATTTACCGGGAATTTTATCCCCAAAGAAATATCAAAATCAATCTTTGCTAATAAATTCAAGGTAAATGAGTTGATTTTGTACAGGGGAGGGGGCATTGGAATAATGGAAGAAAAGGGAAAAGATATATGATAAAGTGATGAGGTAAAATATTGATAGAATCTAGGTGCCTGTTATACTGGAGTTTGCTACAAATGCAACATAAACATGATGAAGAAAAGCATTATGATTCACTTTATTTTATTTCAACAGTTCTATTTTTGCTAAGAAATATTCTCTCTTTATAATGTTAATGCCACTGAAATAATTAAAAACAAAAATTAGCAAATCCAGGGAGTGTATTTTAAATCACAGCGAGCCTATAGATAGAGCAGAACTACACGAAGTGGACACACTCAGGCAATTAATATCGTTCAAGCATTTATACTGATATTTTAGATGGTTTTCTCCTAGTGTCTTGTAGACATGACAGAAACAGAAGCTGGCAAAAAGTTTCATTGGTATTAACAACAGTGCTGTGAAGGGAAAGAGAATGATAACAGTATTGGAATGTGACTTTGTTTTTAGATTACTCTAATCTGGGGACAAGGTTTAAAAATTATCAAAACTATTTGGACATGTTGTAAGGAGAGACAGGCCTTTGGAGAGGGACATCATGCTGGGTAGAGTGGAGGGACAGCGCAGGAGGGGAAGACCCTCTATGAGGTGGATTGATTCAGTGACTGGGGTAATCGGGATGGGTGTGTCAGAGGCAATGAGATTGGCACAGGATAGAGCAGGGTTTAGGGCTGTTGTACATAGGGTCGCTATGAGTCGCAAATGACTCGACAGCACATAACAACAACAACAACATAATTCATTTTAGGAGAGCAGATAGTGTACAAAGAACAGAAGAAACATTCCCCAAATCGATTACACCCCTCTCAAGATTTGTGTTAAGCTGGTCCTAAGCATGGAAAGGGGAGTTCTGGAGGCCTAGTGGTACAAAGGTGTGCTGCAATCCCAAAGGTCCAGTGGGAACCCACCAGCTGCTCTGTGGTGAAGGATGGGCAGTCTCCTTTTGTGTGATTTACTGCTTCTGAGACCATTACTGGCCCTTACTCTCTTCCTTTCTCTTAATATTTTATCACTATTTTCTTGAGGCTACTTGAGTCTACTGCTATCTCCTCTCTTACTGACTCATCATTCCTTGAATTAAAACAGGTAGAAAATGGCAGCGTCAGAAGCTTAAATTCCACAACCAAAGTGATGGCTGATGAGTCCATTTCAACTTACCTCTGCTCTCCATTGCATTTCTGAGGCTGAAAACCTTCGTTAAGAACTTTTAGTTGAGCATTAAGTGAAAGTGTGAAGAGCAAATTGGTTTCCCACTCAATCATTCATGCCGATTTTGTTTTATGACATTAATGATAGCTTCCACATTGTAACAACTCCCTTCCCACTTCACCCCCGAGATGCTCATTCCCATTTACCCGTTTAAACTAGCTCTTCCTACCTTCTGAGGTTTTTTCCCCCTGGGTCAGTATGGTTCTTTTGATGGTATATGGTTGATTAAGGCATGAATATCTCCCTGATGCTTTTGTTTACCTTATAAGCAGGTATATTGTTTACCTGACAGTTGAGTCACGTGGATGTTTAGATTCAGGCTCTAACAGTTACTAAGGGCCAGAGTCTTGGAGGATCCACCAGTCTCGATTAAACCAGAATGTCTAGTCATTTAAATGACTCTCAGTGTTGAGGCTATACATCTTAACAGGAAAAGATAACCTCATCCTTCTCCCAGGTAGTGGCTGGTGGTTTTGCACTGCTGACTTTGGTTACCAGTCCAGCATTTAACCTGACACATTATAAGGGCTTCATGTAATGATACAGTATGATTTATGCAGAATGGAAATATTAGACTGCATTATCCAGTCTAAAGCAGAGAGATTCAATTCCAGAAAACAGCTCAGGTGAGACATGTACATCACATAGAGGTTTGGATATGTAAACCTGAAAGAACAGGGTGATGCAGTGGCAAAATTCTCCTCCTTAGGAGACCTGGATTTAACTTCTGGTCCAAGCAGTTCACGTGCATCTCCCTACTGGCTATGCCACATATATTCACACAAGCACACACTGTGTGTGTCTGTGGTGGCGTCGTCCATAGGAAGGTTCACCACTAAACCAAAGGCAGTGCTTCCTCTCTGGCTGTTCAAATCCTTCTGTGGCTTCTCAGGAGGAAGATAGGAAATCTCAATCTATTTGATTTTGAGGAAAGTCAGACTCAAGGCACTAAGTTCAAGTTTGCATGTTATTGCTGAGGTTCAAATCAACAAGCGCACATAAAGGATGACAACATTAACAATGCTCTTCTGAAGGACACCTAACTATTATTAACCATGTAATTATAATAATATCAAGTCTCACTCACTTAAGGTTGCAAAACTTTGAACTGACACACAGTGAATTATGTGGCCAGAAGTTGTGCTATTTAGAGCTAGTCCCCTCCCCGGTACATTTATGTTACTCTATCCTTGCAGTAGTGAAATGAGTCATATATTATGTGAACACAGTAGATCACCAGGTTGTGACAATTTGACTGATGCTTGTCCTTCAGTGTCATATATACATTTGTCCTCACCTTAAAATGATTGAGCCAAAACCCTCTTGAAACGAATTCTAACAATCACCTTCCTTTGCTTCATGTGAAGCTTTTAAATCATGGTAAAGACTTTTGAGTCTTTTTCTTGCACTGGTGTAAGGCTATAAATAAAATCCGTGTGTACCTGTTCTGACTTACCTACAAATTCCACTTAAAGACATATTTCAGAGTGGATCTCATTCTTAACCTGGGGACTGCCAATGCAGGGGGGTGGGGGGAAGGGCACGGGAAAGCTTACACTTTTAAAAAAGTGAATGAGTTATTTTTTTAATGGCAAAATCAAACTGGAAAATTCTAATTAGACCCACCTGCACCCTTCCCCATTATTATTTGCAGTATATGCTATAGATTTTATTAATGGTGATCCAACCTTGCAGGACCTCACAAGAACTTAAGTGTTTAATGTTAAGTCTGGTGTTTTTTCATGAGTGTGGGAAGGGCTAGGCAGAGAAACGCATGTTAAGCTACGTGGAGGGCAGTGAGGGCCACCGGCTTTATTTTCACTATTAAAGCCTGTAGGAAAAGAACATTATTATGACACAGTGGAATCCCCTACAATATGTCAAAATGACTAAGAAAGGAAAACAAAAGTAGGAAAACGCTAAGTGGGTTTAATTTTGAAAGCCAAATATTTTTAGGAAAAAACATGTAATGAAACCTGCTTATGACTTTCTTACTTTCAACATTTCTCTCCATCAAACGTTTATATTTCAAAACCCAGGCTTAGAACACACACACACACACACACACACACAGAGAGAGAGAGAGAGAGAGAGAGAGAGAGAAACTCTTTATCATGCTTTTAACATTTCCATTTTCCCCTTTCTTGTTTCTGAGGAGACAATGTAAAAAAAGACTCAGACATTAAAGTAAACATATAAATAAACTGACAGGGGAGAAAATAGCTCCTCGGTTTGTTGTGTGTGCTTTTCTTTTAAAGAACTCATTCCGTTTATAATTGCTCAGCTTTACAATTATCCTGCCTCTGGAAACTTGCTGGAGGATCCATCATGATCTGGTAATGACTTGGTAGAACACAAAAAAGAAGGTGGCGACATGCTTTACGGAGCGCTGATGGCACAGTCCATGGAGATTTGCGCGTGTCTGGTGACTTGGCTGCCTTGCTGGTTCTATCCCACCAGCAACTTAGCAGGAGAAAGATGGGTACAGACATCTCCTTCCATTAAGATTCCAATCTCAGAAACCAGATGGAAGGCTACTATGAGTCAGAACCAATCAGAAGGCATCAGTAGGGCAGCTTTTGCCTTGTTCAAACTGTTCCAGCAGAAAATTGCATGCACTGAAAGTTCAGAGTATCCCATTTTGCATCGTTCTGTTCGACCTGAACGAAAAACTAAAAATCCATCCCCGCCCCTCGCCCTCACCAAGTCACAGCCAGTTGCTTCAAACCATAGCAGCCACCGGTGTAAAGGTGCTGCACCATTTGCTCTGTGTATCGCTTCTCCAAGTCTTGCATTCCCCTACATCAACTCCATCAGGAATAAGCAATCTAAGCAGTGTTGTCTATGTAAGGCTTAAAAGTATATTAAAATACAAATTAGATAGAGTAAGCCAAAGCATTCAAAGAAAGGTGTTCACCCTTAAGTAACAAACACACCCATCAATTAATTCCAGCTTATTTCATCCAATGATCTAAAAGGAGACTTGGCGCTTGAATGTAGGGTGTTAAAGCAGCAGTAGTAAGAAAGCCAGGAAATATATAATTAACATCTACCACTTGTCCAAAGACTGAACTCAACTGGATTCTTGTGCCAGCTATGCTCTGGGTGACCAGCAGATGGTGTTGTTCCCTGAGGCTTAGAGCTGTTTCTGTCAGCTTGGATCTTAAGACCAGATTTTACTTGTCAAGGCACAAGAGTTGAAAAAGTAGGAGGCTAGTAATCACTTTCTCAGAAAGCTAAAACCTCCAGAATTGTTTACCACAGTGAAGCTTTAACAGAAGAAGAGAAAGGTTGATAAATCTACCCACTATCATCAAGTGAATTCTGATTCACTGCAATACTCCACTGCCTTGCTGAGAAGTCTAGAAATCTTGGACTGCCCATTTTTAACCTATGGAGTATTGCGTGGATTTGAACTGCTGGGGTTCCTTCTGATAAATAAATGTCATCTGTGTGTGTGTGTCTGTGTGCGTGTTTCCCTCTTCCTCTCTACCTCTCCCTCTCTCTCCCTTTCCTTCCT
>NW_006399888.1:5171526-5182912 GCF_000299155.1 Elephantulus edwardii | reverse complement strand
TCCTATCTCCATACCTTTTCAACCTGTATGCAGAGCAGATTATTCGAGAGGCTGGGCTCTGTGAGGAGAAGTGTGGCATCAGGATTGGTGGAAGACCTATTAACAATCTGCGTTGTGTAGATGACACAACCCTGCTTGCTGAAACTGAGGAGGACCTCATGCACTTGCTGCGAAGGGTCAGGGACTGCAGGCTTCAGTATGGACTGAGGCTCAATGTCAAGAAGACAAAGATTCTCACCACTGGACCAATTGGCAGCATCAGGATGGATGGTGAAGAGATTGAGATTATTAACAACTTTAGTCTGCTTGGCTCCACGGTCAACACTCTTGGCACCAGTAGCCAGGAAATAAAAAAAAAAACTTATTATGATGGAAAAGCCTGCTGGTAGGGACCTGTCCAGGGTACTAAAGAGCAATGGTGTCACTCTGGAGCCTAAGGTGTGTCTGATACAGGCTATGGTCTTAGTAATCACTTGTTATGCACCAGAGAGTTGGGCATAGACTAAGGAAGATAGGAGGAGAATTGATGCCTTTGAGCTGTGGTGCTGGAGAAGAGTATTAAATGTACCCTGGACTGCCAAGAAAACAAACAGATTCATCCTGGAGAGGGTTAAACCACGCTGCACCTTGAAGACAAGGATTCTGAGGCTTTGTCTGACATACTTTGGACATGTTGTAAGGAGGGTGAGGTCCTTGGAGAGGGACATCATGCTTGGGAGGGTGGAGGGACGGCGCAGAAGGGGAAGACCCTCTATGAGGTGGACTGATTCAGTCACTGGGGTAATCGGGATGGGTGTGTCAGAGGCAGTGCAATTGGCACAGGACAGAGCAGAGTTTTAGGGCTGTTGTACATAGGGTCGCTATGAATCACAAGCGACTCGACGGCACATAACAACAACAACAATAAGACAAATGTGAATTTCCAAATGCTAGAACCAGTTCCAGGGACATCATGGAGACTGCTTTGATATTATTATTTTTGAAAAAGTTTTCAGGAAGTATGAAGAGTGGCTTATTTTTCAGAGACCAAAAGAACAATATCTTGAGACTTCATTTTGAGAACATGTTCTTACAAGTATGAATGTCCTCGCTGTAAAATATTTTTCTCTACATATATTTTGTGACTTCAGCAACTTTTATGAGTAAAGTCTACGAGTAAAACGCTATGATATTGAGTGATTTCTTTCCATGAGAAGTTATTGAGTGTTGCTTTCAATATTTGTTGCCCCATCTGCTATATATTAATACCCTAAAACTAACGGCCATGGACTTGATTACAATTCATGACGTCTCTCTGTTGGGCTTCTGGGGCTGTGAATCTTTATGGTAAGACGCTGATAGTTTCTCCCCGATACAACCAGCTGGTAGATTCAAACTACTCCTTTCTTGGGAACATCCCAGCATGTTTCATGTGCAACTAAGTCCTTACCAGCAAGAGCAAGCCCGATACAGATTGGATAAAGAAAGGTAGGTAACATAAATAAACCAGTGGGGTCTAATATAGGCCATATATGAACAAATGGAGATAAGAAACTCAATGGTAGATCTGTAAAAGAAAAATAAAACAGTGATGAATTCTGATCTGAGGCAATCTTTACTTCCTAATTAGAAAATAATAAGTCTTTTTTAATAAGAAATGATCAAAAGGATTCCATTTGCATTTTTAAAAATATCTACATGGGAATGGAGTGATTAACAATAACTAGGAAAATTAGACAGGACTTTAGGGAGAAAAGAATTTATGCTAATAGAGGAGGGACAGCTCAGTGAAGCAGTGGCTCATCAATGTCTTTGAACTCCACATGTAAAAATTGTTGAATTGATGCATGTTTTCTATATGTATTTTCAACAAAACCCCAAAATATTAAATAATGCTTACTGTTGTTGACTGCTATCGAGTCGAGCATGACTCATAGCGATCCTCTGCACAGAAGACCTGAAGCCTTTCTATGACTATCATCGTTTCTCAAAGTTCACGGAGTTTCAAGAGGTATGAGGTTGAGGAAGTGGATGCTACTCCTGCTTCCAAATTTGTTATCATTGTGATATATATATAAAAGTCAGCAAGAATGAAAGTGCAGCCAGAGTGATCCTTGGAGGCAAGGACGTCAAAGCTTCATCCTTCATACTTTGGACATGTTGCTAGGAGAGGCTATTCCTTAGAAAGGAATATCAAACTTGGAAGGAAGGAGGGCCTAAAAAAGAGAGGAAGACCCCCAGTGAGAAGGATTGATATAGTGATTGCAGCAATGAGTTCAAGTGCGTCAGAGATGGTGAGGATGTCACAGGATAGGGCAGAGTTCAGGGCTGATGTTTAAAGGGTCCCTACGACTTGTGCTTGACTAGGTGACATGTAACAACAACATCTAGTAAAGGTAGCGCTGAGACTCTTAAGAACACTAGGGAAGCCTTCTAAGGAGAATCATCAATTTCTAATCTTCCAAACCCTGACCTGCTGCCCTAACTAGACCTCTTCCTGGGGAAGAGGAAGTAGAGCAGAGATTACACCCCCACGATTTTTTTACACACTTTGTAAGGACCTAAAAAGCTGCTTGATGTTTGTTTTGTTGGTTGCTGTTGTTAGGTGACATCAAGTCGAGTAAGACTCATAGTGACCTATGAACAGCAATGTAAAGCCTGCCCAACCCTGAGCCACATTCATCATGTCTGAGACACGAGAGCCCATTGCTGAAGTCACAGTGTCGACCCATCTCACTGGGTTTCTGTCTCTCCTTCACTGACCCTCCATCTTTCCAAGCATCATGTCCCTTTCCAAATAATAGCCTTGTTTAGCCACATATTCAAAGTATGAAAGACAAAGCTTCATCATCTTTGCCTCCAAGGAGCACTCTGGCTGCACCCTTTCTAGGACGTACCTGTTTGGTTTTTTGGCAGTCCATGGATGTTCGGTAGTCTTCACTAGCACCTCAATTCAAAGACATCAATCCTTCTTCTGTCATCCTATTCATTGTCCAGCTCTCTGAGCTATAGCAGGTGATTCAGATCATGGCCTGAATCAGGCACACCTTATTCTTTAAATGGACATCATTGCTTTCAGTATTTTGGAGTGGTCCCTAACAGCTGGCTTTCCCAACTGAATCTATCTTCTGATTTCCTGACTGCTAGTACCAAGGATGTTGATTGTTGATCCAAGTGAGATAAAATCAAAATCATTGACAGCTTCAACCTTCTCTCTCTCTCTCTCTCTCTCTCTCAATGTTGACTACTGGGCCTAAGCTGCCTATCTTTGTCTTCTTGATGTTGAGATGTAATCCATACCAAAGGATGCTTGTTTTCTATCAGGAAAAATCATGGTGAATCAATGTAGAATCATTTTCATGAACTGTATTTACCTTATTAACATATGAGTGTGCAAGCCACTGAAAACCACAGATAATGTGACAAAGTGAAACTTGCAACCTTGAACTTCATACATCGGCTTGTACTGTCAGTTGCTGGGACCACACTAAGTTATGAGAAGCAGCGTTTTACGAAGCTCCTTCCATTGTTCATGCTCTGTCTCTTTCAGGAAAATTTGATTTGAAAACCTTTCCCTCCCCTGCCCCCTTAAAAAAAGCAAGATCATCATTTTACAACGCAGAATTTCTTAGAAAATTTATTCGTTGAGATAATGAAATGCTCAAGATCAGCTCTTCTTTTTCATTGCCAGTTACACAAAATTAGTAGAACAAAGATCCAAGAAAATATCATTCTGTAGCTGGTAAAGTTGTTTCCCATGGGTCTATAGGTTAATAAGCCTAAAACCATTACATATGTACATACATACACATATAAATTATATAAATGTATACAAATACATATTAATATAAATATATAATATGTACTAATATAATAAATATAATATATATATATATATATATACAAATATATAAATCTAAATATAGTCCCTGGGTTACATACCGGTGTCACACTTGTCTTCCAATATAGTTTGTGAATTTGCCCCCACTTTGAAACTATTGACTCTAATGGCAAAGGCATTGCTATCACAATTCCCTTAACTTGTCACTCATGTAGCTTTTAAATCATTGAAAAGAGTTCCAACCTTTTCTTGCACTAACATAAGGTTAAATAAGAACCATATGCACCTGTTCTGACTCATTTGCAGATTACTTATGACACAGTTAGGAACAGCTCTTGTGGATGACCTGGGACTGCCTGTACTAAGACCAAAGAATTAGGTAAATAGAGGGCAGATGGTACGAGTCAGGATTTTCACCACTGCTGTGCAAGTTTACAGTTAGCAAACAGGTGGCGGAGACGACAATGATGCGTGTATTACTGAGTTTGGGCCATGTTGAACTTGATATAACTATGCAGACCATTGCGGCTGAGTCAACTCCAGCCCATCTAAACTTTCCACTGGGTTCTGGAGGCTGTGAATCCTTACTAAATGAAAGAGAAGTTCCATTTTTCTGTCATGGACCCACTGGTATATTTGAACCATCAGCCTTTCATTTAACTACCTGATATATTAAACACCACACCACCAGAGCGCCTTAACATAAATACAGATGGGAGCATATGCACATACTTCTAGATGTGTAGATAGAGATATTAGTATACGCTTTTTTTTTTTTTTGCTTTGCCAGCTGAGGCCTGATACTCCATTAACAAGAAGCTGAGAACAATGACCATACAGTAGCAGTGAACACAGTCACCACCAGCATCTCAATAGTGAATACCATTTTCCAGTAAGAGGGACACGTTGTTCTGGATCACAGCGACCCTCTATTGAGTTTCCAAGGCTGCAAATCTCAACTGAAGACTCTTTATCTCTCTCCATAGGAGCAGCTGGTGGATTAGAACCACAGCCTTTGAGTTAGCACAAATCCCTCAAGACAGAGCCACCAGAGTGCCCTCCGTGAGCTCCTACTGATAAAAATAAGTAAGAAGTAGACATATAATTAGTACCAAGAATGAAAAATACTGTATGTACATATTTTAACTTCAAAGAAAAGGAGTATACCTCTTCAGTCTTTAAGTGTGTGTTCTCCCAAAGATTGTTGTTGTTGATGCTTACCATTGAGTCAGAACCCTCCAGTGGGTTTTCAGAGGCAGTAAACCACACCTCTCCAGAGTGCTGGAAAACCACGATGTCAGTCTAGAGACCAAGGTGCATCTTTTACAGGCCATGGTCTTTAAAATTACTTGTTTTGCTTCAGAGAGCTGGACAATGACTAAGGATTTACAGAAGAAGAATAGATGCCTTTGGATTGTGGTGCTGGAGCAGTCTTGAACATACCGTGGACTGCCAATAGAAAATAAAGTGGAGGGGGGAAAAGAAGACTCTCAGCTGATGCAAAGATAAATAAACTATGGCATAACCATAAAACCATAAAACACATATCATTCTTCAGTAAAATAAAACTAATGAAGAACTGATGAATAAGCCTTGAAAACATAATTTTAAGTGGAAGAAGCTAGGCAAAACTCACCATGTATTAACGTGAGTCAATTTATGACATGTCTGTGATAGCAAACTTCTTAAAATAGAAAATAGGTTAACGGTTGCTTAGGATTTGGCATGAGTGAGAATAGTTTTCAAAAATGTCTTCAACTTCTTTTATCTTTTCTACATTATCATTACTTTGATCCTTCTTCACTTACATGGATTTGGTATCAATAGTCACTTGGGCATCTTCACGTAAGTAATATTCTCAAAATTCAAATTCAGTTTACATGGACAAAGTTGAATCCACTAATATCTTCTACACACAAAACCCTTCCTTTCTAGAAAATCATTATTTTGCCACTAACCTTGTCCCTTAAAACTTTCTTACTTTTTTCCCCCTGTCAATCTATGTTCGATTGCATTTGGTCAATTTCATTTCCTAAAACTCATTATGCTATGCCCAACTTTCTTCTGTCCTGACCACCAAAACCCCAATTCAATTTGGCTTCATTATAGCAGTTGTTACTGTTGTAGTTTTTAGCACCATTGGTCAACTATGACTCATAGATACCCTGTGAACAACATATCTAAACGTTGCCCTCTCCGTGCCATCCTCACCATCTCAGGTTTACTTCTGGAGTCCTCTATGGAAGGCAGAGTGTCAATCCATTTTATTAAAAGTCTTGCTCTCCTTCTCTAACCTTCCACCTTCCCCAGCATAATGTCTTTTCCCTACGATCAGCCTCTCCTAACAACATACTCAGTGTGTGAGACAAGGCAATGCCTGTTTTCCTGTCTCTTCTACTACTAAGTGCTGTACTAGCTGCAGAGTCTGGATAAGAACAACTACAGAGACTCTTCATTACATATGTAATAATTTGATACTGGCCTGCACTCAAGTAATCACAAAAAAGAGCAAAATTAGAACCATTATACTGTAACATCTAATATTCCAGATTAATGTGAATAAACTTGTCTTTTGACATCTTTATTCATATGCCAGTCAACTTCATATGTCTTAGTTCTTTATCATTTTCAGAGAATGGTGGTATACAGCTCACTAAATTTTCATACAATGCAGATGCATCTTTGAAAGTGTGCATATTTTATATAAAACCAAAGAACTGTACTTTAAAAAAATCTATACTTCAAAGATAGGTAATCTATCTTTTGCATTTTCATCATTTCGTCTTTTCAAATGCCGGTGAATATCAAATAGACTTCTATGTTTTCCATATGGAGCCTTAAAGAAGAGTATAAAGAAGGACAAATGTGACAGATACAGGGAAGACGTTTCACATGTTTTCTTGGCATTAAAATCTCCCCTGAGTGTTCTGTGGAAATACAGCATTATTAAAATGTGCTTGAGTCGCCTACGACTAGACGGCACCTACCAACACAGAGAGAGACCAGGTGGCCCTAGTGGAGCAAAAGTGATGCTCCCAAGCCACAGGTGGGTGACTCTAATCGGTGGCCCTAAGGCCTGTTCTTAATTGGTTTTGGTCACACGTTCTTCTAGGTTGTATAGCTCTGGTGTGTCCACTTGCTGTACAGAGGTCACTTGTGGTTGCTGTGAAGCTGAATACTGTGACACTCACTGGCGTGTCAAATGTGATAATGGTTACCCATGGCGGACAGTGTTTGGTGGAGCTTCCCGATTAAAACAAGCTTGGAAGCAGGAGTGGCATCCACTTCCATAAATTGCTTGCCTCCAGAAACCCTATGAACCTGGAGAGAGGATGAAAGTCACGTAAGTTGTCAAGGACTTTCGTTCATAGGGTTGATGTGAGTCACCTACGACTCGACCGCCGTTAACAACACAACACATAGCAAGGGGCTTTTACATAGATTCACAACCTCCTTTTATTAAAGTCCAACAACCACCGCATACAACTCTTCTGGATCCTTAAGGAACAGGTTTTATTTGTAGAGTAATATCTGAAATATAGAAAAGTAGGAAGCTTCTGCCTTTGTTTGGAAAATGTTTTGATAGGCATTTCTAACTGCTGTTTCTAGAGTGGCACATGACAGATATTAGAAACTGGGGATAAGATACAAATCAGGAAAGCTGTAACAGGCAGTGAGTGAGAATCAAAGATTTGGTCAGGCTTGGAGACTTCAGATAGGTGTTGAAATTCAGCTTAAAAGATGCCAACCAGTTTAGGTTCCAAAAATGGAGTTCAGTTGCCAAGGAGCACAAACAAACTCACACAAACAATCTTGTCAATAAAGGACAGACAAAACAAATACCTAGATACCTTTCATCATAATAAGGGCAAGATATCAAATAATGTACATCCATAGTCAGTACTCGTGGCTTTGCACTAAGGAGTTCACTGCCAAGCCAAACAAAGGTGCATGATTCTACTCCACCAGTTAATCCACAGAGAAAGATGCTGCTCTATCTTGTGCCAGTCTCATTGTCTCTGACACACCCACCCCAATATCAGTCAGTCTTTGAATGTCAGTCATTGAATCAATCCTTCTTGTCTAGGGTCTTCCTCTCCTGCGCTGTCTCTCCATTCTCCCAAACATGATGTCCCTCTCTAAGGACTGGTCCCACCTTACAACATGTCCAAAGTATATCAGATGAAGCCTCAGCATCCTTGCCTTCAAAGAGCAGCCTGGTTTCACCCTCTCTCAGAGGAACCTATTTGTTCTCCTAGCAGTCCATGATATATGCAACATTCTTCCCCAGCTCCATAGCTCAAAGGCATCAATGCTCCTATCATCCCTAGTCATTGTCCATGTTTCTGATGCATAACAAGTAATTGCAAAGGCTAGGGCATGGATCAGGTGCACCTTAGTCTCCAAACTGACAATGTTGCTCTTTAGTACTTTGAAGAGGTCTCTGACAGGAGATTTTCCCAATGCAGTTTGTCTTTTAATTTCATAATTGATGGTACCATGAGTGCTGATTGTGGAGCCAAGCAAGCAAAAGCTGTTAACAATCTCAATCTCTTCACCATCTAATATGATGCTTCCAATCAGCTCGGTGGTATACTTATTATTATGACTTATTATGTTGCTTCTACCAGAAATTCACACCTAGACCAATAAATTTCTCCTTGTGGCAATTTTGCTCATTTTTCCATTCTATTTTTCACAAAATAAACTTCCAAAGCATATGAGTTAAACCATCACTCCTTCTTTCACCCAAATTTATATAGCCCTTAATCCCTTTTTGTTTTATTATGGAAAAAAGACACAGTAGGGGAAAAAAAAACCCTTGATATTTCAATATTCTCCACCTGTATAATTCAATGCCACTAATTGCATTTATCATGTTGTTCAACCATTACCATTATCTGTCTACCCATTTCCCTCACCCTTAAGCAAAGCTCAACCTCCCCTAAGTAATGTTAGGAGCCATTAAATGGACTAAGAGTAATAGAAAACCTAGTAACTAATAAAAGATCTTGACCTTGCCTGTCAAGCTCCTTCCTTACAACCTTTGATACAATTAAGCTGTAAACAATGTAAGTCTCTTTTTACTCCTGGTCTAGCTCGCCCCTCCTAATGACATTAGACACTGGTTTCTCTACACTTGAATTTTTCATAAGAGTGGAATCCTACTGTATTTGTTCCTTTGTGACGGACTTATTCCATTCAGAATGATGTTTTCAAGGTTTACCCATGTTGGAACATGTTGACTTTATGTATGTTAAGGGACATCATGTTTGCAAATGTGGAGGGTCAGCAAAGAGAGGAAGACCCTCAAGGAGGTGGTGTGACACAGTGGTTGTCACAACGGGCTCAAGTTAAGTCAGAGGTGGTAACAATGGCACAAGATAGGATAGGTCAAGGTTCAGACCTGTTGATGTCCATAGGGATGTTACGAGTCATCCTTAATTTGATGACACCCAACAATAACAATAACAGTTCTTTCTTGAGAGCTAGTATTCTCAAGAACATATTGATTCCTGCTCCACTCAGAAAGATCCATTTCAATGTATCAAAATCTGTATTGGTACTTCTGCAGAAGTAAATAGCAGATACAGACACCAGATTCTGTAGGAACTCCACAGCATGCCCAGGTCACACAGCTGTGAGAGAGCCTGATGCTTCCAAGCCTCCTGATTTCTCTCTCCCAGCATTTGTCTACTCTCCACCAACCAACTCCAGTTGACCCACACCTCTCAGCACATCCCACGGGTCTCTTTCTACTTTTTCAACCAATGACTAAATGTGTTTTCCCCTCCGACTTTGGTGGAAAACACAAATGCATGTTCTTTTTCTGTTTCACATAATGATGTTTTCTGCCCTCTAGGATCTTCGTTCCACTGAAAACAACACTATTGCTGTGTTTTCCTTGGACGCCAACCTGAAATCGAGCTGAACTTCTCCTAACCCCTTGGATCTTGGACCTTGGGCTGCAGCTCACTTGGGCTTCCCAGTTGCCTCACAAGGACTTTCTGGTTTCAACCCAGTTGGAAATATTGAGACAAGAGTCTCTCTCAGAGTGAAGTGTTTGATCACTTTTACTTTTTTTTTCTTTTTTTTTTTTTTTTAGTTGGAGGGAAGCAAAGCCTCTAAAAACAAATAAACAACAGTTAATCAAGCTTTTGATCCTCCTCAGAAGTTAGAACTCTGTTCCAGTTTGAGGCAAAAAATTTGGGTCACCTCTCATTTTATTTATTTGTTTCAAATTTTTCAAGGAAGCCCTTCACCTAGGATGCCCCAGGGCATAAACACAGTAAAACATACGCACGCATGCGCGCGCACACAGACCTCCCAATCATCGTGTTATTTTATTTTAAAAGCCATCCACCTCTCCATAGAAGCATGGTAATTTCAAACAGCTAAAAATAACAATAATAATAACAAGGAAGCAACTCCAAAGCCAACAGCATTTTCTCAGCTCATCTTTCAGAGGGACTTATCCTAGTTTTGCTGTTTAGATGGTTTGATGGTGAATGTCCTATCAACTGATTAGAAACCTCATCATTTCAACAGTAGTTGAACAGTAATTTCAAAACAACAACATCCTTCAAAGAGTGTTATCAAGCCATCGACACCTCATTGGGAATTAGTTTTCAGAGAATGGTGATTGGATCACTCTGAAAACTGAAGAAACTCTGAGAATTTAGACACAGCTTAGGGCAAAGTGCATTTCGTCCCTCGAAATCAAAATATACTACTTACTATGTGCCAGGTGTTCATATCACGTGTTGTTATGTGCTGTTGAGTTGCTTGCGACTCATAGCAATCTTGTGTAGTAGAGCCCTAAACCCTGCTCTATCCTGTGCCAACTTTATTGTCTCTGACACACCTTACCCCCATTACCGAAGCCACTGAGTCAATCCATTGCGTCAGAGGTCTTCCTCTCCTGTGTTGTCCCTCCACCCTCCCAAGCATGACATTCCTATCCAAGGACCAGTCCCTCCTTGTAATATGTCCAAAGTATGTCAGATGAAGCCCCAGAATCCTTAACCCCAAGGAACATTCTGGCTTCACCTTCTCCAGGACAAACCTGTTTGTTCTCCTAGCAGTCCATGATATATTCAACACTCTTCTCCAGCACCACAGCTCAAAGACATCAATTCTCTCTCTATCATCCCTAGTCATTGTCCAGCTCTCTGATCCATAGCAAACAATTGTGAAGACTATGTCCTGGATCAGGCACACCTTACTCTCCAGATTGACATTGTCGCTCTTCAGTACTCTGAAGAGGTCCCTGACAGCCAGCTTTCCCAGTGCAATTTGTCTCTTTATTTCCTAGTTGCTGGTAGCAAGAGAGTTGATTGTGGAGTCAAGCAAACTAAAATGGTTCATAATCCTAATCTCTTCACCATCCATAATGATGCTGCCAATTGACCCAGTAGTGAGAATCTTTGTTTCCTTGATGTTGAGCTTCTATCCATATTGAAGGTCTTGATCTTCTGCAGCAAGTGTTTCAGGTCCTCCTCAGTTTCAGCAAGCAGGATTGTGTCATCTGCATAATGCAGGTTGTTGATGAGTCTTCCTCCAATC
>NW_006399888.1:5170184-5171426 GCF_000299155.1 Elephantulus edwardii | reverse complement strand
TTGGGTTTCTTAGCCTATATGTCTGTCTGGAGGAGACTGCCCAACTTTCTTTCTTGGAGTGGCTGGTAAATTTGAACCACCAGAAAAATAGAGCCTTCAGGTTAGTTGCACAACTCCGAGCTCCTGCTGACAAATCTAGCTCTGGTCATTATCCTAACATTGTTGTTGTCATTGTGTACCTTTGGAATCCTCCAGTGGGCTTTAGCGACACTTAGCCACGGGGAAGGAGATTACTCATCCTTACCCCCGGAAGTAGCTGGTGAATTTGAACCACATGTCTTTGGGATTACAGCGCAGCTTCTTGCTACTAGGCCACTAGTGCTTCTCCTTGTTGTTGTTGTTATGTGCCATCAAGTTGCTTGCGACTCATAGTGACCCTATGC
Source organism: Elephantulus edwardii (assembly GCF_000299155.1). Taxonomy (NCBI): domain Eukaryota; kingdom Metazoa; phylum Chordata; class Mammalia; order Macroscelidea; family Macroscelididae; genus Elephantulus; species Elephantulus edwardii. The sequence continues at coordinate 5,171,043 of NW_006399888.1, read as the reverse complement.
ACAACAGCCCTAAACTCTGTCCTGTGCTAATCTCATTGTCTCTGACACACTCATCCTGATTACCCCAGTCACCAAATCAATCCATCTCCTAGAGGGCCTTCGCCTCCTGCGCTGTCCCTCCACCCTCCCAAGCATGATGTGCTTCTCCAAGGACTGGTCTCTCCTTACAACATGACCAAAGTATGTCAAACGAAGCCTCAGAATCCTTGCCTCCAAGGAACCACCCGGTTTAAGCCTTTCCAGGATGAATCTGTTTGTTTTCTTAGCAGTCCATGGTACCTACCTTCAATACCAGTGCTTAGGTTTGGCGTATTTAGCCTATCCATATTACTCACCTGTGATGGAGCTGGTGTCTTCCTTTGACCTTTTTTTAATGTTATTTCTAAGTAGAAATTTTACATTTCAGCCTCTGTTCTTTCTTCTGTGCTGCCTGGTGCTAAGATAAAGAAATTGAACTCAACTCTCTCAGGAGAGGCCTGGGTTGACCCTGTGTCTGGTGTAATTGACTTAAAGAAGATGACTTTTCATTCAAAACTGGCACTTCAGCTCAGGGGAGAACAGAGCTGCTGAAGTGTTCAGTCACCTAGTCCACAATATAAGATCTTACTTCCTACAAGGAGAGTATCTTTGAAATGACAGAGCTCCGATTTCCTCCAAGCTGCTATATCTGAACTTCTGCTGATGTGACTCTGCAACTGTCTTAAATCTCTTCATATCCATTCTGATAAAGCTGACCCTAATAAGAAATCTGGAGAACAACCACTTGGCCAACTGCCTGGAAGAGATCTATATTTGTTCCCATTCCAAAAAAAGGTGACCCAACTGAGTGTGGAAACTACAGAACAGTGTCATTGATTTC
>NW_006399888.1:5163880-5165273 GCF_000299155.1 Elephantulus edwardii | reverse complement strand
ACCTCCTGGATGATCTGTTCTGCATATAGTCCTTTTACTATTTTGATTGTGCACGAGGGTGACAGTAATAGATATATGCTACCTGCAAAATAAACAATTCTGTGAGCTCTCAATGGTGAAGGCTATGTCGTGTACATCTTTACTTACATAGTTACTAAACTAATGTCTAATCTGAGCTACTTATTGCAAGACTCTTATTTCCAAGAACCACTGTATTTGAGAGACAGTTAAAGCAGGGTAGGATATTTTAGAATTATTTCTTGAATTGCCAATAGGAAAAGAAGTATTCTTTAAAATTCTAAAGCTAGTAAATTTGTATATTGAATATCATTTGCATAGAAATGAGTGAATCAAATAAAATATCTGGACAAAATAAGCATGTGATGGAGACCACAGATGGAATAATAAACAACATGAAAAAGGTAATAATTTTTTCATTGACATTAAGAAAAGGTAAAACAATTGTATCTAAAGGCATAATCATTTGTAGGTGAGAATATCCAAAGATTAGTGGCTAACTACATCAAACTTCTCCAAAAAGGCAACAAGATCATATGCTTAAAATGTGATCTAAAATAGTGCTTTGTGTGTTACACTGCTAACCAAAAGTTTAGCGGTTTGAATCCAGCAGCTGCTCCAAGGAAGAAAGATGGATAGGTTTTTCTTGTAATTATTCAAAGCCTTGAAAACCTGCAGGAGGGTCAGAATTGGCTGATAGAGGTGATTTGGGGATAGAGGTCAGAAGATGGTTTATCTACCTCTAAAATCCAGCCAAACTCCACCACCACCATGATCACAACAGCGCAATTGCTTTGTATATGTATGTGGCTGCCATAAAATAAAAAAAGGAGAGAAGAAAAAAAAGGAAGTTTTGTAGTGGTTTACAAAGTCATAGAAAATAGCAGCGCGTGAAAAACAAATTATTGGAATGCAGCACTGCGTACTCAACTTGGCTGGGTTCAACCCATGTGTAACAGGATCTCAGAACCATGTCAAAGAGTAGTAAGTAGCAAGGTAGAATTTGCAATGGTAATTAGTTTGCTCTGATCCAATTCTGTCTTTCCCAAATAAAGAAGTAAGGCAATACTAAAGGAATTGGCTTTATTTTCCTCAAACAAAACAGCATTTTTTTCTAATTAATAGGTCTTTATGGACTGTGGGAGTTAGGAAATCTTAAGGGACACGCTCCAACAGATGTCCTTCATCTTTCTCACAGTGGTAAGGCAGAGGAAAATATGAGACAGCAATGCAGAATAAATCAATAAGAACTGATACCACCACTTGCCATCAAGTTGATAATTGAATCATGGTGACTTTGTGTGAGAGTAAAACTGTACTTCACAGGTTGTGGTTGGTAGTTTGGAAATATCACCAAGGTTTTCTGGGGATATAT
>NW_006399888.1:5144173-5161786 GCF_000299155.1 Elephantulus edwardii | reverse complement strand
TGTAAAAGGATCAAAACTACATCTTTTTATGTTTTTAATTGTGATTTTAATGAAAGTTTACAGAAAGGCTTGGTTTTTATTAATTCATCAATATACTTTTTCTTCCCTTTCCATTCTCCACTTCACTTTGTAATGTACATCTTGTTCCAGATTGTTAATTACCATACAGATGATGTATAATCATCCACTCCTTTCAGATATTCCTTCCCTTCATCTATTCCAATGTAGTGTTCATTATCTTTCCATTATTTTCTCTGCCCCCATCTATCTTGTTTTCATAGCAGTGGCTTTCTGCATTATTTTCCCTTTTAAAACTGAGATATTTCACTCTGCATAATGTCTGCCAGATTCATCCATGCTGTGTAGCATTTTACAAATGCATTGCTTGTCTGTGTTGTACAATATTCCCTTGTGTGGCTATATCACAGTTTTCTATCTGTTCATTTTTTGATGGATATTTGGGCTGCTTCCATGTTTTAGTTATTGTGAATAATGTTGTAATAAACATGGGTGTACCTACATCTGTTCCTGTAATGGTTCTGGTTTCTTTAGGGGATATTTCCAATAGTGGGATAGCGGGATCAAATGGTATTTTTATTTCCAACTTTTTGAGGAAGCACCAGACTGCTTCCAGAGTGGTTGTACCATTTTATGTTCCTGCCAGCAGTGCATGTGGATTATGCATTCAGAACTGTATGATCACAGAGAAAAAGGATCAAAACCAGATTCTTAAATTTTGTAAATCTTACTTTTAATGAAAATTTGGGTTTTCATTCATTCATCAATACACCTTTTCCTCCAGTCTCTCCACTTCTTTGCCAGCATTTGATGTTTACTGTCCTGTTGAATTTTCCTATTATTGCCAAGATGATGTCTCATTATTATCTCTAACAACTAGAGACTTTGAACATTTCTACATGTGGGGGTTTTTTTTAGCCATCTGATTTTTTTTCCTTTGGTAAAGTGTCTATTCATATCTTGTGCCCATTTTGTAACTTAAGTTATTTGCCCTTTTTTTCAGATGCTAGAATATATTTCAAATTTTAGATATGATTCCTTCATAAGATATATCATTACTAAATATTTTTACAGTGCGTGGGTTCCCTTTTACGTTATTGAGAAAGATTTTTTGATGTGCAAAAAGATTTTATGTTCAGAAGGTGACATTTATCTACTTTATCCTCTCCTGATTGCAGGGTTTTTGTTATGCTTGGAACTCTATTCATGCCATAGATTAGAGTTTCTAGAGTTGCTCCTCGTTTTTATCTGATGAACTTTACAGTATTTGATTTTATTCTTAGGTCCCTGATCCACAATGAATTAATTTTGTGTATAGTGTGAGTTGCAGGTCTTGCTTCAGTTTCCTAGTGATGGTTGTTCAATTTGCCAGCACCCTTTGTTAAAAAGGGTTTTATTTGTTTTCTCCTCTTAATTTATTTTTTGTCTCCTTGTCAAAGTCCATTTGACCATAGGTAGGTCAGTTGATTTCTAGATTCTGAATTCTATTCCATCAATCCCTGTGTCTGTTGCTGTACCAGTACCACACTGTCTTGATTACTATGGCTGGATAATAGGCTTTGAGATCATGGAGTATGATGTCTCCTACCTTGTTTTTTTCTTGTTTTCAGCAGTGCTATGCTTGTTTAAGATATCTTTCCTTCTCCAGTGGAATTGGAACTTGTCTCTTCCATCTGTTTGAAGAATTTATTATGTGAATATCTGTACTGGAATTACACTGAACTGGTACATTGAGTTTTAGTAAAATCGTCATTTTCATGATGTTGTTGTTATGTGCAGTTGAGTCACTTGCAACTCATAGCCACCCTCTGTACAATAGCCCTAAACTCTGCTCTGTCCTGTGCCACTCACACTGTCTCACACCCATCCCTATTACCCCAGTCCCTGAATCAATCCATCTCGTAGAGGGCCTTCCTCTCCTGTGCCTGCCCTCCACCCTCCCAAGCATGATGTCCCTCTCCAAGGACTGGTCTCTCCTTACAACATGTCCAAAGTATGTCAGACGAAGCCTCAGAATCCTTACCTCCAAGTAGCAGCCTGGTTTCACCCTCTCCAGGATGACTCTGTTTTCTTAGCAGTCCAACTTGTAGATTGGTTTTTAGTAAAATTGTCATTTTCATGATATTGAGTCTTCTTATCCATGTGCATGGCATATTCTTACATTTCCCTAAATCTCTTTTTCTGTTTCTTGGGTAGTGTTTTGTCATTTTCTTTGTATACTTCTTCTGTTTCTCTGATTTAGGCTTGTTCCTAACTATTTCTTCCTGTGATATTTTAATTAGCATATTTTACTTATTTCCTTTTCTGTGTTCTCCTGCTATTGTAGAGATAAATGGAAAAAGAAATTAAATTAATAATGTCACAATATAATGAACTGAAATTAAAAAGGTATTAACAGAATTTTATTAAAAACTATATCTGAACATATATAACAACTTAGAAGAAATTGATAAAAATATAGAAAAGCCCAAAGCACACCTGAAAAACCCATCAAAAAAGAATAAATTGAGCAGGTCATAAGCACTCCAAATAAAATATGTCCTAGAATAGAAATCTTTACATGGCACAAACTTAACCCTGAAAACAAAGTCAAGTAAAGACATCACCTAAGTAGAAAACTTCTGACCAATATCTCTCATAAACATGCATGCAAAGATCCTTAACAAAATCTTTGCCAGTAAAATCCAATAATCACTGACAATAAGAGAGATGCAAATCAAAACCCCAATGAGATAACATCTCACTCCAGTAACAGTAGAAAAGTTTAATGAAACAGCAAGCAATAAATGCTGGAGAGGATGTGGAGAGATTGGAATTCTCATACACTGTTAGTGGGATTGTAAGATGGGATGGTACAACCGCTCTGGAAGGCAGTTTAATGTTTCCTCAAAAAGTTGAGCACAGAAATTTTATTTGACTCAGCTATTCCACTGCTAAGAATGATGAAAGAAGGAATGAAACACAATATATATGCATTTTTTATTCAAAATAATATAAAATTTAAGAAAGACTAATATATCATGGACAAGTGGAATTCATAACAAGCATTCAAGGATGGTTCAACCAAAGAAAACAGTAAATGTAATCCATCACATCAAATAAATAAAAGATAAGAACCACATGATCATCTCCGTTGATACAGAAAAGGCAAAATCCAACACACTTTTCAGATAAATACACTCAACAAAAGGAACATAGAGATATATTTCCTCAACATAATTAAGGATATATCATTTCAACCAACAACCAATATTAACTTTGATGAGAAAGAGATGGATACTTTTACCACTCATATTCAATATTGTGTTGGAAGTCCTAGCAAGAGCAATAAGGCAAAAGATGGAAATAACAAATCTCCAGATTAGTACAGATGAAGTAAAACTTTCTCTATATGCGGACAATATGGTAAAACTTTTGGCAAACCCTAAAGAATATGCAAGTAAACTCTTGGACAAAATAAGCTAATTCAGCAAAGTATACCTACAAAGCCAGGTCTTATGGGTTATTCAGCTGGTAGGGGAGCTCTGGTGGCCAAGTCTGTAGGGATTTGAAGTGTTAACTCAAAAGGTGTATTCCTCTAATGATTTGAATCCTTTGGTGACTCTGCAGGAGAATGTCAGGTGATCTTCCTGATATTTTCAGCCTCTAAACCCAATTGAGAGTCCATTCTGAGATGGTTCTGACTACCACAACAAATATAGCTAGTAAAACTCAACCAAAAATATTAGTATCTCATAGAATGATACTCTGCTAGAAGATACCTTACTCTCATCAATTTTTACTTTTTAAAGCTTCCCAGGTTATTCTAATGTACAGTTATAGTTGGAACTCTATCTTCATTTCTTCTTTTTCTGGTTAACAAAACTTAAAAATTATCTCTTTCTTGACCCCCGCACCCTTCTTTGAACTGCCAGAGAGGTGCCATTTTTAGATTATTGGAGAAAATCCCTATGGACTACTCCATCACAGATCCTGCAATCAGTAGCACAGAGATTTGGTCAGAGAGCAAAACAAGTTATTGTTATTGTTATTGTTATTGTTATTGCTATTATTATGTGTTGGCCAGTTGATCACTCAAAGTGATCCTATGAACAACGGATCTGACCCTGCACTATCCTGTGTCTTCCTCACTATCTCTGATGTGCTCAAGCTCATTGCTACTGTCACTGTGTCAATCTATCATGTTGAGACTCTTCTCTGTTTCTCTGATTCTCCACCTTTTACAGCATGATATCTTTTTGCATGTGAGGTAAAAATTCATAATCCTGGCTTCTAAAGAGCAAGTTGGTTTGCCATTATAAGACAAGAAATGCATCTTCTAAACTATAATGTCCCTCTATCATGTACATTTGATTTAAAAGTCTCCTGGTAATTGAAAGCCCTGGCCTCAGAGCAAGCAGCCTACTCTAGGTCCAACAAATGCTCAAGACTGGGTCAAATTTTCTTTTAACTACTGTACATTGTATATAGTACTATGCAATCCCCAAAGCACATGGTTCAAGGCCATGAGCCGTGCTACAGGAAAAGGATGCATCATTTTTAAAAGGAGGACCAGAAGTGCTTGCTGCAGAAGGTCAAGGATTACAGCTTTCAATATTAATTGAAGCTCAACATCAAGAAAACAAAGATTCTCACGACTGGGCTGATTGGCAGCAGCATCATACATGGTAAAGGGATTGAGATTGTTAACCGCTTCAGTTTGCTTGGCTCTACAATCAACACTCTTGGTACCAGCAGCCAGGCAATTAAAAGATGAATTGCATTGGGAAAGTCTGCTGTCAGAGATCTCTCCAAAGTACTGAAGACCGACAATGTCTGTTTGGAGACTAAGGTGTGCCAGATATAGACCATGGTCTTTGTAATTACTTGCTATGCATCAGAAAGCTGGACGATGACTAGGGATGATAGAAGGAAAGTTGATGCCTTTGAGCTGTGGTGCTGGAGAAGAATCTGGAATATACCAAGGACTGCTAGGAGAACAAACAAGTTCGTCCTGGTGAGGGTGAAGCTAGGCTGCTCCTTGAAGGCAAGGATTCTAAAATTTTGTCTGACAGGCTTTGGACATGTTGCAAGGCGGGTTCAGTTGTTTAAGAGGAATATCATGTTTGGGAGGATTGAGGGACAGTGCAGGAGAGGAAGCCCCTCGATGAGATTAATTGATTCAGTGATTGGGATAATGGGGATAGGTGTGTCGGAAACAGTAAGATTGGCACAGGATATAGCAGGGTTTAGGGCTGTTGTACATAGGGTCACTATGACTCGGAGGTGACTCGAAGACACATAACAACAACAACAACAACAACGTGGAGCTCTGGTGTCCTAGTGGAAAGACGCTGCAATGCAATCCTGAAGGCACGTGGTTTGAGGCTACCAATCTCCTCCCAAGTGATTAACTGCCTCTGAAAACCCTCTAGAAGGTCAGCTATGGCTCCGTTTCTACTTGCTGGTACACAACAACAACATGAAGCATATATTATATTTTCCATTTTAAAAATGTCTGTTCATGTAAATGTTATAAATATTGCATTCAGGATCAAATACACCTAGTTTCTGGGTTGTACTCTGTCTCTTTATCCCCTCCCCCTTAGGAAAATTCTGTTAAATATAAATTTCAAGTTTTCATTCCATTCCCTACCCCACCTGACTTACTGGGAGATAGAGTGATAAAACTTTAAAGAATGACATGGTAGAATTTTTAACTTATCTGTCTTTTCTTCCTTAACCTTATTATTTTTTTAATAAGGGATCTTTTATAAAATACTAGTTCACTCTACTCTGTGAGGTGTTCAACATTAACAAGAGAAAATTATTGACTTAATAGGTAATCTAGTCTTCAGATTCTGAAAGATCTGCTTCTCTATCTTTGGAAGATGATTAAAGACACAAGATTGGCCCCATCCAGTATGTTTAGGCACAAACAAGACCAAGGCCAAGACTTCACATTATTCCACCAGATGGAGCAAGAGATTGAGGAAAGGGCTGTAACAGGAAGGAGAACAAAGACCACCACTCCTCCCTAAGGTCTTCTATTTGGACTAAAAAAAAAAAACAGTAGCAGAATTTGATCTAAATTTATGTTTACTAGTTAAACTGCTTTCCGGTTTAGGGCAATGTTTGCAAATCCTTGTAGGCGTTGCAGGGCAGAAATACACCATAAAGGTAGTAAACTGGGAAAACATTTACAAGTGGTGAGTGTGGCACAAAAAGTGCTCAATTACGAGTCAAAAGATTGGCAGTTGAATCAACTTCTAAGTTACATCTTAGAAGAAAAATCTGAGGCTGTACGACCTAGAAAACACTGTGGAGTGCAGATCTACCGTGACATTCATAGGGAATCCAGTGGCACTTGAGTGGGCGTTGAAATACTGATTACAACTCTAAAACATTCTACAAATCACTATTTCACTATCACTTATAATGATATATTAAGAAACATGACTTTCTACTTCATAACGCGATCCAAAGAACAAGCTTGGAAATCACTCTACCATCATTAGATCAGCATGAACCAACAGGACGTGAAGATTCAGAGAAAAAGAACAACCCTTATTTCTACAACCATCATATTCTATGTGGGCTTATAAAACACGTCTTTGTGTTTCGTTGACTATGCAAAAGCATTCGACTGTGTGAATCACAGCAAATTGTGGCTAACTTTGAGAAGAGTGAGAATCCCAAAATACTTGATTGTGCTCATGCAAAACCCATACTTGGACCAGGAAGCAGTCCTCAGAACAGAGCAGGCAACACTGCATGGTCCAAAATCAGGTAAGGAATGCATCAAGGATGTGTGTGTCCTGTCTCCATAACTTTTAAATCTATATGTAGAAAATATTACTTAGGAGGTTAATGTGAATGTGGCAACATGATTGGAGGAAGACTCATTAAGAACCTGTGTTATGCAAATGACACGACCTTGCTTGCCAAAACTAGGGAGGATCTAAATGTTTGCTGCAGAACGTCAAGGATTTTAGTCTTCAGTATGGATTGAAGTGCAACATCAAGAAGACTCAACACTAGGCAAATTGGCAGCATCATGATAGATGGAGAAGAGATCGATGTTAATAATTTCAGCTTGCTAGGCTTCACAATCAATACTGTGGGCACCAGCGTCAGGAAAGCAAAAGACAAATTGTGTTAGGAAAATCTGCTGTCTGGGACCTCTCTAAAGTGATAAAGAGCAACAACATCAGTCTAGAGAGTAAGGTGCACCTGATTCAGGTGATGGTCTTCGCAATTACTTGCTATGTATCATAGAGCTGTACAATGACTAAGAATGACAGAAGAAGAATTGATGCCTTTGATTTGTAGTAGTAGAGAAGTGTCTTGAACATGGACAGCCATGAGAAAAAAAACCACAACAGGTTATGTCCTAGAGAGGGTGAAACTGGGGTAATAAGGGAAAATGTGTTGAAAACAGACTGGCTCAGAATAAGGTAGGGTTCAGAGCTAATGTGCACAGGGTCTTTAAGAGTCCCAGTCGACTTGATGACACATAACAACAACAATTCAAAAAAATCGGGCCAGCCAGTTGGACTAGCATTACCTTAAGAGCTCATTCAGAAAAACACAGGATAGAAGTCAATTGCAATTTTCAAATTTCTATACCCCTACTAAAAATAGTTTTCTTTAAAATTGTATGCCAGGGATGTATCTTATCTCCATAATTTTTCAATCTGTATGCAGACCAGACATCTGAGGGGCTGGGCTCTATGAGGAGGAATGTGGCATCAGGATTGGAGGAAGATTCATAAACAACATGCAGTATGCAGATAACACAATCCTGCTTGCTTAAACTGAGGACCTGAAGTACTTGATCAAGGACTGCAGCCTTTAATATGAATTGAAGCGCAACATCAAGAAAACAAAGATTCTCAGCACTAGGCCAATTGGCAGCATTCTGATAAATGGTGAAGAGACTGAGATTGTAAATAGCTTTAATTTGCTTGGCTCCACAATTAACACTCTTGGTATCAGCAGCCAGGAAATCAAAACACGAATTGCACTGGGAAAGCTGGTCATCAGGGACTTCTCCAGAGTACTGTAGAGTGACAACGTCAGTCTGGAGACTAAGGTGTGCCTGATCTGGGCCATAGTCTTTGCAATTATTTGCTATGTGTCAGAGAGCCATACAATGACTAGGGATGACAGAACAAAAATTTTTTTTCTTTGAGTTGTGTTGCTGGAGAAGAGTGCTGAACATACTATGCATTGCAAGGAGAACAAACAGGTTTGCCCCAGAGAGGGTGAAACTAGGCTGCTTCTCTGAGGCTTCATCTGACATACATTGGCTTGTTGCAAAGAGGGACCAGTCCTTGGAGAGGGACACCATGCTTCAAATGGCAGAGGAAAAGAGAAAGAGGAAGATCATCTATGAGATGGATTGATTCAGTGACTGGGGTAATAAGGGTAGGTGTGTCAGAGACAATAAAGTTGGCACAGGATTAGAGCATGCTTCAGGGCTATTGTACATAGTGTTGCTATGAATCACAAGCGACTCAACAGCACATAACAACAGCAACATGGGGAGCTCTGGTGTCGGCATTGAAGTCTATGGGGGAGAGAATAGTCTAAAAGTATTATATTTTAGGGCATTATTTTTATCGTAGGAGTACGCAATGAGGGTTGCAGAGTGGGTTATATTTGGGGGTAGGGGGTGGGGATTGGGGAGGTGCGGGGGGAGTGTGTACCAATGAGGGAGTTTTTCTTTTGCTTTTCAAGGAGAGGAGCAAACGGTGGGGGGAGGGGTTTGTGCGGGGAGAAGGGTGCAACAATGAGTGAATGGAATTCCAAAATCTCTGTAGATGTTCATTGAAATGAAAAATAAACACACTAAATTTATTAAAAAACAAAAGCACACCGTTCAAATTCACCAGTTACTCCTCTAGAAAAAGATGGGTAATCTCTGGTGTAATTAACTGCTCTAAAACCCCATTGGGATATCAGCTATGAGTTGGTTTCACCTTGATGGTATACAACAACAACAGTACAATATTACCAATAAGAACAATTATAGGGGTGGAAAAGTCCTATTTTTCTTTTCAGCAATTGTCTTTTATTCTTAAGAGCACTAGTGCTTCTCTCTCTCTCTCTCTGATTTTCCTCTTCATCCTCTTATTCCAAAAGGAATATACAGGCTATTGTTCATCATACTGAGCTGCTCCACATTTGGAAGGTATTTCTTATAATAATATGGATCTATTCATTAAAGCATTTAGAAGGAAAACCGTAGAATATTCTGGAATTTTTACCTCTTTTCTGTTTCTACTTTCTCCACTCCTTCCAGAAAAGACATGCAGTAGACAATTTATAGTGAATAAAATTCCCATCTCATTAAATTTGTAGGAATTTTAATTCATGTGAATAACAACATAGGATAGGACAGTTTTAGGGTGACTAGTTGTTATGAGTCATACTCAATTCAACACCTAACAACAGTAAGAACAATATCTGATTAATAACTAGAAAAGACACTTTCACAATTAATCTGCCTTCAGTGGTTTTATTTTGTTGCCTTCATTTCAATGTCGCAGTCAGCGGGGCTGCCTAATATTGAGAGATATTTGTTGTAGAGAGATTTGTTGTAGACCAAAGCTCAGTAACAATTGACATGGAAAATAAACCTTTAGAAAATTTCTGGAAACAAGAGCTTCCAATTGAGGGTGCACATAGACAGAGACACCCAGTAGCTAAACCTTAATGCCTTCAGAGACTTCGACAGTGGGGTGGCAATTTGGTCTCCACAAAATCAAACAGAAAGCAAAGTCACTATTGCATATGACTTTTCATTGACCTTAGCTATGGGGAAGATCATTTCTCATTTTTCTCATCTCTACATCAAAGCTTCCTTTCTATATCCCATAAAAAAGACAAATCCCTCAAGTAGCTAAGCAATTGTCCTGGATTTTGTTGAGTTTAAATAAGTTTTATTTGCAATATGAAGGTCACAAAAAGGCCAAGTCTAATATGGGAACAAGAAAATAAAAAACAAACAAGAACGTTTTATGTGCTAAGCTTCTTGGAGGGTTTTGAGAAAATCAGTGTGGCCACTGAGTTGACTTTAAAGTTATTTCCTTTTCTAGGTTGCACTTTGAATAACCAGTTAGCCATCTACTCTAATCCAACCAATGGTGACATCAGGTGTGCCACACCAGTACTGTTCTCCATGAAGTTGTGAGCAGTTAAGCTGGAAGTAGCTAATCCGGTCCTTTTTCCAAAGTTCCTCTGGGTGAACTTGAACTGTCAACATTCTTGCTATCAGCCAAGTGTACTAACCTTTTACATAATTTAGGGTGTTTCCACATTTTAAGTGGTTTGCATTTATTTCTGTGAACTGTTTACCAAAACGCTCACTACTTTGCCAGTATCTTGTCCTATTCTCAACCATAAAGAATCTCAGTATCTTAAAGGGAAGGCTTTTCAAATGGCAAGTATCCATACTTTCCTATTATCTAGATATACAACTGTTAGCTACCACATAGTGGGTAAGTAATTGGAATATTTTGAAATTACGGATGAATCAAAATAGCAGACCATCTATATTGATTTATGGGGTTCTCAGTGATGTGTTACTTGAGGAATATGATTACTATAGATGATTTTCTGTTACTACTGCAGTCAGGAGGTGCCTTTGAGTGAACTCCCATCCATGGCCAAACTATGTAGTAATAGATCAAAACCTTGCGTGATCTTGTTCCATGCTCTTAAAAGCCGCTGTGAATTTGTCACTTTGCCAATATGTCTTTGTCAATCTTCCACCTTCTCTAGTATGATATATACCTTTCCAAAGGACTGTCTCCTTCTAACAACATATCCAGAGTATAGCAAGAACTGACTCCTCAAAGTAGGATCTTCCTCAATGATGTAGATGGATTAACTTTTAGTAACTTTCCTAAACCAGAAAAATGTTCAGTCTGGCAGGGCTGTGCCTTCGTATTTAAGACATATATGTGGTTAAGGATTTTGTAATTGAAAAAGGTTGCTAATTTATTTCACCCTTCTTGTATGTTCTCCATTTCCAGCCTCATTACTTAAATTTAGGAAGATTAATTATTTTGCAAAATTGTATTGCGTTGTACTCTGTTAATCCAAAGACTATGCTTCTCGGGTAATTCAAATCCACCAGCAGCTCATAACAAAGAGAGTTGGTAAAGATAAAGAATACATGTTGTTGTTATGTGCTGTCGAGTCAACTGACTCATAGCAACCTTATGTACAACAGCTCTGAAACCTGCTCTATTCTGAGCCAATTTCATTGTCTCTGACACATCTACCCCCATTACCCCAGTCTCTGAGTCAATTCATCTCTTCTCGGTTCTTCCTCTTTTTGCTGTCCCTCCACCCTTCTTAGCATGATGTGCCTCTCTAAGGACTGGTCCTTCCTTGCAACAGGCCCAAAGTATGTCAGATGCAGTTTCTAAATCCTTACCTCCAAGGAACAGCCCTCTCTAAGATTAACTTGTCTGTGCTCTTGGTAGTCCATAGTATATTCTCATAGTAATACTCTTCTCCAGCACCACAACTCAATGGCATCGATTCTTCTATCATCCATAGTCATTGTCCAGCTTTCTGATGCATAGCAAATAATTATGAAAACTATGGTCTGAATCAGGCACACCTTAGTCTCTAGACTGACATCATTGTTCTTCAAGTCTCTAGAGAGGTCCCTGACAGCAAATTTTCCTAATGCAATTTGCCTTTTGATTTCCTGGCTGCTAGTCCCAAGCGTGTTGATTGTGGAGACAAGCTAGCTGAATCTGTTAATAATCTCACACTCTTCACCGTATGTCATGATGCTGCCAGTTGGGCCAGTGGTGAGACCGTTTGTTTTCTTGATGTTGAGCTTCAATCCATTTTGAAGGCTACAGTCCTTGAAGTTCTTCAGCAAATGCTTCAGGTCCTCTTTGATGTCAGCAAGCAAGGTTGTGAAATCTGCATAACACAGGTTGTTCATAAGTCTTCCTTCAATATCTTGATGCCGCATTTCTCCTCATAGAGCCCAGCCTCCTGGGTCATCTATTCTGTATATAGATTGAAAAAGGTTTAGAGATAGGATGCATCTCTGGGGTACACCTTTCATACATACACATAATATAAAGGTTCTTATCATCTATCTCAGGCAACTCTGGTGGCTTAGTGGTCAACAGTTGTACTATCGACCTGAAGGCACACGGTTCAAATGCATAAGAGCTACTTTGAGGGAGAACAACGAATAATCTCCTCCAGTGCTATTTATTGGATTTGAAAATTCTCAAGAGGGTCAGCTATGAGTCAGCTCCTACTCAATAACACATAATCGTAATTACGAAGTTACCTATTTCAGGAAACATAACAAGGTCATTGAAACAGTGAGAAAATACGTAATTTTAACTCTAGACATTACCTCTTCTCTCTCTCTCTCTCTCCTTATCATCAAAAGGAATTTATTTCTCCCTCTTTCCAAGAAGGGAAAAAAACCCTATTTTCTCATATCCTTTATCCTGCCTTTATCCCAGGTCCTGCTATGAAAGCTGTCCACAGTTTCCTTCTATGACATCATTACTTATTTTTAATGTGTCAGTAGGATAAGCCTTTTAAAAGTGAAATTTTGGGCTAGAGTAATTACAAATTAGAATATTCTTTTTAAATCCCATAGGAAACCATTTGGTATATGTGAAAATAGCTGGAAACTGACTTGTGTAATTCAAGTCCTGTTTTTTTAAGCTCTATAGAAATCTATTATTATATACAATTTTATTTGTATCTGTGTACATACACACACATATGTATATATCTTCAATTTTTAGGGTCTTAACAAAAGCAGGCTTTCTTCTTCCAGTTTCCTTTGGATTTATTCATGATTTTTCCCATCAGTATTATGTAAATACATTATATCATGCCAGGTAATATGGTCAAGGAGTTACTACACCAAGTAAGGAAACGTCATATAAAACCCACATAAACAGAGTTCCTCATTCAGGTGCCTTTGAAACATGTTTATTCTTGGGAACTCATTCACTTTTCAAACCTCCTTACCTTTAAACTGCTTCCAAGCTCAAAGAGCCGGAAGGAATTCATATGCCTGAAGGGTTACCACCCTGAGAGGGATCTCCTCCTTAAATTTTACAATTGTCAGGTGGGAAACGGGGGCGGGTGCATGGAGGAGGGGAGCAGTTGGGCTCAGCTAGAGCGGGAAGGGGACGGGCACACCTGCAGCAGAGAAGAGCAAGGGCGTGGGGCCAGTGACTCAGGCGGGGATTAGGCTGTCCAAGGCGGGCTCTGAAGGCTATTTTCATTAGAAATAATGATAATAAGATAAAACGAAAATAATCCTTGGGATAGTGTCATTGAGAGATGGGATATTAATCCTCTTGTCTGGCTTGAATTAATTTTTGGAAACGTTAGAATCTGCCTGCAGTAGTTTTACTCTAGGTTCACCTTGGGTCCCAGGTTGCAGTCCCACTTCTGACCCCACTAGACAGCAGCCATGCTTCACCCCAGAAGCGAGCGGTCCCTTCCTAATTCTTCCTGCTGCCTCAAGTTGGTTCAGTGGGTCTCACTCAAGAGTGAGTCGGTTCAGGTTTTTTTCCCCCCCTCCCTCAGTGGGAGAGCACAAGTGGAAAGAACATCTTCCCAGGCTTGACTTTAATGGAAAATCCGTCCTTTCCAGCTTTGCTGGGTGGTTCTAAGGACTTGTGTGGCTGTCAGGACCCTTGAAATCTGTTCTGACTCACAGCAAGAGTACATGCAACAGAATGTACCAGATGGAACGCTTCCATTTCTGCCCCGTCCTCAGGACCATCATTATATTTGAGCCCATTGTTGCAGACATTGTATCATTCCATCCAGTGATGCTTTCCCTCCCCTCCCCACCTCTCCACTGATTCTCTGTTTCACCAGCTGTGATGTCCCTCTCTAGAAGCTTGAGTCTATGAATAACATTGTCAAAGACCTGGAGACAAAGTCTCACCATCCTGGCTTGTGAAGAGTCCTCTGGCTACAATAACAAGAGTTTGTCCAGTGAGTTGAAATGGTAGCGAGATTAGGTTTGCTTCATTCTTAGTAAAGAAAATGTTTTCTCTCTGTGTCCTAGTCTTTTATCAAATGGCTTGCAAGATGGTCAATCAAAGAATGTCTGATTTTAATAAGACCTGAACCATACATTGAAACTGTGTGGGTTGGAAGAGGATCAATCTGGGTTAGACGAGTTGGTGAACTTCTGATTGTGAGATACAGTTGTGTAAAAGCTAAATGATTTGAATGAATTTGCAGAGGTTCAATTGGAGCCACTTAATATCAAGGAATCAGGCTAATTATTAAGCAGTCCAATCATTGACCACACTCTGATTGACATAAAGGCAAAATTACCTCTATAAGTGTGAAAAAGAGTATTCTACAATTTTGGGATGTTGAGAGACCATTGTATGCCTATGTTGTTGTTGCTAGTACCACATAGTTGAGTATGACTCATAGAGACCCTATGAACAAAAGATCTGAATCCTGTTCTATCCTGTGTCATCCTCACACTTCCTGACACACAAGAGCCCATTGCGATAGTCACCCTGTCAATATCCACCTGGTTGAGGGTCTTCCTCTCCTTCACTGATCCAGAACCCTTCCCAGCATCATGTCCCTCTCCAAGGAATAGCTCCTCCTAGCAACATGTCCAGAATATGTGAGGCAAAGCCTCATCATTCTTACTTCCAAAGAGTACTCCAGTTGCACTTCTCCAACACATATCTGTTTGTTCTCTTGACCGTCCACGGAATGTCCAGTGCTCTTCTCCAACAATTTATTCCTGGGTTACTTTGGATGTATTTCAATTCTTCAAGGCGAAAGTGAGTAGAAAGTAAAAGGCCTCATTGTTTGTTTTCCGAAGTCCTATCAAAATACTTACCCCAAGAAATACTTCTTCCATGCGAAAGGCCTGAGTTGTAGTTGTTTCTTTAGCAGGAACCTGCTTACTTTCTTCTGAGGAGTGAGGAAAATGTAAAAGATTGCAGAAAGAACCTGGGGCTGAAGGAGTTTTCCTAGCACCTTAGAGCTGTGAGTTAGAAAGCTTAGATTAAGCAAACACTGGCTCCTTCTCCCCCTCCTACTTCTAAAAAAATTTTTTTTAAAAATTAAAATAACTATTTACTCTGCATTTCATCAGAGAAACAGGATATCCCAGGACCAGTGGAAATACATACAAGGCTCATATAGGTATTTTAAGATGCCGGAATCTAGGGAAACTATGTGTTTTTTAATTAGAACTGATTCAAATGCTTTGACAAGTCTTGAAAGAATAACAAATGAGGCATTCCAGGTTTACCCTGCAGTCAAGCTCACTGTTTCCAACCTTTGAAGTTGCTGATTTACACACATCTGTGATGGGCTCAGCTGGACCCACCGCTTACAGACAACTTTCGAGTCTCAGGCCCAGGTCTGCTGCATTGAAAGGGTCTGGCAGAGCAGGGCTTTTCAACTCCAGCTACACAGCAAATCACTCAAGGAGCTTTCCAAAAGTCCTTACATCTAGGCCACACCCTGAACTAATTAAATCTGAATATTGATGGGTGGGGCTCAGACATCACTAGATTTTAAAGCTCTCACATATGGAGTAAGGGACACCACCAAGGGCCTAGTCTGTAGGGAGTGGTGCCTCTGACCTGAATGAAGTCCCCACCTCTCTCATGAATCTCCCAGCGGCACAGAGCTAGGAAGATGGGCAATCTCTTCCCAAGGGATTTACAGCCTCAGAATCCCAGTGGAGGGTCAGCCATGAGCGAGGTTCCAAGCCGGCTGCAATGAGAATGAGTGAGCCATGAGGGGTAAAAAAACAGAATAAATGTGTTTTCAACTTCCATAAATTAAGATCTTTGCCTTGCTAATTTCTAAGTGCATTTGTAACATTAAACCAGAATAAGGGTTATGAGATTTAAGATAAGATAATGATGCGAATTACAGAAGATCCTACAATATCAGGTGTCCAAGAGCAGACAGCATGCCTTTTCTATAGGGTAATACATCCTCAACCAAAGCCATTGCTCTTGAATTGATTCTGAGTTGCAGTCACTTTGTGCTTTACAAAATAGAAATGCTGCGAAGTGCTTTCTTCCCTGTGGTCATTATGGAAGCAGGTTGTTGTGGTTGTGTGCTCTCGAGTCAACAATGACTCATAGAGACCCTGTGAAGAGTAGCTCTGAATCTTTTCTATCCTGAGTCCATTTCATCTGTGACACATTTGTCCCTATGGCCATCTCTTGAACTGACTCTCCACTCTTCCAAGCATGATGTCCTAATCCAAGGACTGGGACGTCCTGAAACTGTCAACACTGTGTTGTTGTTGTTGTTGTTATGTGCTGTCGAGTTGCCGGTGACTCATAGCAACCCCATGTGCAGTTTCTCTGAAGCCTGCCTTGTCCTGAGCCAGTCTCACTAATTCTGGCACACCAACCCGCCCAGTTATTATATCAGTCCATCTCAGTGAGGGTCTTCCTCTCCTATGCTGTCCCTCCACATTTCTGAGCATCATGTCCTTCTCCAAAGATTGGTCAGAACTAAAAAAATTTAAAAAATTAAATTCTTACCTCCAAGAAGCAACCTGATTTCACCCTTTCCAGGACAGACTTGTTTGTTCTCTTGGCAGTCCATGGTATGTTCAATACTCTTCTCCAGCACCACAACTCAACGGCATCAATTCTTCAATCATCCTTAGTCATTGTCCAGCTCTCTGAGGCATAGCAAGTGATTGAGAAGACAATGGCGTGAATCAGGCACACCTTAGTCTCCACAGTACTGAACCAGCAATCTTTATATTAATAGATGAGAGCAGACATGAGTATTCTGTCTACTGTGGATCATATAGTGTAGAGTATATGGCAAAGAATGACTGAATTTCCTAAATATTAATTTCCAATTTATCTCTACCTATCATGTATGATATTTTTCCATTTGATTATAATTTTGTTGTTGTTCTGGTGGTGGTGGTGGTTGAGAGTCCAGGCAGCAGGAAACACACACATTTAACAATTTCTCCATTTACAGTTCAGTGACATTGATTCTAGTCTGGCAGTTAAGCAAACATTCTCACCCTCCTTTTCCAAGTTGTTCCTTCCTTATTAACGGTACCCATTGAGATACAATTAGCACACCCATTGAAAGGACTCAATACTCAAGACAAGTGTTCTTTAATATTATTGTTTGATTTTAAGAATGTTTCAAGTGATATTATGGTTTAAGGTTTAAAGGTTATATCAGTACAATAATTTCAGATACTCTGATTCTATGACTCCAGAATCTAAATTCTATTATAACTTGAAATTTGTTCTGTCTTTTCCCCTTTTCATAAGAATTCTTCTATAGAGTCTTTGATTAATATTTCTGCAGAATATTCTATAAAATCTTAATGAAAATTCTTGCTCTTTTGTGATGGACTTATTTCACACAGGCCATATTTTCAAACTCCACCCATATTGAAATTATCCAAAAATGACTGGAACAACACATTAGCAGAGAACTGCCAGAAGTCCAGTCTGGGTTTAGAAGGGGTCGTGGTACTAGGGATATTGTAGCTGATGTTAGATGGATCTTAGCTGAAAGCAGGGAATACCAGAGGAATGTATATCTGTGTTT
>NW_006399888.1:5135711-5143188 GCF_000299155.1 Elephantulus edwardii | reverse complement strand
ATTCAGTGACTGGGGTAATCGGGATGGGTGTGTCAGAGGCAATGTGATTGGCACAGGATAGAGTAGGGTTTAGGGCTGTTGTACATAGGGTTGCTATGAGTCGCAAACGACTCGACGGCACATAACAACAACAACAACAGCAACCCCTATTACAGCCTGATTAAAAATTCCATTTCACTTCTTGCTTCATAGTATTTCACTGCATGCATATATCTGTGACAGTTTGTTTGTCTGTTTGTCTGCTAGCAATTCAGGTGAAAAAAGGCAGGTTGCCTTCTTCCATTAAAATTCACAGTCTCAAACACCTGATTGGAGTGTCACTATGAGTCAAAGTCCATTTGGTGACAATGAAAGGTTCCTTATTCACCTTCTATTGGGCATTTAGATTATTTCTTCCTTTTGGCTATTGTGAATAGCTTTGTGATAAATATTGATATATTCCTACTTATTTGAGTCTCTGTTTTAAAGTATTTCAGGTTTGAAGAGAGGAGTGAATTGCTGAATTTTCTGGTCGTTCAACTAAGTTTTCTGAGACACTACAAAACTCTTTTCCAAAATGACTGTTCCATTTTGTATTCTCATCAACACTAGGATTTCCATTTTCCTGCTTTCCCACTAATATTTGCTGCTTTCTTTCCATTTAATCTACTCATCTTAGATGCCGTCGAGTTGACTTCAACTCTTCACAGTTCTGTATACAGCACAGAAACCCTGCCTGATCCTATGTTAGACTCTCAATTTCTGCTGTTTCAATCTATTGCTGCAGTCACTGTGTCAATCTACCTCATTAAAGAGCTTTCTCTTCTTTACTCATTAGCCATTTTTCCAAGCATAACAACCCCTTCCAAGCAGCCTGTCAACAAGCCCAAAGTATGCGATATGAAGTTTCACAAATGTACTTCTAAGGAACCCTTGAACTCTACTCACTCTAGTATAGATCTGTACATTCTTTGGCTGTCCCAAAGTCTTCACCAGCACCACAGTTTAAACACATCGAGTTTTCTTCCGTTTTCCTTATTCATTGTCTGTCTTTCACACACATATCGGACAACTGCTGTTGTTGCTATTGTATACCATGAAGTTGGAACCCACCCATAGCTCCAAACCTCCAGTGAGTTTTCACAGGCAGTAAATGTCATGGCAGGAAATTGTTCATCTTTCTCTTATGGATTCGAACTGCGTGACTTCAGGTTGACACTGGCTTCAGTTATGTGCTCTAGTATGTAAGAGGTGATAAGGCTGGTGCAGGACAAGGTAAGATTCAGGTCTGTCATTCATAAGGTTGCTGTAAGTCATATTTGACTCAAAGGCATCTAACAACCTTTGGACTGGAAGACCAGCTCCTTACCACTAAGGCATCAGAGTTCCCTTTAAGAAACAATGTTGTTATTGTTAGGTGCCATCTAGTGGATATGACTCATAATGACCCTGTGAACAATAGATCTGATCCCTGTCCTATCTTGTTCCATACTCATCATCTCTGACATATTAAAGCCCATTGTTGCAGTCCCTGTGTCAGTCTCTTTCACTGAGAGCCTTCCTCTCTTTTGCTGACCCCCACCTTTCGAAGAATGATGTCCCTTGCCAAAAATACCACCTCCTAACATTGTGCTCAATTGTCTTTCTGAAACAATCTGGATAAACTTTCTCCAAGATAAATTTCTTTGCTCTTTTGGCAGTCCATGAGATATTCTTAGCCAACACCACAGTTTAAAGACATTACTTCTTCTTCCATTATTAGTATTTACTTTCTAGCTCTCAGATACATAGCAAATGATTGAAAAAATCATAGCCTGGATCAGGCCCTCCTTAGTCGCCAAACTGCTGTCATTGCTTCTTAGTACTTTGAAGATGTCCTTGACCGATTAATATATCTTCAGATTTTTCTAAAACCAATTTTCCTAGTGTAATACGTATTGCGATGGGAAAGTCTGCTGTTAGGGACCTCTCTAAAATACTCAAGAGCAACAGTGTCTCTCTGGAGATTAAGGTCCGCCTGATACAGGCCATGGTTTTTGCAATCACTTGTTATGCATCAGAGAGTTGGACAATGACTAGGGAGGATAGAAGGAGAGCTGTGGTGCTGGAGAAGAGTATTGAATGTACCATGGACTGCCAAGAAAACAAACAGATTATCCTGGAGAGGGTTAAACCAGGCTACTCCTTGGAGGCAAGGATTCTGGGGCTTCGTCTGGCATACTTTGGACATGTTGTAAGGAGAGACAGGTCTTTAGAGAGGGACATCATGCTGGGTAAAGTAGAGGGACAGCGCAGGAGGGGAAGACCCTCTATGAGGTGGATTGATTCAGTGACTGGGGTAATCGGGATGGGTGTGTCAGAGGCAATGTGATTGGTACAGGACAGATTAGGGTTTAGGGCTGTTGTACATAGGGTCGCTATGAGTCGCAAACGACTCAACGGCACATAACAACAACCACAACAATACATCTTTAGGTTTTCTGACTGCTGGTACCAAGGGGGTTGCTTGTGGATCCCAGTAAGATGAAATAGTAGATCATTACAGTCTTTTCTCCATCTCTCATGGTGTTGTCTACAAGCCCAGTGGGGAAGATTTTTATTTCCTTGATGTTGAGGTGTGTTGAAGGCCGTAGTCTTTGATCTTCTGCACCAAGCATTTCATGTCCTCCTCACTTTCAGCAAGCAAGATTGTGTCATCTACATAAGTTGTCAATGAGTCTTTCTCTGATCTTGATAATACAGTTTTCTTCATAGAATCCAGCTTCTCAAATGATTTGTTTAACATGCAGATTGAATACATATAGAAAAGGATGCAGCCTTCATGCATACCTCTCCTGATCTTAAACCATGCAGTGTTCCCTTGATCTGTTTAGATAATAGCAACTTGGTCTAGGTATAGTTTTTATAAGAGCTTAGTTAAGTGCTCTAGGATTCTCCTTCTTCTCATTGTTAGCCATAGGTTGTCATGATTCACTCAGTCAGATGCTTTTGCATAGTTAATAAAATGCTAATAGACATTCTTGTGGTAGTCTCTGCCTTCTGCCAAGATCCATCTGGAATCAGCAGTAATATTTGTGGTACCATAGCCTCTTCTAAGTCTAGCTTGGATTTCCGACAATTCTCTATAAATGTACTGTTCTAGCCATTTTTGGATGACATTTAGCAATATTTTGTTTGTAATAGGGGTAACATTATATCTTACTGTTGTCTTGAATTGCATCTCTCTGATGGCTAATAATGTTGAATATCATCTCATGTGACTGATGGTCATTTATGTAAGAGTAGTTTCTCAACATGACTCAGGGCATATATGAATAGACAACAGCCATTATTATTGGCTTTGTAGGGAACATAATAAGGACTGAGACATTTCCCCTTGAAATCTGGAACAGGATGAGTGTGCCTACTCTTAAATCTTCTATTTAATATTGTATTAGATGTTCTTGCCAAGAGAATAAGAGGGGGAAACCCCAAAACAAATAAGGTATTCAAATTGGGAAAACAGTTAAAAAATTTCGTTATTCACGGATGATATGGTCCTTAAACCTCACAGAGTCCTCAGAAATTTTCTGTAGGTAGCAGAGGAATTTCGTATATTTGTGGTATACAATACCACTAGCAACAAAATTAGTTTGGCTTCTAGGAAATTTTAACAAGAAATTGGCAAAAGAAGTTAAAGAAACAAATTTATTTCATAGAGTAAAATGAATTTAAAGGTTTTGATAACAATATGTAAGACTAATACAATGAAAATTTAATGCTGAAAAAAGTTTAAGTTATAGTTAAATAAATGGAAAGATGGTCTATGTTTATGAATTTTAAGTCTTAACATTGTTGTCAATGGTACTCAAAGGGTTGTATAGATTCAATACAATTCTGATGAAAATGTCAGCAGCTTTCTCTACTAAATTTGAAAAGTGCTCAACTTTATACTGAATGTCAAAACGATTGCCTAAATCAAACAATGTTTAAAAACAACAATAAAGTAGTAGGATTCACACTTCTTAGGGGTTTTTAAATTATTATTAAACATTTCTTGTTTTTAAAATAGTATATGGTAGAGCTCTGGTGGTCTAGTTGCAAGAAGCTGTACTACAATGGTGAAGGTTGATGGTTCGAATCCATCAGATACTCCACTGGAAAAAGAGGGGCAATCTCCTTCTGTTCCAGTCAGATATGATTCAACAGTACCCAACAAGAAAAGGGGTGGATGGAGAAGAAGAAGAAAAACAAATTTTAAAAACATATTTTTTTTAAAAAAAAAAATAGCATATGGTACAATAATCAAACCAGCCTCACTGATGTATAGACCAATGGAAGAGAATTGTGAGTTAGTAACTAACTTCATGTATATTTAGAAGCAGGAGTGACATCCACTTCCTAAATAACAAGCCTCCAGAAACCCTATGAACTTTGATAAATTTCGATAGTTATAGAGGGGCTTCAAGCTTTTTGTTCATAGGGTCACTATGAGTTCTGCTCAACTCGAAGGCAATCAGCAAAACAACAGTCTGCTTACTTTTCACAAGAGTCATTCTATATGGAAGAGGAGTCTCCTACAAATGATGCTGGAAAGGTTGGATGTGACATGCAGAAAGTGGAACAGATCCTTGCCTCACACCACATACAAAAACGTACACAAAGCAGATTATAGACGTAAGGTGTAAACTAAAACCATAACATTCTTAGAAGAAAACACAAGTTAGGGCTACTGGGATTACCCTTTAATAACTGATTAAGAGAAAAGGAAAACACAAATAGCAAAAGATAAAATATAAAAGAGACAGAGAAATCTGTATAAATAGTAAAAACTTTTTTCCATACAAGAATTAAAGCAAAAACATGAAACAACAAGGTACCATATGGAAAAGATCTGATATTATCTAGTATATAATTTATTTGATAATATCCAGTAGTCAAAATATTTAAAAACATTTTCAATTAAAAAAAAATTTAAAAAAAGTCCAATAATATAATGCTCAAAGAGCTTAAACAGACATTTCCCTAACAGTACATTTATGACCTTTTAGGGTTCTTTTTTTTTTTTTTTTGCTTGTTAAATGACAGGTGAGTTTTGATAAATGGCCTGCAACATTTGTTGCATGTTAGAATCTCTTGGAAAATGTTTAGAAGTTTTATGCCCAGTTTGAGCAACTAAATCCAAAATCACTAATAAAGAATGCAGGTTTTGGCATTTTTAATTGATTTTCATGTGGGTTGGCTGAAATGATAGAAATTGCCCAAGTAATTTTGAAATTTATACAAAATAAGAAATAATTTAGTATAAATATGTTCCAAATGTGGCATCAGGATTGGAAGAAGACTTATCTTCAACCTGCATTATGCAGATGACACAACCTCTCATTCTGAAAGTGAGAAATTGAGACACGAGCTGCAGAAACTCAAAGATTATAGCCTTCAATATGGATTACATCTCAATGTCAAGATGATAAAAATCCTTACTGCCACATCATGATTGACATAGAAAAGATGGAGGGTTGTTTTAAAAAATTATTTTATTTGGATCCACATCAATGCCCTTGGTACCAGCAGTCAAGAAAACAAAAGGCATAATTATACTGGGAAAGTCTATTGTCAGGGCCCTCTCCAAATTACTGAGCCGTGAGTTTGGAGACTAAGGTGGGCCTGGTTTATGCCATAATCTTTTCAATCACTTGTTATGCATCTGAGAGCTGGACAGTAAATAAAGATGGTGGAATTGTTGCCTTTGGGCTGTGGTTCTGGTGAAGAACATTGACTGCGAAAAGAACAAACAAATATATCTTGGAGAAAATGTAACCAGAGTGCTGCTTAGAATCAAAGATAGTGAAGCAGGAGTGGCATCCACTTCCTAAACAACATGCCTCTGGAAACTATGAACTTTGATGAATGTGGGTAGTTGTAGAGGGGCTTTGGGCCTTTTGTTCATGGGGTTGCTATGAGTTGTGCTCGACTCAAAGGCAATCAACGACTTTCATCATGATTTTAAGAATGGCTACTCCTCTGAAAGGGCCATCATTCTTAGAAAGGTGCAGGATCAGTGTGGGAGGGGAAGACTTTCAACAAGATGGATTCACACAGTTGAGGCAGCAATGGGCTCAAATGTGGTGGAGATGATAATGAGGGCATGGGATCAGACAAGATTCAGTTTTGTTGTTCATAGAATCTCTGTGATCTATTTGATCAGAGGGCACCTAACACCAACATGGTCCAAACATCGCAGAGGGAATACTTGCACTTGGAAGAAAGGATTTCTTGTTTGTGAAGATTCAACCTAAGCGGATTTTGCTTTCTTGCATTTGGTGATGCTGGGAGCCCTACAAGCACGACTATGTATCCTGTGAAATCAGCCGGTTGCCTTACTGCTTCTCCTGTGGTCTCCACATCAGCAGCCTCGGTTGCACCTGGGAGCTTGTCAGAAATGCAAATGATCAGTTCCATGTATCAAATACTGAACCTGACACTGCATTTTAACGAAATCCCTAGGCATTCCATACTCACATTGAATTCTGCAAAGCCCAAGCCTCTGTGAGCCACCTCAAAGTTTCCAAGAATCTCCCAGCCGTCCTGGCCAAGATCAGCAACTCCAGAGGTGGCTGTTCAAATCAAAGCGTACACCCTCCCCCAAAGTATTTGGAGGCTTTGGAGATGGCTTGGTTACATTTCTGGCAAAGAAATGAGTTGTTTCTATTTTCACCCCAACTCTAAACTGTCTTCCCTCTTTTCACTGAATTATGTGGGTTTAGACTCAGAACTAGGCCTTTGATCATTTGGCCTGTCTATCCCTGTTCCTTTTTTCCACAGAGCGAGGACCTGGATCTTGACCCAGATCTTGATCTAGTCAAGAGAACAGGGAGCTGAGCTGACTTCATTGACCTGTCACAACCAAAATCGAGTGACTCAGTCCTAACCTGACTTACTCCGATCTGCTGCAGAGAGATGCTTTGTCCATTAACTGGGCCTTTGATGGTTTAAGGATGTTGATGTGTGGTCTGAGTGTGTGTTCCACCTGTTTGCCATTGTCAGCTTATTACGCTATAGTGGTTTGATCTTTACTATGATGCTGGAAGCTATTCCATCACTATTTCACATACCAGCAGAATCACCTGGAGTAGGTAGATTTCAGCAGAGTTTCCAGCACAAGATAGACTAGAAGAAATGCCTGAAATTTGATCACAGCAGAGCATTATCTGACTCACTTACTTTGGACACATCATCAGAAAGGATCAGCTGCTAGAGGAAAATGTTGTGTCATGTCGAGGACACGGAAGACCCTTGAAGAATGGATTGGCAGAAGAATTACAACCATGGGCTTGAATATGATGGTGGAAACGAGGATAAAGCAAGAACAGGCAAGGTTTTTCTCTGTTGGATATAATATCACTGAGTTGAGTTGAGTCAGGGCCAGCTGGAGGGGAACAAATAACATTATTTATTGTTATTTTCATATATGTGTACACAAATATAAATGTAAATATATATATGTATATATTATATA
>NW_006399888.1:5134545-5135406 GCF_000299155.1 Elephantulus edwardii | reverse complement strand
TATATACAAACCAATGTGTGTATGTATGTATGTATATGTTATTGTTGTTATGTGCTGTCAAGTCAATTGCAACTCATAGGGACCCTATGTACAACAACTCTAAACCCAGCTCTATCCAGTGCCAATCTTCTTGTCTCTGACACGCCTATCCCCATTAGACCACTCACTGAATCAATCCACCTCGGTCTTCCTATTCTGCACATCCCTCCAACCTCCCAAGCATGACATCCCTCTCCAAGGAATGGTTCCTCCTTGAAACATGACCAAAGTATGTCAGACGAATCTTCAGAATCCTTCCCTCAAGGGAACAGCCTGGTTCCATCCTCTCTAGGACAAACCTGTTTGTCCTCTTAGCAGTCTATGGTATATTCAATACTCTTCTCCAGCACCACAGCTCAAAGGCATCAACTCTCCTTCTACGCTCCCTAGTCATTGTCCAGCTCTCTGATGCATAACAAGTGATTGAAAAGACCATGGCCTGTATCAGACGCACCTTAGTCTCCAGACTGATATCATTGCTTGTCATTAATTTGGAGATTTCTCTGATAGCAGACATATATACACAAATATAAATGTAAATATATATACATATATTTATATGTGTATAGTATTTATACGTACATACACCCATACATGTAAATATATGTATACATGTATTAATATACAAACCAGTGTATAAGTCAATAAAAATATGCATATATATAACACCTATACCTACATATATCCAATGTATACATATATACCATATAAGCCAATATATATATATGAATATACATATTTATGTTTGTATATATATATACACATATATACTTATTTATAAACCAATGACACTTCACACACACACATATAGATATATATATA